>NC_134840.1:102834229-103151229 GCF_965363235.1 Mytilus galloprovincialis | reverse complement strand
TCCAATAGTTTGTTTACTTGACAAACACTTTTCAATTTGCAGTCTCTAAAAAACCACAGGACACCTGAAGTATTCCTTTTATTAAATAGTGAAAGTACAGTTTCGAGATCAATCTTGTCTGACATCAGAATACATTACCATTTTCATTTGTCATCGATTGTTAAGATGTTCCGCCATTTTTATTATCGTTGTGTTCAGTGTTTTTTTATTGGGGAAGGGGGGGGGGAGGGTATATGTATTGGAACAGTTGAACAGCTCTGTTGATTCAGTTGATGTAAACATGCCGTTATTAATATACATATCACGAGTTAACAATTGAACAAAGAAAATGCATAAAAAATATGTCAAAAGGACATTAAGTTAATTAACATCTTGAGTTATATTACAGATTTTGAATTTTGGATGTGGACCATTTTGGCCAGATATTAGAAATATTAAACTCTTAAGACCGTTTTCATCTTTTCGTGACCCTATTTTTTCTTATCGCGAATATGATAAGATGAAACATTTGTATTGGCTAAATATAAATTATTGGAAAAATTCAAATTAGAATTCATAATTTGACAAATTCTAATCATGTTTCATTTACAACAATATATATTATTATTAGCAATTACCTTATAAACAAAGAATTAACACATCTTGACTTAAATATCCAATTGGAACTAAAATAAGGCAACACCAGTATACGGCTGTGCAAAAGTTATCGATTGAATGAAAACAAATCCGGGTTACAAACTGGCACCTAGGGAAACACATCAATACCAAAACAAACCTTGTAATAACTGAATTTATGTGTTTGACTAAAAAATGTTACGTAACAGATATTTAAAACGAAACGGTTTACTTTTGGCAAACTATGGCCTTATCTCCATTTAATCTTAAATAATCAAAAAATATCTCAATTTGTTTCTTAATGATTCTTTTTTAAAAGGATCAATACCCAATAAAACGAATGTCTCCATAAAAATTCATCATATGCTTCAAAGTAAACACGTTTTGGAAATGCTGTAAAGTTACATTATCTCATACCACATCCTTCTTTATATGGCACTCATACCACATCTTCCTATATCTATATGTTATGTATTTTCTTATTTTTTGTTTTTTGTCAGAAACGCTTCAGGAAAACCCTTGGTTGAGAAAAATGAAGCACAACTATAAATATAAACTATTGTGTTAATATTTCCTAATTTTTATTGTTATGTCTAAAAATAGTAAGTAAGTATATATCACAGCTATTTAAATTTCAGATGTGAACTATTTGGCCAGATTTTTTTTCAATATTTATCTCTTAATTAGATATAAGAAGATGTGGTAAGCGTACCGATGAGACCATCCATGTTATGACAGATAATAGTAAACCAATATAGGTCATAGTACGGTCTCCAACACGGAGCCTTGGCTCACACCGAACATCAAGATATAAAGACCCCCCCCAAAAAAAAACAAACAAGAAAAAACAAATGACTAGTGTAAAACCATTCAAAACGGAAAACCAACGGTTCAATCTATAGAATAAACTAGAAGCGAGAAATATTTATGATCCACACCAACAAACGACAACCACTGAACATCTGGTTCCGAACAGGTGCAAACAAAAGCAGCGGGTTTAAACGTTTTAAAAGGTACACCAACCGTCACCCTAACCAGGAGAGGTAGTGTAACATAACAACATAGAAGGACATTCTATATAATATGATTTGAAATGGTTTAACTCAATTTGACTAAAAATAGATGAAACTTTTGTATTGACTAAATATGGTTCATTGGTATAAAGTTCAAATTAGTTTAAAAATCATAATTTAACCTTTTTGCATATAAGTCTTTTCAGCAGCAATGACCAATATCACTACATGGAGTAAAAAAACAAGGTTCTGTGCACATAAGTCTGCATTCATATATATGACCAATATCTATATGTTTAGGTTATAATAAAAGACTGTGTGCAATCTCATTACATTTAGAATATGTAAGAGGGCCATGTGTATCAGTATGTGCATACCAATGTGTCGAAATTTTTCTGCGAAATTCAACTAAAAATGAATTTTATTAGAGAGCTATGTGCCGTTAAGAGCTTATACTAAGTACCAGCTATTTAAGTCAAAAGATTTGTCATAGGTAACTGCACTTATGTGCTAATCACTTTTGTAATTGAATCGTGAATGTAGCATCTCAAGTAGTAAAGCGTGGTGAATCAAATTGACTGCTACGCTACAAATGAATTACATTAGAAATTTTATGTTGGAACATTCATGTGATTTTTTCATTACAAAATACGAATTTCTTTTTTTTGCCTCATTTAATACGAATGAACCCTTAAAAGCATGTCAGGTTTTACATTTTGGATAGGAAGTAAAACGAGATTCCCCTCAAAATATGTTTGACAAGAAAAGAGTAAATATTTTTTTATTTAGACCTGTTATGGAAATTAATAGATTTCATTAGGTATAGCCACATTACTGTACTTCTTTTCTTGTATCAATGTATCAAAGCCAAATCCAAATCTCAATAGATATAGGAAGATGTGGTGTGAGTGCCAATGAGACAACTCTCCATCCAAATAACATTTTATAAAAGTAAAACATTATAGGTCAGTGTATGGCCTTCAACACGGAGCCTTGGCCCACACCGAAAAACAAGCTATAAAGGGTACCAAAATTACTAGTGTAAAACCATTCAAACGGGAAAACCAACGGTCTAATCTATAAAACACGAGAAACGAAAAACACGTAGAAATTACTTAAACAAACGACAACTCCTGTACATCAGATTCCTGACTTAACTCAAACACATCAAATTAGTGGAAAACTACTGGCATACTCCGGACTTCGTATAGGCATTTCCTTGTGTAGAAAATTGTGGAGTAAACCTGTTGTCATAGCTTGCTAAATCTCTCCCTATATGTTTTTGCAGTCTGAAATAGATAAAAATATATTCGTCTGGTTTGCAATTTAATCGATTGTGTTTCTATTCAAATATGTAAGATTTAAATGTGTGGTGTATTATAGTATGACGTTTAAAACATGCAAAGAAGAAGCCCCTACCATGTCGACGAATCTGGTCTCAAGTCTCAGTTTAAATATTAAGTTCATGCAACTGCAAAATATTTTGTTTAAAACATTGAAAGTTTGAATGATAAACTTGATCGTTTTGTGTGATTTAAACACCAATTTATAGATTAATTATCTTTTCATAAATTGATACCATCACCAAATGAGACTGCTTCTTTACACTGTCAAGACAAAACAGAACTCTAATAGAACGTGAACGTCTAATCTGTCCCTTTTTGTTGGTTGAATTAATTTTGTTATGATTTTTTCGTTTGTATGTTCCTTTTATGGACATGTGCTTGTCTATTTCTGTCGTTCATGTTTATCGCTGACTTTTGATGTTATAACCAACTTTGTAACTTGTTTATTATCATTTTCTTTTCATGCAACCTATATACTAGTATAACATGTATAAACAAATATATAATAACACTGAACCGAATCAATGCGACTTTCATACACGCTAGCTATAAAACCAGGTTTAATCTACAATTTTCTACGTAAGAAATTGTCTGTACCAAGTCAGAAATTTGAAAATTGCTCCAAAAAGGGAAGCTGATCCTGCTCCACATTTGGTTGTTTCTGTTATTACCAACCAGGTAAATAGTGTAATTTGGTAGGTCACATTTGTGAAAAGTGAAGGGAATTGTAGTTACAACATAAGGAACATATCCGTTAAAACAGTCAACCAACTCGCGATGGAGTCTGTAATATTTACCAAGGAATGTTTTCCGATTAAAAACTCAGAAAACTTTATATTTTTTTCACAAAAATAACAAAAAACCACAAGCCGAGTAAAGTTTAATGACGTTACGCGCGATGGTCGTACCTTTTACGTTTTATGCATGTTTCGTGAGTAAAACTGCTCTGTAGGTACAAAAGAAAAGTATTTTAATTAGAAAAAATATATCAATTTGCTGGAAATAAACGTCCTTGTTCATTGATCTCCATTAAAACAATATAAAACGCATTTTTTCGAGTTGATAAGCATTTAGTTCTTTTTTTTGTTGTAAAAAATGGGTTGTCCCGGGTAACATTTGACGATGAAAACTGAAGTATAAAACTTCTTTAAGCCTTCTTTTTTTGCGGATTTTCTTAATTTTTTTTACAGCGAACCGCCATGAAATGGCAATACTTTATGACCTATTTGAATGGCGGCTACTGACGTCATATTCTGTTTCGCCAGGCAAATCGGCAAAGTTGCATTGTGTTCTATCTCCATTTCCAAAACTATCTCATCGAAAACAGTCCGAAAATAGGAATAAATGATATCATCAGGTGAGAAAATGATAAAGTTAGTATAATGTTGTTTTTCTGTAATTAATTAATTTCAAAAGCAAATTCATTTAAACACAAAAACAAAAAAAGATGATAATTTTTAAAATTTGGTGAAAAAATGTCACACTTTCATTTTTTGCAAATACGTTGCGTACAGTCGTAATTAAAGTTTGTAAGGTTTCGTTTTGCACTTGATTGTCGACAATGGCTTTCTAATATAAACATGTTATTTTTCTAGTCTTTCCAAAATATCTATATTGATCTCCATAGCATTCGTACTTCCCGAAACAAAAATGTTTGAAAAATGAGGAAAAAGATGTCAGCCACATTAATATTATAACGGCGGAAACCTGACGTCGTTTCGAATTGTGAAAACAACAAAATACGCGACTCAATGAAAACACATTGAACAAGCGCACAACTTAGTCGATTGTCGGTGCATGCATTTTTAAACGATAAATATATAGAGAGAGACTTTTAAGCTACGATTTGATTATCTTGTTACTGATTTTTCCGATCCTTTTTGTTATTCCGTGATATTAATAAGTGTTGCCCTCGACGCAGAACAGATTGCATGTTTTATTTTGCCCTAGAGGACACAGAATGAATGTGCACATTTTTATTAGCCAAAGAAAACATTTTCCATCGATGCCTCCGATCTCTATTTTTAATGCTACGGCCCATGAGTATGATGAAAGTTTTAGACAAACTCAGTTTTCTATTGGTGTCCGATGTTTTTACAAAGATAATGATTGATCAGCAAGTATATCACGTGATAGTAGTTATGATTCTAAATCGTTACATCCTATCTCAATTTTTAGTGTTACGGCAAATGAGTATAATAAAAGTCTTAATAAAAATCAGCTTTCGGTTGGTACTCGATGTATTTACAAAGATAATGATCAGCAAGTAAATTAAGAGATTGAAGTTAAGGTATAATTCTTGCAGAAAAAATATCACTAACTGTTGGAAAATCTTTGTGATTGGGGGTTCGATCTCACCAAATTATGAAGTTGTAAGGGCACGGGGGATTTTGTTTTAGGTATGTCCCCCGATATTAACGGATTGTTTGAGATACAAAATAATATACACAATGTCGCTATAATTGTTTGTCTTTTACGATGTCAATTGTTACCAAACTGTCTTGATCTTAGGTAAAAAAAAATGACGTTATATATCAATGGTTCCATTAAATAAAGGAAGAGTATGAAATGAAAGCTGAGCTCGCCAGTTGTTTGACAAGGAAGAGCATATTTGTGATCTTCATAACCATTTTTGTCTATTACACTGTGTTAAACCAGAGGGACCTCGATAGTAGACAATTTGACCAGCTTCTAAACAACTATGAACAGATTCTTGACACATAACAAGAAATCGAGAACATATACATATGAACTTTTTGATGCCATCCAATACAAATCAACATTACAGAGTTTCAAATCTTCAGAGTACCTGTGATTACTCAATATGTATTCTGATACGGCCTTTGTTTATAGTTCTCCGAGCTGTTGCTCATATTCAAGCAAGACTTCAAGTTGACACAATGGGCCATATACGTAATCACTGTATTTACAATGAATCTTTCATTTGAAAAAAGGCATCTTTCATTGTATCAGAAATAACTATATACCGAAACAAAAGGGCGACACAGACACAGAGTAAACGCAGAAGAAGAAACAGTTGAAGAGCATTTTAGAATAAATATATTTGATCCTTTTGCTAATCATGTAATCAGTCATTTGAGACCATGCACAACACAGACAAATTGCTATTTCTAAAGTTTTATTTGAAAAACAAAATCATAGAAGATTTCGTTTTCAGCCTATCTTCAGTTCTTTAATAATTTGGCCTATATTCTCGTGCATATGTTGGCTCATATTGGGTTTCATACTTTGACTTATATTGTGGTGCATATGTTGGCTGATATGCTGGTGCATATGTTGATTTATATTTTGGTGAATATGTTGGCTTGTATCCGGGTGCATACTTTGGCTTATATTCTGGTGAATACATTGGCTTATATTCCGGTGCATACTTTGACTTTTATTCTGGTGCATATTGTGGTGCATATTATGGTGCATATTTTGCATCATATCCTCCATATCCAGGTTCCGGAAAAAGATGAGCATGAATTGAATGAGGTGTGGGCGACAATAGCAGACATTTCATAACTGTGAAAATATCTGAACAATGGCAACAATGGCAACAATCAAAACATGCAATTACGCATTGTAATTGTTGATGGTCATATAGTTTGATAACATGTTTCTTAGTAACATATGAAAGAAATATTCCAAATGATAAATGTACTCATTTCATTAGCAAGCAAATATCAGCATGAAGAAAACCAACAGCAGAAGTAAACAAACTTTGATTTTCAGACTTCAGCGATGGACGGGCGCAAACATACTCAGAATTGTTAATAAAATTGAGAATGTAAATGGGTTGTATGTCAAAAAGAGAACAATACGCCCAAACAGTCGATAACAGCTGAAGGTCACCAATAGGTCTTCAACGCAACGAGAAAATCCCATACCTGGAGGTAGTAACTAGCTGCCCCCTTAATAAATATTTGTACTAGTTCAGTGTCTATAGTTAGTTTGTCCATTATATAAACACAGACAACCAAATTCCTGACTCCAAAAACTAATCCTCATTCAAATAAAAATACGATAAGAGACAACAAAACCAACGACGTCGATTCTGTGGATAATCGTAAAACGGAAATAGTAAATACTTTGTCTCCGCCCAGTTTTATCATATCCATATTGTAGAAGTCCAAAGCACAACTAAACACATCGAGTGTATAAAATAACAAATGCTGGAATAAACTAAAGAGTTTTTTTATAATTCGTATAATTGACAATTGCCTTGATTTTTTTTCTCATAAAGTATAATAATGAGTAGAAACGCTATAACAGTGAAAATCTTATTGCATACTAACTAAATAATTGACATAAACTTGACTAGAGCTCAGATGTTTCTATTTCTTGTGTTTTTTTTCTTCAAATATTTGTGTTGTTGTGTTTTTGTTTTGAATTAATTACTATTTTATGAAACCAACAAGAGATTGTCAATCAAAGAAAGAAAAAAAAACCGCTAGTATTCTAAAGTATCATATGAATAAACAATTAGCATATCTGTCTTAAATAACTAGGATATATAGTCTTATTATTGATGGTCATAGGTTCTCTCTGGACACTCCTTCCACAAATAAAAATCGCGGTCATGATACAGCCAGCAGTGCTGAAAGTGGCATTAGACACTAACAATCAATGAATTGATCAATCAACCAATCAATAACTCAATCAATCAATCAATAATCAATCAATCATACAAGGAACTTTCAATGTTGTATTTATACTGATTGTAAATGAAGGATTATCAACTAAGTATTAGTACTTACTGTTACGTCGACAACAGTTTTTATAGTCATTACAATCACTGAGTTTTGGGTCCGTTTCCTGATAGTAACCATATTTACAATAATGACGGGTGCAATAACCATTTCCTGCACTTTCACACTTATGGAACGAGAAACCTAGTAATTGAAATTTAAGTGAAGTTAGTTAAGAAATAATATACATATAAAGAAAACAAACTATTTGTGTCATGGATGGATAACACATATCATTTAACAGTTTGTTTTTCTATCAAGATAGAATAAATATAAATAAATCAAAAGGATTTTGCTCCCTCTTATTTTTGTTTTGTTGTTGTTGATGATATCCTACTTTTTTTGTAATATTTTTATTATGACTGAAGTTGTGATAAGCAAAACAGATAGTCAATGTAAACAATAAATAGTACTATGATTAAGAAGAGATAAGGCGCCAGATTTTTTCTAAATGTAAAATATAGATCATTTTACATATATATTCCAGCTTAAAAAAAAAATCTGTATTTAAAACAACCACTCTAGAAATAGAGGAAAGTCAGTTTTTTTGTTATTAGACATAGAACTTACCTGTTCCGCACAGAGCGGCGATTACTAAAGTTCCGAGAAGTATCTGGGCTGCGATCATATTGGTGCTGTAGAGTACGGATGTGGTATCTGTGTTGAATACGTTGCTTTAAATATAAACGCAACATTGATTTTTAAACAGATGTGCCACTAATTACATGCAAGATTTTGCAAATTATGTTTTTAAAAAAGAATTAAAATGCGTAACAACCACGCACACACCTGTCAACAGTTTAATTCCACCTGTTAAGAATATATATAATGAAATTTTGGAAAATATACATTACATATGAAAACAAAAGTCTCAGCTGAGTCTGTATCGCTCACGTGCCTGACTTACAAATTATGATTAAAATATGAAAATATGAAAGTTTCAAATAGCTTAGTAGAGACTGACCTGCGTATGACAACGATTCATTTGTATATCAGCACAAGACAAAGAACATATGCAGATAGTCTCACAAAAACAATTTAAACAAAACAGTTTTAACATACAAATATATTAGGGATTACTGTGGCTTTTTATATATATATATATATATATAGGTCATCGTAAGATATAGGCCTTCAAGAATTAGCAAACCCATATGTCGCCTAGTAAGCGTTTAGAGGCTCTGAATTGACATGTAAAACAACTTCATAGTTTCCATTAGCGGATAACATCTTTTTTTTTTACCAGGAAGGGGGGGAATGAGACAGGAATATTACAGGACATTTCTTCAATGTTCTACAAAGTTCGATACAGAAAAAAATATGAAAGTAACCGGTGACGATTGACAACTAGCAAATAATTAAGAATTGAATGCTTCTTTTTGTAACTTCATTGGGGTGTAAAAGCGTTGGCCGAAGTACATTTTGTATGAAGCGCGGAAGCGCTAAAAATGTGCGCACGGACAACGCTTTTACAACCCTATCAAGTTACAAAAAAGAAGCATTCAATACTTATAATTACATTTTTTAGCTATGATCATGAAAACACTAATTTTATAATTGTTTTATCTAATTCACCTGTGCACTTTATTGTGGGCCCACGTGTTATCATGAATGAAAAGTTTTATTGAGTAATGCAATTGCTTAAGGAATAACACGTGATGTGCAGTAAGCCAATCAGAATAAAGTATTATAATGAAACATACATCTAATGTAATTATTAGCTCATATGTTGTATTTTACAACTGCATATTTGTTGATGTACGGAATACGGAAGTAAAATGCATGGAATGCTTGCCATAAAAGATGTAAGTCCCGCAGTATTAAATGTTATTGCAAATATCAAATCAATCAACAATATGTTTTACAATAAGAATAATATCTGACTCATGTTTACTGTCTATTTTGGTTAATTTAGGTTTTATTCTCCATTTCTATCATGTCTATGACAGACTGGAAAAATATGTAATCAATAAATTAAAAATATGATATTGTGAAATTAAAAAAGTCTGCTATCTGCGAAAATACTAGTATCTACACTTCTGCTAGGTATTTTGAAACAGGTTTACAGCCACGTAAACAATAGTAAATCCTCGAATCTAACTAATTGTAGGGTTATTGTAATTTGTTATAATAGTATATTATCGAATCTAGCTAATTGTAGGGTTATTATAATTTGTTATAATAGTCTGGATTCGGTTTTCATAAAATTTCTACGACTAAAATTGATCGTAAGTGGTTAACAATTCAGTATACTCAAAATCAATTTGAGTCGTCAGATTTTATTTTCGCTTAACCGATTTATTTTTGGTCCGTTATTATTCAGATACATCTTCAGACGATGTAGAATATATAATTTTAAAACAAAACAATTATTTGGATAGCTATAATTTATTCCTTTGTCGCTAGGTTTTTCTCAGTCGGCCCGCATTACTATAAATTTGTAGTTGATCATCAAGATGTGAGGGAGACTTTATTGTATGTGTTGTTTCTTTTATTTCAAGTCCGATAGATAGATGCATTCAACAGTCACCAAACGTTAAATTGTCTAGTGATCGGACATCATCTATACAGCGGACATTAACAGTTAAAGAATAATGCTAGCTTCTTTTCATGTGAATAAGAAGCTACTGTAGAAACAGTCCTATGAATTATGGAACAAGTCGATAAGAAGAGAAGTACAGTTTGTTCCATGAGAATACCAATTTTCTATTGAAAAATCACGAATAATTACATAGGTGAAAGTTTAATCAGTACCCTTTAGATATATAACATAGTAAAGAACATTTACATACAGATGAATGCAGTTCTAACCTGTACACGACACAAGAAGACTCGAAGAGGCGTACAATTGGTCCTTATGATGTATTATCTATGATGAGTTTATTTACATGCACTGGGTCGATACCAATCCTGCGGAGTTTTTATTCCCCGATGGTATCACCAGCCAAGTAGACAACACTTCTGTGTTGACATGAATTATCATTGATATGGTCTTGATTATAAATTAACTGTTTAAAACATTCAATTTTTGAAATAATAGAGATTTTCTTTATCATGAATAAATCACCGTTGCTGCATTTGGCAAAACTTTTAGGAACGTTTGGTCGTCCATGCACTTCAAGTTCGTTCCTTATTTGTCCCTTTTAACTTGTTATGATCGAGCGGCATTAATGAGTCTAATGTAGACGAAACGCACGTCTGTTGCAAATGCAAAGTTTTACTCTTTGTATTTATGATGAGTTTATTTATAGGGAAACAGGTTATGAATTGAGTTTAGAATACCGATAAACTGCATACATTAAATTCGCCACTTTCAATGATGTATCTATGTGACTGAAACAAATATGAAAGCATTGTGTCATATATTATTCGTTTTATACTTAATGTATATAACCCAGAAATTTTGGTCAAATGTTAATTAGAAATAAATCAAATTAAGAAAATATATACTGAGTGCTTAAGTGACTTTTTGTTAATCAATCTATCTAACATTTTACATTTCTTTGTATATGATTAACTCTATTGATAAATATATGTTTCTCTTTATGAAAACAACCATAACGATAACATGTTTATCCGTTTGACACTAATCTTTTTATATAGAAACTATTTTTATATATACCTTTGTCTGTTTTTAAGGCGGTTTAGGTCTTAGGTCTTTTATGGTCCGGTCCATGCTGATAAAGTTAAAAGAATTGGTAATCCGTTTATGAGTTAATTATAGCCGGACAACCAACGGATATTTATGGTTGATATAATCATGCAATGATGTTTTCTAATACTTGTATTTATAAAAGATCAAAACTAGTTGTTTGCTCGGAGTTGTGACTGTTTTAGATTTTACTTTTGAAGTAATGTCGAAGCCATTTAAAATATTTATTCTGAAAAGAAAATAATAGCCTAATAGATATTTCGGCTGATTAGAATCTTGACGTCCATACTTGTTTTTTATATTGTGGATCTATTCAAACTAACTCTTTAGTGCGCCTTAGGTTTTTAACTGACCATGTACTCAAAAGACACAAACGAGTGGACACATCATTTCAACAGGTGTTGATAAAGACAGAAGGAATTATTTCACTCGATTTACACCAGCAGTGCTCAAACGGAGTCGGACAGGCACACCAACAACAGAAGAACTATTCAAAAGCTTTGCAGATCATAATGGAATACCAAGCAGATAACACTCGGACCAAGGTATTAAGTATAGTGACTGTCATGTTCTCAATATCGTATACCTTATAATGAATAACAATGTCTCACTTTTGTAGACCAAGAATGACTTCCTGTTCTCAATATCGTATACCTTAAAATAAATGTAATGCTATCTCTAATGTATAGTAGAAGTAAGAATATCTGTCATGTTCTTATTACTGTTGACCTGATCATGACAGTCATTTTCTCACTTTCTCAATATTGTAGACCTTGTTATGATCCATGTTATAACCATTGTAGACCTAATAATGACTCTCATGTTATGATTTTATAGTAGTTTCGTAACCTAGATTCCCTACCCTTGAAAAACCATTTCGAACCGCTATATTGAAGGTTTGTATGAATTTTCAGAGAATCAATGCAAAATGATATTTATATTGATGTGTCTGTAAATTTGATACAGGGGTTAGGACATGATTTCATTGGACATAAAGCGAGAAAATGACCTTTCAAATAGATTTTAATTTTTCAAAATTCATGTCTTTTCGTTTTAAGTGAACTTTACTGTAGTTCTGTCAAACACGTCTGTTTAGAATTATAAAAGCAGTTGCATATAATTTCCCAATCCACTATAAATAAATGTTTAAACTAAACTTATTATTCCTTTATTGGTTAATTAACCCCATATTTTAAAGTTGAAAAATGTATTAAAGATAAACATGCACACACACACACAGCAATATTAAAACACATAAGTTGTCATGTGCTGCTTAATTAAAACAATATAAAAGGTCTTAAGAAAATTGTTAGTACATGAAACATTTTATTGCTTATGATATGATGAATATATATTTAAAATCATCACAAAATGTCTTTTACCTTGTTATCACTAAAAGATTAATAATGAATTGTTGAATGAACTAATCTTTATTGTTTGTTCTTGTGTTTTACTGTCACACTTATGTCACAGGTTAGGGGAGGACTTGGTACCATGAAACGTGATTAACCCGCCAAATTATGTTTTTGCCTGTTCCAAGCTAGGAGCCTGTAACTCAGTGGTTATCGTTTGTTGCTGTATTTCATATTTTTTTTCGTTCATTGTTTTTTACATAAATTAGGCCGTTATTTTTTTTAATTGTTTTACAATATTCATTTCAGGGCCTTGTAGTTCTGACAAGTATACTCTCTGTGTTTTCCCCATCGTTTAAGGCTCTACAGTGACCAACAGTTGTTAACTTCTATCATGTCATTTGGTCTCTGATGGAGAGTTGATTTTTAGAAGACATAATAACTATTTATGATCTAAAATTAAAATGTTATTACCGGTGAAAATCTTACCACCAAATCTTAGTACGTCAAATCTGGTTTCATACGAAAAAGGGTCGAACATAAATTTTTCATTGATTTTGACAGTTTAAGGAAATTCTGCATTGCATTCTTAGTCATAAATATATATCTTGGGTTTTTAAAAGCACAATTCTTTTTATTTACTGTTTCTATCAAATATTTTGGAAAATTTAAGTGACATTGTTACTAAGGCTTGTTAACATTAAAAAAGGGCGAACATTTATTTGTTTTACTCCCGGTATAAGAAATGGTTATAATCTTATATGCAATAAAATGTTCTGTTATTTTTCCAAAGTTTTCAAATTTAACAAAGACAAATCGGAGGAAATCAATAGTGGTATTAATTCTAATGATAAATCTCATACTTTTATAATGAATAATACTACTCAATGATGCTTATGCTTACCTTAACTGTATTAGGAAATTTTTTTCGGCATGTTCAGTCCTCAACTACTTAATTGTTTGCCCTATGAACTTTATGGATTCGAGGTTGAATGATGAGTCATTTGTTATCACAACGCTCTTCTGGTGTACAAAATTATATGCCTGGAATCTTTGATGAATTTTGTTATAATCACCGCAGAAATGATCAAGATTTTCATGTTCTCACCACTGAGACCTTGAAATGTTACTATGTTCTCACCACTGAGACCTTAACATGTTAATATGTTCTCACCACTGCAACCTTATAATGATGCTATGTTCCCATCACTGAGACCTTATACTGATACTATGTTCTCACCACTGAGACCTTTATATGTTAATATGTTCTCACCACTGCAACTTTATAATGATGCTATGTTCCCATCACTTAGTTCTTATAATGATACTATGTTCTCACCACTGATACCTTATAATTATACTATGTTCCCACCACTGAGACCTTATAATAATGCTATGTTATCACCACTTAGACCTTATAATGATACTATGTTCCCACCACTGAGACCTTTAACTGATACTATGTTCTCACCACTGAGACCTTATACTGATACTATAATCGCAACAATGAGACATTATACGGATACTATAATAGCAACAATGAGACCTTATAATGATACTATGTTCTAACCAATTAGACCTTATAAAGATACTATGTTCCCACCACTGATACCTTTAAATGAAACTATGTTCCCACCACTGAGACCTAAAAGTGATACTATGTTCTCATCACTGAGACCTTATACTGATACTATGTTCTTACCACTGAGATCGTATACTGATACTATGATCCCACCACTGATACCTTTAAATGATACTATATATGTTCTCACTACTGAGACCTTATAATGATACTATGTTCTCACCACTGAGACCTTATAATGATACTATGTTCTCACCACTGAGACCTTATAATGATACTATGTTCTCACCACTGAGACCTTATAATGATACTATGTTCTCGCCACTGAGACCTTAAAATGATACTATGTTCTCACCACTGAGACCTTATACTGATACTATGTTCTCACCACTGAGACCTTATAATGATACTATGTTCTCGCCACTGAGACCTTAAAGTGATACTATGTTCTCATCACTGAGACCTTATACTGATACTATGTTCTTACCACTGAGACCTTATACTGATACTATGATCCCACCACTGATACCTTTAAATGATACTATATATGTTCTCACTACTGAGACCTTAAAATGATACTATGTTCTCACCACTGAGACCTTATACTGATACTATGATCGCAACACTGAGACCTTATAATGATACTATGTTCTCACCACTGAGACCTTCTCGCTACTAAAATCTACTGTAGACCAAATGATAACCCAAATATTCTTAGTACTGTAGACCTTAAAATGACTGTCATGTTCAAACTATTGTAGACCTAGACATGACTCACAAGTCTTCAGAACTTCAGAAATAAGAATAAATCTCATTATATTTGTACTACAGACATTTTAATGACTGAACGAGTGTTCACTATTGTAGAATTGATAATAACTGTCATATTTCTACTACTAAAAACCTAATTATAGCTATTGTAGACCTAGTAGTTACTGCCATGTTCTCACAGTTGTATACTTTGAAAGACTTTCATGATCACATCATGGTATACCGTATAATGAATGTCATGTTCTCTCTAATGCAGACATACTAATGACTCACATGTTCTCCCAACTGTAGACATACGAATGTAATGTTCTTAGTACTGTAAAACTGACAATGAATATAAAAAAGAAGATGTGATATGATTGCCAATGACACAACTCTCCACAAGAGACCAAATGACACAGAAATGTCATTTTCTCATATTGTAGACCGAATGTGACTATCATGTTCGCACAATTGATAATGACTCTCACTACTTAAGATCGCCCTTTTGTAGACATTATAAAAATCCGTGTTATTCTATACTTAAAAAAGACTCCCATGTTCTCACCAATAAAGACCTTATAACGACTTCTGTTCTCACTACTTAGGATCTTATGATAAGATGACTCTCATGATAAGAGTGAATTATGAGACTGAAATCTCACTAAAATAGACATAATATTGACTCTCATGTTGTCCTTACTATAGACTTAATAAAGACTGTCATGTTCTAAGTACTGCAGCTCTTATAATATAAAAAAAGAAAAGAAAAAAAACTATAGGTCACCTTATGGCCTTCAACAATGAGCAAAGCCCATTCCGCATAGTCAGCTATAAAAGGCCCCGAAATGACAAATGTAAAATAATTCAAACCAGAAAACGAACGGCATAATTTACGTAAATAAAAATGAACTAAAACAAATATGTAACACAACAATTAACGACAATAACTGAATAACAGGCTCCTGACTTGGGACAGACACATAAATATAGAATGTGGCAGGGTTAAACATGTTAGCGGGATCCCAACCCTTCACCTAACCTGGGACAGTGGTGTAACAGTACGATATGAGAACAAACAATAAAAATCAGTTGAAAAAGGCTTAACTCATCAGATGGATACAAATAAAGTCTGTCATGTTCTCACTATTGAAAACCTAATGAAATGCTTCACTGAGCGCAACCTGATACGACCGCAGTGGTCGAACCCTGAACAGTTGGGACTAATGTAGGCACGATATTCAAGCTTGATACTATCTGAATTCGGGTTGTGATAAAATTTTGGCCATAAATTAGGTTCCTGACAAAAGATGGTAAAAGATTATACAAAGTAAAGAGCAATTCTGTGCAATTGAAGATTTCTTTTTGAAACTTTTTAAAAATTTGTAAAATGTTGAAAAAAATAATTTGAACCGTTTAAGAAATATTGGAATCCCCCTTTCAAACTTTTTGAATCCCCCTGGTAGCATTAACCATCAAACTCAATCCCAGTCTTTCCTTTGTAGTATGGAACCTTGTAGTACAATGTTAGAGAGATCAATACACTTAAACATAAGTTATTGTTTACTTATAGATACTGATGTTCTTAGTTCTGTAGACCTAATAATGACTCATGTTGTGAACACTGTAGACCTTCTGGTGATTCTAATTTTCTGCTTACTGTAGACCTCATACTGACTCTCATGTTCTCAGTACTGTAGTCCACATAATGACCATCATACTCTTCCCATTATACACCTAGAAATATCTCTCATATGCTATCCATTCTGTAAAACAAATGCGAACTATCATGTTCCGCCTACTGTAGACCTTATAATAACTGTCATGTTTTCAGAACACCTTAAAATGGCTCTCATGTGTTACTGTTTCTGTAACACAAATAATAACTCGCATGTTCTTCTTACTGTATACCTTATAATGACTGTAAAGTTTTAATACTGTATACCTTATAATTACTGTCGTGTTCTTAATACTGTATACCTTATAATGACTCTCATATGTTTCCTTTCTGTAACATAAATAATAACTCTCATCCTCTGCTAACGTTTTACCTGATAATGACTTATGTTCTTAGTAGTGTAGACCTGATACAGCTGTCCTATTTTCACAATTTAAGACCTAACAATGACTCTTTTGATCTCCCTTTTGTAGATGTTTCACTTTTGATGAACTTATAATGACTATTATTTTCCCCTACTGTTGAACTAATATAATAATGACTGATGTTCTTAGTTTTATAGACCTAATAATGACTTAAGCACTGTAGACCTTATAATGATTATCATGTTCTGCTTAATGTAGACGTCATAATGACTCTCATGTTCTCACTACGGCAGACCTTTTTATAACTATCATCTTCTTAGTACTGTTGACTTTATGATGACCTCATACTCTCCCAGTGTACTCATAGAAATGACACTCATAAGTTATCCATTCTGTAGAGAAAATACGAACTCTCATGTTTTGCCTACTGTATATCTTATAATAACTGGCATGTTCTCAGAACTGTAGACCTCATACTGACTCTCGTGTTTTCACTACTGTATACCTTCTAATAACTGGCATGTTCTTAGAACTGTAGAACAAATAATGACTTATGGTATCACTACTGTAGACGTTATAATGACTCTCATGTTTTACCCCATTGTAAACCTAGAAATGACTCTCATATGTTATCCTTTCTGTAACACAAATAATAACTTATGTTCTGCTTTCTGTATACCTTACTGTGTTTTGTATATGCATCTTTTTGTGGTTCTTATAACGTGACTCTGTACTTTTAAAGATCCCATCATTATGTTATTGTTTTGTTATATGTCATTATGTTATTGTTCTATTATAAATTTGATAAAACTTTGAACGACAAACGACAAAATTAGTTTAAGCATAAAATGGATTCTTCAAAATTGTAATGAACTTCTGGATAATTTTGAATCTCGGTGTGTTAATGAAATTAATTCTTACATAACTTTTGATTTTTTTAACCCTGCACACCACCATTTCACAAGTGAAATTATATTTGTTTTGAATAAACATTGAACGACAAAATTTCTTTCTACGTGATGTTTACATTTTATGACGCCAAACACGCGAAACTTTGAATGTGTTTTTAAATTTGATATATGCTTTTTGTAAATGTTTGTCTGTTTTGAGATTGACTGCTGTAACTATATTGTGGCTATTTTACCAATGATGTCTGTTTTGTTCACGCATCGTTGTAAAAATAACGGAAATTGATGCGACTGTCATATAAGTGAGAGGTTAAGTACTATACAACCAGGTTCAATCCACAATTTTCTACATTTGAAAATGCCTGTACGAAGTCAGGAATATGACAGTTGTTGTCTATTCGTGTTTTGATGTGTTTTATCATTTGATTTTGCCATTCGATTAGGGACTTCCCGTTTTGAATTTTCCTCGAAGGTTTTGTGATTTTACTTTTTATAATGACTGGCATGTTCTTCGTACAGTAGAACTTATAATTACTGTCATGTTCTAAGTACTGATAACATTATGATAACTGCCCAGTTCTTAGTACTGTAGACCTAATAAGGATGGTCATGTTCTCTCTACTGTAGACCTTGTAATGGCTTACATATTCTCAACATTGTAGCCTAATGACTCTCATGTTTTCTATACTTTAAAACAAATAATGATTTTTTTGGTGTTTAATACTGTGGACTGTTGACCTCAAAATGATTATTATTTTCTCACTACTGCAGACCTCGTTATAATCGTCATGTTCTGAGTACTGTAGATTTTATAATGACCCTCATACTCTTGTTTGCCTAGAAATGACTTGCACATGTTATAATTGGTCTTCAAAGTGCTGCACGAAACCTCTTTCTAAATTATTAACATCAATGTTATCAACAATCAAAGCTGGGCTTCAAAGTAATTGTGAAACTACCTATTCTAGATGTGGCGTGAATCATATGTGGACACTAAAAAATTAAAAAGAGTTTTAAGTGTACATACAATCCAAGTCTCTTTCATCTTGCAATAGTATAAAAACATTTGATTTTTCTACACTTTACAAAAGCATTCCTCATTCCAATTAAAAGACAAATTGAAAGAGTTGGTCCTGCTTTGTTTCATAAAAAGAATAGTCAACGTAGATACAAGTATCTTGTCATAGGAAGGGAAAAATCCTACTTTGTAAAAAAAATCATTCTGATTCTAACAACACATTTTCTGAAACTGACAGTATCAAGATGCTTGTTTCTTGATTGACAAAATATTTATTACGTTTTAATGACGTGTTTTCAACAAGCAATCGGCATTCCAATGGGAAAAAACTGTGTCCCTCTTGTCGAATTGCTCCTTTATTCATATGAGGCTGATTTCATACAGGAGCTTCTTAAGAAGAAAGAAAAGAAGTAAGCAGTATTCTTTAACTTTACTTTTCGCTATATAGATGGTGTTCTATCATTAAATAATTCGAAATTTGGTGACAATGTTGAACGAATCTTTCCATCGAACTTGAGATAAAGGATACAACAGATACAGTTAAGTCTGGCTCATATATTGGCTTACATCTAGAAATTGACAATGAGGGTCAGTTGAAAACAAAACATTTACGACAAAAGAGATGATTTCAGCTTCCAAATTATAAACTTTCCATTTCTATGTAGCAACATTCCATCAGTGCCTGCATAGGGAGTATTTATCTCCCAGTTTATACGATATTCCATGTCGTGTATTTGCTCTCCTGATGTCCTTGATAGAGAATTACTGCTCACAAGGAAGCTATCAAACCAAGAGTTCCAAGTGGTGAAGTTTTAGTCATCCCTTCGTAAGTTTTACCGGATGCCATCAAGAGTTGGTTGACCGTTATGGAATATCGGTTTCACAGATGATAACGGATATGTTCCTAATGTCGTAACTATAATCCCATACCCTTTTCCCGAATGTGACCTACCGAATTAGACTTATTACCGGGTTTGTAATAACATGAGAAACACGACGGGTGCCATATGTGGAGCATGATTTGCTTACCCGTCCGGAGCACCTGAAATTATCCCCAGTTTTTAGTATGGTTCGTAATGCTCAGTCTTTAATTTTTCTATGTTGTGTTTTGTGTTCTATTGTTTGTCTATTGGTCTTTTGTTGCATTGAGGTTATCTGTTTATTTTCCGCATTTGAGTTTGAATGTCCCTCTGGTATCTTTCTCCTCTTTTATCCATTCTGTAGAGTAAAACGAACTCTCATGTTCTGCCTTCTGTAGACCTTATAATAATACATGTTCTCAGAACTGTAGAACCATTAATGACTATGTTATCACTGATGTAGACCTTATGATGAATCCCATAGGTTATCCTTTCTGTAACACAAATATATAGATTCCTATACTGCAACAAGTGTATTACGATATTTCTCCACTCGAGACAGTTAAATTTTAGTATTTCAAGCGCGAGGCTTGCCGAGCTCTTTAAATAAGTAAAATTTAACTGTCGAGAGTGGAGAAATATCGTAATACACGAGTTGTAGTGTAGGAATCTGTTTCTCTAATGATTTTTATCCTTCTTTTTCAAAGATTTTCAGAAACTTGTGTTGATTATATGCGACGTCATCAGGCATGGTCGCCTTTTTCCGTGACGTCACAATAGGAAAATTCAGAAGAAAACAAAATTTTTAGACGTCATAATCAAATTTCGACTAATCATTAGCCGAGAACAGATTTTTCACTAGTGAGGAAAAATATTTTTCTCACACCGGTCAGGAAATATGAAAATAGCACAAAAATTAGAGAAAATAACTCTCATGCTCTACTAACTGTTTACCTTATAATGATTGGCATGTTCTTAATAATGTATACCTTATAATGACTGTCATGTTTTTAATGCTGTGTACCTTATAATGACTTTCATGTTCTAAGAACTGCAGACCTTATAATGACTCTCATGTGTTTTCTTTCTGTAACACAAATAATAACTCTCATCCTCTGCTAACTGTTTACCTAATAATGACTTATGTTCTTAATACTGTAGACCATATAAAACTGTCATATTTTCATTATTTAAGACCTAATAATGACTTTCATATTTTCACTATTGATGAACTCATAATGAATCTTTTGATCTCACTTTAGTAGACGTAATAATGACAGCCATGTTCTCAATATCTAAGACCTTTTAATGGTTCTAATGTTTCACTATTGTTGACGTCATAATTACTTTACTTATGTTCTCATTATTGAAGATCTGATAATGACTCTCATGATCTTAGTACTGTAGATCGTGTTATGATTATCATGTCCGCACTACCGTTGACCTTATAATGACTGTCATGTTATCACTTCTGTATACCTTATAATGACTTGCACTGATGTTTGTTCAACTGATAACACTAAAGGCACCAAATTGAGGGCACCATTTGCAATAAAAATGTCCGGCCAAACATTTTGAAATTTTGAAAAGTGTTCAAATTTGGACAAATTATAGAATATTCTTCAGAAAAAAAGTTAGTGTACATAAGTTTTATTATAATCAAAGTGCTGGATAGCACCTCTGGAAAGTTTGAAACTGTATATGTGTATTATTTCAAATATGTATTTTATCAGTTTTGATTTTTCAAACTAAATTATTGTCTCGCCAGCAATTTCCAAAAGTCATTTTTTATGCCCCATTTATGGGCATTAATTTTCTGGTCTGTGCATCCGTTCGTCCTTCCGTCCGTTCTGTCCCATTCAGGTTAAAGTTTTTGGTCGGGGTAGTTTTTAATGAAGTTGAAGTCTAATCAACTTGACACTTAGTACACATGTTCCCTATGATATAATCTTTCTAATTTTTACGGTCCACTGAACATAGAAAATGATAGTGCGGATGCGGCATCCGTGTACGATGGACCCATTCTTACAAACTAGTCAAAACATTTACTAAATTTTATCATCGGTATAAAGACATCATTCGTAAATATAGCTCAACATGCAGACTTCTAATACGTTCAGGTATTTCACATCCAATTTTTTATGGTAATATTCTTTATAAAGCTCAAAGGTGTCAGTATTCACCTCAGAAACTTACAAAACCTTTGAATAGACTTATTAAGAAGGGATATAATTACGATACTGTTGTCAAGTCATTAAAGATTGCATATTTTGGCGTTAATATTGAGTCACTGATAAGGTCTTTGCATCGGAACTAAACACATTTTTTTAAAAAAAACAGTTGTTGGCATGACACGGGTTATGTTCTTCTCATATATGTTATGATGGTATGATACTAAACCCCTAACGGGAAGGATTGTGCCTGATGTTCATATGACGAAATCATAATCTTTCAGTCAGTTTAATTGAAGTCTGGAGCTGGCATGTCAGTTAACTGCTAGTAGTCTGTTGTTATTTATGTATTATTGTCATTTTGTTTATTTTCTTTGGTTACATCTTCTGACATCAGACTCGGATTTCTCTTGAACTGAATTTTAATGTGCGTATTGTTATGCGTTTATTTACTACATTGGTTAGAGGTATAGGGGGAGGGTTGAGATCTCACAAACATGTTTAACCCCGCCGCATTTTTGCGCCTGTCCGAAGTCAGGAGCCTCTGGCCTTTGTAAGTCTTGTATTATTTTAATTTTAGTTTCTTGTGTACAATTTAGAAATTAGTATGGCGTTCATTATCACTGGACTAGTATATATTTGTTTAGGGGCCAGCTGAAGGACGCCTCCGGGTGCGGGAATTTCTCGCTACATTGAAGACCTGTTGGTGACCCTCTGCTGTTGTTTTTTATTTGGTCGGGTTGTTGTCTCTTTGACACATTCCCCATTTCCATTCTCAATTTTATTGTTTTACATATCTATACTTCTAAATCTGTAGACCGTTTTTATGTGCAGCTGATAAATGTATAACCGAAGAAAGCTACAAGTCAAACTTATATATAAGGGTATATATACTTGATAGGGTATACTAATAAAGGGCTGCGCTTGAGCGCATGATACGCCCGTTGCTCTTTTAACTTGTCTTTTATGCTTTAAATGAATTTATATGATCAACTAGAAATAGTGTGAGCCCTGTCAAATCCCCCCCCCCAAAAAAAAAAAAATAAATAAAAATGCACAAAAAAATTGGCACTATTAAGGCTACCTCAAATTTAACTAAGTTTGTTGTCTTAATTTTTCATCCATACATTCTATCTTGTTCACAACACACTTTCTGAGTACCAAGTACCTTTTATATTTATTAAGGCATATACATTATATAAAAGTTATAGATGAGATAAAATAGACTAAGTTATTCTAAATATTACAGAATCACAAACCACTTTATGCTGATAACAAAGATAGCCAGGTTAATTTATGATCAGAGAAGAAGACTTCATTAGTTCCACTATCAACACAGTCAATATTAGTAAAAATCAAATCGATTGTTGATCCATAGTCATTTGTTGGCTGGGTTATAAGTTGCTTATATTTCAATTGTTGCATCAATGTTAACAGTTTTTGCTTGTTTGAGGAATCCTCCTTCCAATTGACATTTAAATCTCCTAGAATGATGGCATCATTGTTACATACATATGTCTCATGGACATGTAAAAGTCTTTCACAAAGTTCACTTATTGGCTTGTTTGGTGGCTTATAAACAGAAACTATGGTGATGTCGGAGTTATGATTTGTTTGAAAAACAGATAGTTCAATGCCATTGGAAGATTCATTAATCGGAAAACTTGGACAAAAAGGCTCCTTTGAATAAATAGCCAAACCATATGGAGGTCTCTTGTGTCCAGATGGTTTAGAATCTTGTCTATATTGGTGAAATGCATCAATTTGTGTTGCATCCACACTATCACGGTTATGAAATCTGGTTTCACAAAAACAAGCTATATCAGCATTTGTAATGTAAGCGAACATCCTCTAAATGTCTATGTAAAGAAGAGGCATTCAAGAAACAAATTTTCAGTAATGAATTTTCTAGGTCATAAATATTCCTAAGTCTTCTTTCAATGGTAGTGGCCCTTAATCTTTCCATCTCTGTTTTTACATTTTTATCAACACCTATTTTGTCTTCTTGTAAATTTCTGATAAACAATCCATCTAGAGTCTGAACTCTACTAACAGCAACATAATGTATGTGATCAACACGTCTTTTGGAGGTTAAGTCAACAACTACCTTACTCAAAGTATCACCCTGTGATCTATGCACTGTTTTTGCATGAGCAGGTCTAATAGGAAACTGCGAACGTTGAATTTGTGCCTCACCTTTATTGCCAGCAGCAAAACTCTTTGACACTGGTTCAAGTGGTGTCCATTCCTTTAGATGACAACTCTTGTACAAACGTCTGTTTTCCCTCCGGTGTTGTTTACCAATATTTTGATCTTCGAATTGAACCCACAAAATTCCACTAGCATATTCTGAAATTTGATTTATTTCCACTTTCATCATTTTACAGGATGCTCCATTAATAAGTCCATCAGTTGTATCTAAGTTGGCAGTGATTTCATAATAGGTGTTTTCAGCAACCTCCAGGCTATTTAGTAGCTGCTTAGAATTCTGTTTGTTGTTTCCAAAACTGTCAAGAATTTTGGCTTTTAAACCCGGTGGGGCTGAACCAATAAATTTGTCATGTGCTCTGATAACATATACCAAGTCATTTTTCCTGTGAATAATAGCTGAATTAAATGAATCAACTTTTTCATTTGTACAGAAGAGATGTGGTACATCCCATGGATAATCTTCAGTGTTCTCATTTATATTCCTTTCCTTCAAAACTGATATGTCCTGTTTGTTGTGGTTTCCTTCCCTTAAGCGGTTGAGCAACTCTGCAAATGGTTTATTTTCTGACTGACGCATTATCTCATGGAGTTCAAACATGGTAAAATTTTCTTTCCAGATGTTTGTTGCATGTATCCAGTAGTAGGAGATGTAAATAAGTAACTGTCCATAACCGGCTTTAATTGGAATAAATCACCAACTGCAATCACTGAAATTCCTCCAAAGAGCTAATTTTTTTGTGTTACTTCCATTAAACGCTGGTGAATAAAGTTTAGCATGTTAAACCCAACCATTGAAATTTCATCAATGAAGATTAAATTAACTTCACCTATCTGATTTCGTAATGTATTCAATGCAGCTGAAGATAATTGTTTATATTGTAGATTTTGATTAACAGGTACTTTTAGTGCACTGTGAATTGTATTGCCATGAATGTGATAGGCAGCCTTGCCAGTTGGAGCTAACAGCATTACTTTGTTGGAAGAGAAATCTTCCCCAGCTTGTTTACTGTAGAATTTAACAGCCATTTGGTATAAAGCTTTTGTAACATAGCTTTTTCCCACACCAGCTCCTCCACTAAGAAACCAATAAATAGGTTCTTCACTTGTTTTCAGAATATGAATTGCATCATATACAAATTCTAGTTGTTCTTTATTGAGTTTTCGAAGGTGACATCTAAATTCCTGATCTGGCAATTCAAAATCTCTGTTCAGTTCTTGCTCATGGTTTGAGGGCTGTAAACCTAGGTCAATTCCAATGTCATAATTTTCAATTCCAGTGTCCTTTGGATCAGTTCTATTGTCTTTGTCCATAGCATTTTGCATCTCTGTTTGAGGTGCTATTTCATCCCGGGAATCTTCAACACCCTGATTTATTATCTGCTGGGCATCCTCAACAATTTCCCTGAATGGCTCATAAAGTTCACGTTCTGTTTCTACTTCATCTTTGATTTCTAAATATCTCTCATTGAAAGAGTTGCAGGATTTTTTCAAATCATTTTCATTTCTCCAGGAAGAGTACAAAACCAACAATTCTCTGTAGTACTTCTCTGAATCTGTTTTAATATCAAAGTGCACCGAGCGTATAATTCTGGCTTTTTTTCTTTTTCTTTATTGTCTAGAATCCTTGGAAACATCAATTTCCTCATTCTCAACCTCATCATCATTTTTTTCAATGTTTGGTTCAGGCAAGACAGTTTTAGTTTTGCTTCCCTTTGTATTTCTCCGAAATTCAAGTCTACCTGGAGAATCATCATAATATGCTGCATATTCTGTTAGTGTCATATTTTCCATTGTTCTTGGCCTATCACAGTATCTGCTGAAAATATTACCACACTCTATATCATCATCTTCATCCTCCATTTTATCAAGTAAAGTTGACGGCTTTAATAGAGAAACACGTTCTTCTGGCGGACTTGTGTTCAAAAAAATTGTTTGTCGAGAAGATTTCTTCATAGGCAATTGAAGACATATGTATGCAGCTTCTTGAGCCCCAATCTCAAATGCATTTAAGAAATGGTTGCCAACTGTTTTTATTTGTTCTGTTAGAGTCTGATTTCCTTTCCTTGCTTCATCTGAGGCCTTTCTTAAGAGTTCGCTCATTCCTCGCTGGGACTTTGTGATATATGATGCTACATAAGTTGCGCATGCAAACACATCCAACACAAATTGAAAATCTAAGTTTGCTCTCCAATCTTTTAAGATATTAGTATTATAGTTGTTGACACGAACCTCTTGAGGAGAACGTTTTAGAAACACTGTAGAAGATTTTATTGAAGCTCTGATGGCCAAGATATATTTTTCATAGGTCAATTCTAATTTATCCAGAAGCAAGCAAATTGTAGTATTTTCATCATCTCCAATGTTATCTAGTTCTTTCTTAATTGAAATCCAAACACTTTTATGCCTTGCTATTTCATCTTTTGAAAAGTTTGGAGGTTCAAGAGGATGAAGAATAGTTGTCTTCTTTAAAGGAGGCTTGGGAAAACCAAATCTGCAAGTTTTTTTGCCTTTTTTCCTGCATGTTTTGGTATGTTTGTGAGACTGAAGGCTAACTAAATCAAACAGTTCAGATTCACTTTCATCTGGTAATCTACATGTAATGAAACGATCTATATATGCACACACATCATCATCAGAATCTTCACAAAACTTTGGTGCATCAGAGCACCACACCATCATATGCACATGGGGAGAGCCCCTCTGTTGATATTCGATTCTGTAAAAATAATCTTTAATATCCCCAAGTGGTTGAGCTTGCGTTAATAAGAATTCTGTGATAAATTTTTGTACACAGAAGTCAAAATGTCGTGCACATGTTATTGGCTCAGACTGTATCAACCTACACTTCTCCTGCCAGCTCAAATTGTTCAACTCGTTATCAGTATAATCTTTCTTGTCTACTACTTTTCCAAGTATTCTAAGTAGATGTAACCACCTTGTTTCAGCAGCTGATAATGTTAAAAAAAACGTTGCAGGTCCAATTTGTCTGATAAGAGCAAATAGTTCCTTGCTTACTTGCTCAAAATATGGTGGGGAACCTCTAATTTTGGTGAGAAACTTGTATGCTTTGTCATGGTGAATGAGATCAATTGCTGCTGTACCACGTACATCCTTCACAGTTAATTTCTTATCTTTTAGATTAACTTTCCTTAAAGCTAACTGAGTCTGGTCAAGTAATGTTTTCATTTGAATCTTTTTCGTCTTAAAAAAGATATTTTCAATTGAACCTGCAGCTCTTCTATCAACATTGCGCAATTCTGCTTTGACTATTTCCCCATAACTTACATTTACTGATCTGTCTTTGTTCGATGGACGCTTTGTACCACAAAATATCCCAGGAAATGCTAATTCTTCTGCATTCTCCTCCATAAATACACTAACAGGAATTTGCCCCCCCTCTCCTGGAGCAAAGTTGTATATAAGTTGTCTCTCAGCTGGTTCAACGAAATCTGGGGCTGTGAGTAAAGTATCAGCCTGTCCTGACATTAACTCATTTTCATCAACCTCACTCCATTTGTCATCCTCATCGCTATCATAACTTTCATTGTTACCATCTTGCTCATTAACTTTACTTGGTTCAGAAGCCTTATTGGTACCATCATTATCTTGTAATGCTCCATCAGCAACATCGTTGTTATTTGTGTTGCCATCTTCATTGTCCACTTGTTCATGATCAGTTTCAGTCATTTCTTCTGAAGAAATATCAACATTTCCACTATAAGTCCACTCACTGTTGATAGTTACATTATGAGCTTTATATAAAGGAGTAGTTTTTAAAAACTCAGCTACTTGGTGTACAAGTTCTGGACGAACATTCAAACAATATACATGGTGCTGATACTTTAACCTTCTTTTCAATGTTGCCTTAATAGTGGCTGTTTCAGATGTCATTCGTGGCAGATTTGTCACTGTACTTGAAATATTTGCAGGTACCAAAACCATATTGCCATGAATAAATTTTTGTTTTCCACGAGGTTCTTGATGAATTTTCATGAAAGGCAAAAGAACAGATACATATGACAATTCTAAATGATTCATTTTCTTCAATATTCCTTGCTCTGGGAAAGTCATTTTATTCATAGTTGATGAAGGAGGAATTTTTCCTTTCTTCAGATGTGGCTGACAGGTACTGCATATCCATACAGTGTCATCTACACTTGCAGTTTGTGGACAATTCTGTATCACATCTACATCAGCACTGGGAAAAACAGATTTGAATTTTCTTACACTATGTTTATACCAAAGTTGTTAACAGCTTGTACAAACATATATTGGTCCATTATTTACAGTTGAATGGAACTTTTCAATCACATTTGTTATGTTTGATGAAACAGAGAGTCTTTTCTGCTTTCTACATGTAGTTTCTCTTTCAGTTTCACCTTCCTTATACAATGGATCTAATCGTTTTTCTTTCCTAATTTTAGTTTCTCTTTCAGTTTCACCATCCTTATACAATGGATCTAAACGTTTATCCTGTCGAGTTTTAGTTTCTCTTTCAGTTTCACATTTCTTAATCAATGGATCTGAACGTTTATAACGTCGAGTTTTAGTTTCTCTTTCAGTTTCACCTTCCTTATACAATGGATCTAAACGTTTATCCTGACGAGTTTTAGTTTCTCTTTCAGTTTCACATTTCTTAATCAATGGATCTTAACGTTTATCCCGTCGAGTTTTAGTTTCTCTTCCTGTTTCACATATTTTATAAAATGGATTCAAACGTTTATCCTTACGATCTTTTGAATCTCTTAATGTTTCAATTTTCTTATATTTTTTATCTAATCGTTTTTCTTTCCTAATTTTAGTTTCTCTTTCAGTTTCACCTTCCTTATACAATGGATCTAAACGTTTATCCTGACGTGATTTAGTTTCTCTTTCAGTTTCACATTTCTTAATCAATGGATCTGAACGTTTATCCCGTCGAGTTTTAGTTTCTCTTTCAGTTTCACATTTCTTAATCAATGGATCTGAACGTTTACTCTGTCGAGTTTTAGTTTCTCTTCCTGTTTCACATTTTTTATAAAACGGATTAAAACGTTTATCCTTACGATCTTTTGAATCTCTTAATGTTTCAATTTTCTTATATGTTTTATCTAATGGTTTTATTTCCTAATTTTAGTTTCTCTTTCAGTTTCACCTTCCTTATACAATGGATCTAATCGTTTTTCTTTCCTAATTTTAGTTTCTCTTTCAGTTTCACCTTCCTTATACAATGGATCTAATCGTTTTTCTTTCCTAATTTTAGTTTCTCTTTCAGTTTCACCTTCCTTATACAATGGATCTAATCGTTTATCCTGTCGAGTTTTAGTCTCTCTTTCTGTTTGATTTTTCTTCCACAGGGGGTTTAGGTTTTTATTTTCTCTTGCCTGCTTTTCTTTTGCCTTCATATATTTGCTTTTCCTTTGTTATCTTTTGTACATGGCAAAATAGTTTGCTCTACTTTTGCTGCTCTGGAAATAAAATAAAATATGACTATTATTACAATTTTGTAGCCATTAACTTTCCTAGATATTAAATACAAGAAATTAACTTATTAAAACGGTTAATGCAAACCAGAATTTACTGGAAAACATATAAATCATTGACAGACAGACAGACTAAAAACTATAGGGAGCCACAATTTAATGGGTATATATGTATTATAAGGAATCTGTAAAATCAATGCTGTCTTTATCTTCAATAAAAGCTGCATAAAAATATATATATATGCTTATTGACCATGCATTTCATTATAAATTCCTCATAAAGGAACAAAGAATATATCTTGTTCCTTAGGTGTTAAGTGAAATCATTGCTCATTGGAATAGCTACAAAATCTAAAATTTAAATTCTTAAAACAACAGTATGTGATTTTAATTGCAGATAATGCTTACAGTATTTGGGACATCTGATTATGATATCCTATGTTGCTCATCCTATTTTATTGTTTGTTCTTTTATGCAAATAATGCTTGATGTCTATAGATCATTAAATTTGTTACCTAGCACAACTAACATGTGCAGTAATAATATTGAACTGTGCTAATTTTATGCACGACTTAACATACCTGATCAACAGAGCTATCAAATGGTGAAGCTTGGTTAACTGAGCTAGTAGATGATTGCTGAGATGACGAAGGTGGCTTATTTGAGCTAGTAGATGACTGCTGAGATGATGAAGGTGGCTTATTTGAGCTAGAAGATGACTGCTGAGATGATGAAGGTCGCTTTTTTGAGTTAGTAGATGGTTGTACCCATATTGACGGTCGCTTGACTGAGCTAGTAGATTGTTGTGGCGATGTTGAAGGTTGCTTGTCTGAATTGGTGTATTGTTGCCCAGATGTTGAAACCTGAAATCAAAATCATTGTATTATAAAGATGTCATTTCATTTCAAAAAGAATTATGTTATATTCCAACAATGACTGTAACAGGATGATGTTACAAAAGTTCGCTTTCCTTGATGAACCCTAATCTTAATAATTCTATAATGTTCTACAGTAAACCCCACCTCTTTTTGAACTCTCCAATGTTCGTTTGAGACACTTAATTATGAAATTTGGCAGTAAGTAATATTCCCTCTGTGTGACTGACAAGTCCTTAATGTTAATATTAAGAAGAAATTGAAAGATATATAATTCCAAATCATACTTAAATATGTAATATTTTATATAAATTAGTCTTATTTTATGTTAACATTAATAAGAAAATGTGAAGTTGACTTTAATAAATATTGATTGGACAATGTTTGTGTCTATTAACAAAAATATGTTTAAATACTTGTAACAGTTATTGTTGAGTAATATTAACTTGTACTTGCTTAATTATGACACTTACTGATTTACTCTCACTCCCAGTTCTTTGTTGCTGGTGTACAATGGGAATTTTGAAACCCTCTGGTATCTTAAAAACCTCAAGAAACTGAAATGAGAAAAATAGTAATAGGAAAAGTGGAAAGCATTTACCAATATTTGTTTCAAATTCAAGAAAATAAGTGGTTAATTAACTCTCACCTGATAATTTTATAGCAAGAACTTATATAATTTTAATTATTAAATGTGTAATTATAGTACTTTTGTAGTTGCAACAATGATGAGCAACATGGATGATTTGTGTTCAGCTTGATATAACCTGTTTGTTTGTTGGGATCTTCATTTTATAAAAAAAACACCTATGATTTCCTTGAATACTCTATTCCTTCTTCTATTATGAATCTAAATCTTGTTCATTTGTAATTCATACATTTTCCCATATGAGACCTGCTATAATTAGACTCACATCCGAGGAAAGTTTATAAACTGCTTTCTTAGAAACAGTCTCACTTTCAAAGTCTCTGGCATCATTTTTTCTCTTCAAATCTTTTTTTGATTGCTGTACTGATTTTCGTTTATATCTAGGCATGGCTCACTCTGCTCTATCCCTAAAAAAAAAAAATATTTATTCATTAATACACATTTTTGTTTACAATATTACAATTGTGTTCATATACATATAATTAACAAAGAGTTTTGCAAAACATCATAAATGTACTCAATGTGGCATCTTCTTTTATAACCACGTTCAAATTAAATTGAATGTCAAAAACACACAGTAAATAAAACTGAATGTCAAAAACAATGTCTTTTTTTTAATTATCTGGTTTTAGAGGTTCTGGAGATGCTACAACTGCCTCTGGTTCTTGAGATTCTAAAACTACAGTTCCAGTTGTCTCTGGTTCTGGAGATGCTACAGTTGCTTTGGTGCTAGGCTTGTATGATTCTTGTGAAGATAACAGGGAATCATAAAAAAAAATGTCATTTTCTGATTCAAGCTCTGCAACTTTTCTTTTCAATGAAAAGTTCTCTTTTTTCAATGCTGCCATCTCTTTTCTGTCCTTTTTATGTTTTTCTAAGTCCACTTTTTGCTGTTTACTTGCATTGTCTTTGATTTGTTTTGAAGTTTCCTTCAACTGTTGGCCCATTTTTCTGATGTCCTCAGATGTTTTTTCTAAAAAAAAGCTGCATCATCACTACTGACTGTTGCAGAAAAGTTGCTGAACACTCCCCTCAGCTGGTAAGATTTATTTACAAGTTCATCTGCCATTTGTTGCATTTTTTCAGAATAATTGTCCATATTAATTGATCTGCAATTGAACAGACAATATCAAACTGGGAAAAAAATGCTTACAGCTCAGGGCTATTCCAGAAAAAAATGTATGGGGGGTTGGAAGGCAGTTTTTGTCAGCACCCACCACCCAGACAATTGTAATTGAGAATTTAAGCGCATCATAGTGTGAAAAGTTGCTCTGATACCCATCACCCATGTATTATTAATATAATGTGCCTTCCAACCCCCCCATACATTTTTTTCTGGAATAGCCCTGACAGTAAGATTTTGTTTTGTATCAAATTATTGGTAAAAATTGGATTACTACTAATAAAATGTAATTAGAAAGGAATAATGGATTTAATTAAGGTTGTTGGTTGCCTGACATAAAATCAAACTAAGGGTGAAAGCATGTACAGATCATGAATAATTTCTGAATTGATTAACTCTACCACTGGGTAGGAACCATCCACCGCTGAGTGGACAACCCTCACAATGTGTAAGCATGACATTTAGCCATCCAGCAGTATGCACTTTTGAATAATTTCTATTGCTGTACTTTTGTATAAATTGTTATTGCGGTACTTTTATAAATTTCTATTGCGTATTTTTTCTGTATGCAAATAAATAAATAATCTGCTAAGACAGTGTTTAAATAAATCTAAAATAAATGGAATATTTTATCAATACTGCTGCATGTTGCCCAGCAACACCAACGTGGAGGACTATATTAGTAGGAATGTGATGATAGATACAAATATAGCTGTCATGCTTTTTGTTATTCCTGGTTATTCCTGGTATAATCTGCTTGAAATTTTGAATTTATGAAATATGAATATTAAATTATTATGTTCATTCTATTTATAATTAATTCAGCAAAAAAGAATCAATTTGTTGAAGTCATGCAATAAAATTTTTCAAATAAAATTTTTTCAAATAATTAAGAATTTACCAGTATTAAAAAAACCAGAAATCACAAAAAGGAAACTTGAGGTATACACTTTATGAAAAAATTTAGCACTATAAATACTTCTTAATTAATAACAATGAATAATAAACATATCAAGTATTGAAATAATAATTCAAACAGGCTTTCAGATACCTCAAATTTCCCTTGTTGCCACTAGAAGGTTATAAGTTCATATATTTCATATATTTTTTTAAAGTTTAGTATGAGAGTCCACACAGATGAAGGAATGAATAATTATACAATGATATACTATGCAGTTGCACAGGTGAGAAAAGTTGCAAAGGCGAGAAAAGTTGCAAAGGCGAGAAAAGTTGCAAAGGCGAGAAAAGTTGCAAAGGCGAGAAAAGGCTTACATGTACATGCAAATTTCTATACAGATATATACTTTTATGTTGTACTTACAATTATAATCTGACAGCTTCGACGAAATTGGTATAGTTGATCATCATACAAAGGATCTGTTTTCACTGATTAAATGTCCGGCTGTTTTCGAATTTTTTTTTTAATAAGACAGCATAAATGTAAAATCTGACGAACTTGGTATAGTTGATGTAAAATCTGATATTTATACAAATCAAAAGAGATGTTATAAATTGAAAGGGAGCTTACATGAATAGATATAAACAATTCACCAAAGTTTCATGGACATTGGTGAAAGCCTTTTTGAGTTATTGTCCGAAGTGTTAAAAATCACCCTTTTTTTTTATAAATAAAGCCCCATAAATCCAAAACTTAAAATCTGAAATTTATAAAAATTGAAAGGGAGCTTACATCAATAGATATAAACAATTCACCAAAGTTTCATGGACATTGGTGAAAGCCTTTTTGAGTTATTGTCCGAAGTGTTGAAAATCCCCCCTTTTTTTTATGAATAAAGCCCCATAAATCCAAAACTTAAAATCTGAAATTAAAAAAAAACGAAAGGGAGCTTACGTCAATAGATATAAACAATTCACTTAAGTTTCATGGAAATTGGTGAAAGCGTTTTTGAGTTATTGTTCGAAGTGTTAAAAATCACCCTTTTTTTTTTATAAATAAAGCCCCATAAATCCAAAACTTAAAATCTGAAATTTATAAAAATTGAAAGGGAGCTTACATCAATAAATATAAACAATTCACCAAAGTTTCATGGACATTGGTGAAAGCCTTTTTGAGTTATTGTCCGAAGTGTTGAAAATCCCCCCTTTTTTTATGAATAAAGCCCCATAAATCCAAAACTTAAAATCTGAAATTAAAAAAAAAACGAAAGGGAGCTTACGTCAATAGATATAAACAATTCACTTAAGTTTCATGGAAATTGGTGAAAGTGTTTTTGAGTTATTGTCCGAAGTGTGGACGACGGACGGACGGACGGACAACGGTATACCATAATACGTCCCGTCTAAAAGACGACGGGCGTATAAAAATGTCACCCCTTTACATCTAGAATGGTAAAGATGACACCAACAAAATTCAGACTTGACTTTTGTGTTTTGTGGTTTTAAACATTGCGTATAAGTTTCATAAAATTTGGTTCAGGCAAACCGAGGTAAGAGAACAGAAATAAATTTTGTGATGTATGGACGTACGAACAAGTAAGGGACGTACATACTTACAGAAAAAAAAACAAGGATAAAACTCAATATGGTGGGGCATAACAATAGTAGTATGACATCAGGAATAAAAAGTTTATATACACTAGATTCATACAATGTTGAGTTGAGGTGCTGATAACCCTGTAACACATTTTAGTTGCTGCTGTGTAATTTACCATTGAGGCAATGACATTTGAGATTTTTGTTTTAGGCCATTTTCCGCCACTGCATTGTTAAGTACTAAGAAAGTCAGTTTGCTAGTACATGGACAAATGTTATAAAAAAAATCATTTTAATAAATTCTACAGCTCTTGTCTTTAGCTTGATCTCGGTCTTGGTACACTGAACTATAATATTCCAAGAAGTAGATGATGACTCGGTTGCTTTTAAATTATACGGATGCTATGATACTAATTGTCATTAAGACAATGTTTTTTAGTTGTCAGTTTGATCCACTTGATCATGCTGAACGAGTGAAGGTCCTTATATCCACATTGGAATGTGAAACAGCTAGTATGTAAATAACGGAATTAAAAGTTTTCAAATGATTTTTGGCATCAAAACTTTCAGATCGATGTCATTTTGACAAAAACAATGCACAATAGCTGGGATTTACCTTTACTCGTCTTTGGCGTGAGACATTAGCCATATAATTATCGATTGTTTTATATTCTATCACCTGTGTATTGTTAAAATAAATCAATTATCACTTGTCAATTATCCGACAAATGTCAACTATTTCTCGCATACCGGACTCTATTGATACACTCGGGCTTTTACTTATTCAATAATAAACAGTTGTAAATATCGTACATAGTAAAAAATAGTGCGGGAAAATGTTCATTCATGAAATATTCATGAATGAAACGCTGTCTCGCGTAGATTTCTTTTGATTTTCCCTTCAGCCAATGGCCGATCCGCAAAGTAGAGTTTGTGATACTTATTTTCAAAATGAAGTTAAATTCATCTGAATTGTCGGTGAAAATTCATTACTTTTTTATTCAAGTTGTAATCTTTTCAAAAGTAGCAACTCAAAATATCCAAGAATCAGAATTCGAACACTAGTACTACATTATCTTGGAGCAGTCAACATCTGCGTTAGTCTGTCTCACCGGAAGTTGAGGCCGACGCCTTAAGGAAGTAGCTATAGCAAGCTATAGGAAACTTTAAAAAAACTAGACATTTAGTTTTTAAAAAAACATATGAATATATATTTTTTTAATTTGAAGTTCATATTACTTTAACAATGGAGGTAATGACTATGAAATATCTTGTCATAATTTTTGTATTTTGTAAATAAAACGGACTAATATTAGTATTTACAACGGATTTAAATACATATATCTTCAATAGGTTAAGGATGTACTTAGGTGAAATAAAAAAAAACGAATTTGGAATTCAAAATTGATACTATAAGTCAGAAGAGCATTAGTTAAGACACAAACTAAGCTAAAAATATTGATTGGTTTAGGGTGTCCTTTTCGAATTACATGTATATAGAAATAGAAGGAAAAGGCTGACTCAGACTTTTACCTTATACTTGCATCGGTATCATTTGGGCCTCAAATCGAAAGAAAAGAAATCTATTACCTTTTATGAGCTATTGAAGTCTTATATGAAAAGAAAAATGGGTGTTATGGTGCAATATATTTTACCCTGTATCGTATGAAAAAATTAAAAAACTGACACAAATGCCTACACCTGACCTAAGTACTTCCTTAAGTAATATAACAATAACAAATAAGTCTCTAGAAAAAAGGTAGAATATCGAACTTTCAATATAACAGGTATTAACATATACCACACACTAGTTTAAATATCAACAAAGCATTTATGACAGCCTTTAAAACATTAAAATAGTTGCCATGGTGATGGATATTGCTAACCATAGATTATTCTGACCCGTTTTTGAACATTCGGAGGAACTGCAAAAACGTTCATTCTTCAATTTGAAGTTCACAAACAAGGGTATTGATGCTATAAATATAAGTAATAATATTCACCATAAAAGAGTAAAAAGCAACATTCCTTATTACTTTAAGGATCAATTTTCTCCTATAGTATCCTATTCCTACACCAACCCTGTTGCATCTAAAATGTTTAATCACAAAAAAGTGTTGCAGAATCTAAATATTGATGACCTCAAAGCTAAACCACCTGATTGTGCCTGTTCACATTCCATTTTCGAGTATAATCCTGCTGGCCATGTAATTTCTGGAGGCCTAAACATAGTCAATAACTACAAGTTGAGACAATTTTTGTCAAAGGGTTCGAAATACAAAGAGCCACATCCAATCAATTGGAAGCAGAACTTCAAACTACTAATGGATTCTGTTGAGGGTTATGCAAAAGACTGGGCAAAAAGAGAAAAAGTTGAGGTTGACACTCTTTCGGAGTGAGTAAAATCAGTGAGGTCACTGATTCAGATAAGAGTAAGTAAGCTTAAAAGGTCACTGAGCACCAAAACTCTTTCCATCTTTAAAGACCCTCATGTCATAGAGGAGTTGTCTTGCCTCCATGACAAATATGTTGTCGTTCCAGCTGACAAAGCCTCAAACAATATTGTTTTTGTTTGAAAGAAACAATACATTGACTGCCTGATTAAGGAACAGGGGATAAATAACACACTTGGAAATTATACATATACACTAACATGACTAAGTACGCTTACGAAGCAGGAAATCCTGGAAAACCACAAATCGGTTCTTATCTCCTTTGGTGTTAATCCAAAGGACGAAGACCAGAATCTTCCATCCTTATATTGGATTCCTTAGCTTCACAAGAATCCTTATAAGGAAAGGTATATTGCAGGTTCGTCCAAGTGTTCCACTAAACCCCTTTCTAAAGTTCTTACTGCCATACTCACTGCAGTCAAAGAAAGACTTCAGAAATATTCCGAAACGGCATATTCAAGAAGTGGTGTTAATCAGATGTGGATACTGAAAAATTGCAAAAGAGTTATTGGTGAATTTATAATCTCAATCATTAAAACATTGTACCAACATTAAAACCTTTGATTTTTCAACTCTTTATACCACTGTTCCACATACTAAACCTAAAGCTCGACTGAAATAACTCGTCAGCTTTAACAAAAAGGGCACTAGACGTTTTAAATATCTAGTTTTGGGCTGGAATTTAGCTTCCTTTGTGAAAATTATACAGAGTCAAGGAAAAAATATTCCGACGAGGATATCACTGCCATGCTGGATTTTTTAATTGACAACATATTTGTTGAATTTGAAGGTTTGGTCTTCCAACAGACTATTGGAATCCAAATGGGTACCAATTGCGCTCCTCTACTTGCAGATTTGTTTTTATATTTCTATGAAGCAGAATTTATCCAAGGGCTAGTACAGAAAGGAGAAAAGAAATTAGCCCAGTCTTTTAAATCTCATCTTTCGATATATTGACGATGTACTGTTTCTAAATAATAATAGATTCAGTGATCACTTACATTTAATATATCCAAGTGAATTTGAAATTAAAGATACTACCGACACAGATAAATCTGCTTCATATTAAGACCTTTTTTCTCGAAATGACTACTGATGGTAGGTTGAATACCAAAATTTATGACATACACGATGATTTTAATTTTCCTTTTGTCAACTTTCCATTTCTGTGTAGCAACATCCCAGCGAAACCAGCATATGTAGTATACATGTCTCAGTTGATACGTTAATCTTGAGCTAGCTCAAAGTACGTTGATTTTGTTGAACGAGGAATACTACTTTCTCAAAAGTTGCTAATCAGGGCTATGAGTCAATCAGATTAAGGTCATCACTCAAGAAATTTTACGGTCGCCATCATGAGCTGATTGGCCATTATGACAAAAGTGTGTCAGAAATCATATCTGATATTCTTCCTCAGTCATAATAACCTTCCATCGTTACCGAACTGAACAAAGAAATAACACACGAAGGGTGCCGTATACGGTGCAGGAAATGCTTACCCTTCCGGAGCACCTGATTTCAATCCAGGTTTTTAATGGAGTTCGTGTTGTTTCTTAATTATTATTTATAACTGTTGATGTAAATGTCCTTTGGTTTTGTGAGTCTTTGTTTACTCCTTGGATTTTGATTGTTATTGCCTTTAAAGCATTTGAAAACAATTGATTTCGTACTATTTTCTTACTGATATGTTCATATGAATCATATCAATTACAGCTTTGTTTCCTCCTAAATAGGCAATATCTAAAGCTGAGTTACCATGTATATCCCATATATTACAACCTGCTCCTCTGTCTAACAACATCTTAACTATATCTGTATGACCATTTTCACAAGCCTTCATTAAAGGTGACTGACCCCTCCTGTCACATTTATTATAGTCAGCTCCTCTGTCTATCAACATCTTAACTATATCTGTATGACCATGTTGACTAGCCTTCATTAAAGGTGAACGGTCATATTTATAACATTTATTATAGTCTGCTCCTCTGTCTAACAACATCTTCACTATTTCTGTATGACCATGTTTACAAGCCATCATTAGAGGAGACACATTATCTTCATCACATTTATTATAGTCTGCTCCTCTTTCCAACAACATCTTCACTATTTCTGTATGACCATGTTTACAAGCCTTCAGTACAAATGACTGACCCCACCTGTCACATTTATTACAGTCTGCTCCTCTGTCTAACAACATCTTCATTATTTCTGTATGACCATGTTCACAAGCCTTGTTTATAGGTGACTGATACCACCAGTTCAACTTATTGCAGTCTGCTCCTCTTGCTAACAACATCTTCACTATTTCTGTTTGACCATGTTTACAAGCCTTCAGTACAAATGACTCACCCAAAAAGTCACATTTATTATAGTCGGCCCCTCTGTCTAACAACATCTTAACTATTTCTGTATGAACATGTTTACCCGCCTTCATTACAAGTGACTCTCTGTTATTATCCGATTCATTACAGTCTGCTCCTCTGTCTAACAATATCTTTACTATTTCTGTATGACCATGTTCACAAGCCTGCATTACAGGTGAGTGACCCCACCTGTCACATTTATCATATTCTGCTCCTCTGTCTAGCAACATCTTTACAATGTCTGTATAACTGTGTTCACAAGCAATCCTCATGGGTGACTGACCTTTAGGTGTACTTCTGTTTATATCTACACCATGATCACAACACCACTTGACTAAAGAAATATCTCCTAAATAACAACAATGTAATAAAGAAGTGTCATAGGTATCATCATCATCAAACATCATAAAAAAAGGGTTTTTAGACGGTTTACCCACATCACAGATATTTGCCAGTTGTCTCTGGTAAGGTATGTCTAGTGTATTCAAATAGAAGTTAAATTCCTGTCTGAACTGAGGTGTCTTCATATTGATGTTACTAAAAACATCTTGTAATTTTCCCTTTGACCAGTCATCAATCATTCTCTGTATGTACATCTGATGATATTTTGTAGGTATTATAGTGATAAATTGATCCATGTCATTCTTTCTTTCTAATAAAAAACGTTCCTTGATTAAACCACTGTCTGCATTCCTTATCAAGCAATAGATCATTTTTTCCCCATAGATCTTAGCAAGAAAGTCAAATATTTTATCATGTAAAATTTTGTATATATTTGTTTCTTTCTTTATGAATGTATGTGTGAGTGAGTCAAGTTCATCCTGTATTACAAGTCTTGATGTTCCCCTGTCTAATCTACATGCCTCATAAGTGTTTTCAATGATAATCTTGGTTTCTTTATTCAACTCTTCTGTCAACATTTCTCCCTTTAATTTGTTGTTAAACATAACACATAAAGCCAAAGCACAGTATTTAGCGTGATGTCCTTTCTGCAGAAACTTATCAATCTCTGCTTCATAAATTGAAAATGGATTTTGAAAAAAATCTGTAATAATAAGTTCAGGATTATCATTGTACAATTTACATAATAGAGGAAAACAGTCAGTCACTTATCTCAGATGCTTTTACATTGAGATACAATTCAGCTATTGATTTTTTTTCAGTTTCTGACAAGCAAATCTTCTCTGATAACATGTTACATACACATGACTTGAAAACTGATAAAGAATCAAACTTTTCATCTTGGTAAACTTGTAACCGACATGCTGCAAGAATTTTTGTTTGTTTTTTATCAAGATTTTGTTTTACATTCTTCAGTATTGTTTCCCATCTTTTAATGTCATTCTGGTCAATTGAAAAGTTTCCACATAAATCATCAACGACAAACAAAGTTTTCTTTTTTGGATTGTAAAACCTCAAAATGTCACCTGGCTTTGTCACTATAAGAACATCATATTCTTCTTCTTCTGCCATTAGTAAAGCCACATGTCTCAGTGTTGCAGTCTTTCCTACACCAGAACTTGCCGTTATAGTTACACAACTGTTTTCCTTAATACATTTGAGTACATATAGGGCAGCTCTTGTGTTTATAAACATCTTATCATCATTGTCCTTCCAATTTTTAAGTGTAACATTAATTATTGCTGAAATATAAATTGAGGAGTATTTTATCATAACTGACGTAGAAATATCAATATGCAATAGTTTATTATTCATTATGTATGAATTGCGGTCGTATAAGATTTTTTAAAACTTTATTATACCAAACAATGACACAATGTTTATGGTTAAATGTTTTCTTTTTCGACTTTTGTCTCAATTCTAAAGTTGAAAATGTACTTTCTTTACGGTTTGACAGATACAGCATAATATTATATAGCTAAATTGCAGTCTTTCCAAAACATATCAAAGTACAGAAGTAGTTGTTAGGCAGTTTCTATCTAAACATGGGAATCAATGTCACTGTTAATTTTTGTGTTAAAGTTGTGTTTAATGCCTGTACCTGCTTTTGTCTTATTCAGTAATGCATGTGTTTCATATGAGCGTTCTGAACATATGTGAAAGGTCATGAGTATATACTCTATCTTTCTGATAATTATTAATTTTCAAAATGAACGTTGAAACGTTACACTTGATTACTGTATATTTCATAAGGTATGCACTTTGAAATTCATAACTTGATAAAATAATCTAAAAGAAATACAAGCGAAAAGGTCAAAGGGATAATTAAATTCGTTTGTAATATAACGATACTTATCAGTACACTTTGAAAATTGTTTGAAGGGTTAGACTAAAAAAGTCACCATTTTGAATTTCAATTTTTGTGTATATTATTTTTAAAAAAATAAACAAGAGTGTCATATTTTGTGCCTCAAATCTTTTTTGGATCAAAATTAAAATCATTTATGATCAGAAACAAACGAAAAAGTATAAATACATCCAGTGTTTATGTTTGACACCGGTAGAATACATATAACGTCCCCTTGTTAAGACATCAAAGATGATGCAACGGTTTCGCAGACTTTGTATAAAAGTGACATCTAACATCCACGTATTGAAACATAAATACGAATTCCGATAGCATAAAACCTTATTCGTGTTTTATTGTAATTATAGTACAAAGTACAATGAAGTATTGATCATGCTAGTATTACTAGACTTGCAATTGCTGTGCATCAATCCAAAATATGGGTTAAACATTGATAACAGTGCCAAGCCCGGAAATCTGTGATATACTAATTATAAAAGATATTCTGTTAAAGTTTAAACATAGAAATAATATCTTTTTCTATGGAAGGTATCGTGATGATATTATATTAATATATCACGGCGACTGGAAGGAAATAAATGATTTGTTAGAGCTAGAAAATAGTCATCATCCGTTCCCTTAATTCACACTAGAATTTTCTTGATGTTAATATTTTCAATGGAACTACTTTGTCACAGTTCAGATTGAACAGAATAAACAGATGATACAATAATATTAAAATCGAAAAGTACATAAATGAGGCATTATCATGTAATAGATCTGATTTAATCAGAAAAAGGCCAAAAACACGCAAAGGATATTTCTTTAGTATTGGTAACGAAATTCAACCCATGCATTCATAAATTAAAACAATGCATTAGTAAACATTGGGATCTACTAAATCAGGATGCGGTTTGTATTAACTATTTTTGGATTCTTATAAATTCTATATATAACTTTTGGACTAGTTTAAATCTCGGTCTATTTCTTAAATTTATTCTTACATACTTTTGATTTTTTTAACCCTGTATGCTAACATTCCCATGAAAATTTTAAAATTGTTTGTACGCACATTGAACGACAAATTTATGTGACGTATAAAATTTTCTGACGTCAGACACTCAATAAATGTGTTCGTAGATAGTAGATGTTTTTGTGTTCTGTTAAATTGTTCCTTTTAAAATTGTTAAACGATGATGACTGATGTACCCATATTTTGACTATTATATTTATTGTGTCTGTTTATTTAACGCATCAATGTAAAAATATCGGAAATTGATGAGACTGTCATTACAAAAGTGAGAGGGTTAGCGCTATAGAACCAGGTTTAATCCACCATTTTCTACATTTGAAAATGCCTGTACCAAGTCAGGAATATGACAGTTCTTGTCCATTCGTTTTTGATGCGTTTTGTTATTTGATTTTGCCATGTGATTATGGACTTTCCCAATTGATCTTCCTCTAAGTTCAGTATTTTTGTGATTTTACTTTTTGCAACATGCGACATATTTTCAAGCAAACCAATAATAGCTAATCAAATGCATACAAATATAGCGAATCTATTGAAAACGACAAAATTAAAATAAATTGATATGTGAATCCCTGATGATGGTGGGCCTACAATGCTTAAACCCTATCATAAATGTTATACATTTTTCATAAGCATATTATACAAAAAACAGGCGAAAGATTAAATTAGTGACGGATTGACGTAAAGCTATCAAGACTAGTAATACTAGTATCATGTGATCAATACTTTGTACTATAATTACAATAAAATATTAACAGTATGTAAACGGAGCCTTCCGAATAAGATGTTTTGATATCGGAATTCGGATTGATGTTGGAATACGTGGATGTTAGGTGTCACTTTTATACAAAGTTTATGTCATTTTTAAACCAAATTATTCATTTAATGGAATAAATTTTAACATGTGGCTTTATAAAAGAGATAACTTTCTTGTATTTAAAGCTTGACTTCGTTAAAGTTGATTTAACTGTCGTTTATATTCGTTTATCAACCTCAGTTACTCGTCATTAGGTAAACTTGCGACAGGACATGTAAAATCTAGGTTTTACGAAGGCTAAGTTTAAAATACAATACAGTTATCTCCTAACTAAGCATTGCTAAAAAAAGACTAGAAAATGGATACACTCTTCAGATTAAAAAAATAAAATAAAAAATAAAAATTCAGTCATACACTTGTTGCTATACTCAAAAGGGTAAGAAGCTACTTAAAACACTGTACCAGTTTTGTATCAACATGAGCAACATAACGGATGACACATTTGGAGCGGGATCTGTTAACCCTTCCAAAGCAACTGATATCACTCCCAGTTTTTGGTGGTGTGGGTTTGCTCAGTCTTTGGTGTTCTATGTTGAGTTTTATGTATTGTTGTTTGTCTGTGTGTCCGTTTTATTTTTAGCAATGGCGTTGTCAGTTTATTTTTGGCAAATTAGTTTAAATGTCTCTTTGGTATATTTCGCCTCCCCCCTTTTTAAACATTGTTAAGGCTTGAGGTTTCATTATCACTACACTAAGCCCCAGATGGATAGCATTTTCCTCGCAATCAAATGGTGTTACTACAGAGTATCTTGCATAAGAAAAAGGTACGGTAAATGCAGAAAAACAATGGTACCTTGCGGTAGTAAATGCCATAATGCTGCTTTCTTAAGTTTATAAACAAATATTTTTCTATAAAGTGCACCAACCGGAAAATTATCATACTTAAATCAAAATTAATAAAAAAAAAAAAAAAAATACGATTCGAATGTTTGCGTTTAACACATTTAAAATTCTTCCAACCAAATGTACATGTCGGATATACGTTTTTAGCAAATCTTATTCACTCTCCCATCTCTGTACCTTAAGAACATATATTTTCATCAGCATGAAGTAACATATTGTGTACCTAACAAATTTTGAGCAATCGTTACATCCCAGAAACAAAGTTTACAAGATAATATTTTTAAATAAGAGTATATTCACTAGACCCTGTGTCGACCCTCAAACAATGATTGGTGGTATCAGTAAGTTTAAATCCTCACCCCTTTGTTGATCATTAAATGTGTTTTTCTAAGGTTCACAAATCCTGTTGTTTGAGTAATATTTTTTCTTTATATATTAATTAATCACTTGATTAGATTAAAACCAGTTTACATAATTAGTAAATGTCGTAAATTAGCTATAATTTTGGTATAAAGTAAAGTCACATACTGAACTAGAGGAAAAGTCCATAATCACATGGCAAAATCAAATAACAAAACACATCAAAAACGAATGTACAAGAACTGTCATATTCCTGACTTGGTACAGCAAAACATGAAAGATAATACAAACACATTGACGGGATGTGTAAGTACCGAGTCACGTAAAATGGATATCACATGGATATTAAATGTATAAAATTCCTTGGACTATTATCTAGTACAAGCTTATAGGTAATAATGTTTAGGCTTTCACGATAATAAGTAAACGACCCAAAATACATGAACAAAAAGGTATAATTTTGTGTTTCCATTTTGTTAAATGGTTTACCGAGCGGGTACTCGAGTATCGCTCGGTAAATTCAGCGAGTAATCGATTAGCAAATCTTCACCGAGTTGACATCCCTAATATTTACCCAACAAACTAATTACCTCTTATATTCCAAGGCACAGTATCCTCCTGCGAAGTCTTTATTTTTTCCATTTCCATTGTCATTTTCCTGTGGTCATCCTGTAATATCTCATGGGATTTCTTTACTTTTGTGTAGTCATCCTGTAATATCTCATGGGATTTCTTTACTTTTGTGTGGTCATCTTGTAATATCGCATGGGATTTCTTTACTTTTGTGTGGTCATCCTGTAATATCTCATGGGATATCTTAACTTCAGCATGATGTTCTTGTAGAAGTTTATGAGATTTCATCGTTTCAGTATGTGACAGCTTTAAACTTTCGAATGATTTTTTTAGATCTCTGATTTCATCATAAGACCTTTTGATGTCTAGCATTATTTCTTTGTTGGTTTGATCTAGTGGTTTGGTTTTCAGATGATCACACTCCTGCTTCATTTGCTGTCCGCCTAATCGATCTATGGCCTGTAAAAATTCGTATTTATTTACAAGTCATTTCATTACTTATTTTCCGTTTGTCGTTCTTTATAACTTGATTATGAATTAGAACTTCAAAAAGGAGTCTGTATAACTCTTGAACTTTGTACTTGTTTGGCTGTATAACTTTTTGATCTGAGCGTCACTGATGAGTCTTATGTAGACAAAACGCGCGTCTGGCGTATTAAATTATAATCCTGGTACCTTTGATAACTTTTTTTAAATTTCCTGTTTACAAAACTTTGAATTTTAGCTAGCTGAACAAATAGCAACTGCCTTAAAAAAATGAGCGGACTTTTCAGAAGACACCTATTGCCATTGGTAATGCATGCCCCAAAAATGAACACTCGATAAAAACAAATTTTCGTATTCGGGTTTTATCCTAAAGACATCAAGCCATTTGTGGGGCATCTTAAGCATTCGTATTGCAACTAGTTGCATTTTTCACGCTTCGGCAGTATTTTAGTGCATGAGCGGTGGCAAAATCATTGTAATGAGAGAAAAAGATTCTAAACACCTTGCGATGATTCATTTTTCTGTAGAATTCGTATGTCCATGTTTCATTGCATGTGGTCATCATTGGAGCATCATGTAGACTCGTGTCATCTTCGTATCTAGTACGTGTAAAATTGATGCCATCGAGAATATTTCGCGTCACGCAGACAACTCAAAGGAAACAAGAAGCTGCCCGATTAACTAAGAATGCAATACGATTACATACACACCTCGCAATCCCGTCGTGTGGTCATTATATAGCACAATGACATCGAGATGGGAACAAAGAAGATAATTGGCTTATCAATCGATCAAAACTTGTCCCAAGTCAGGAGCCTCTTGAATTGGTAGTCTTGTTTGTTTTTGATTTTGTTTCATTTATATTTTTTTTTATTCTAGTGTGACGTCCATTTTCACTGAACAAGTACACATGGTGTTTTCGGCAGAAGGGGGGTCGAAGCTTGATTTTTCGCTTTGTTGAATTAGTCCCATTGGTGGCCTTTAGCTGTTTCTGCTCTTTAAACGGTTGTTGTCTCTTTTACACATTCTCCATTTTCATTTTCAATGTTATATACGGATATTTGGCATGATCCACACACAATAAGGTATACAGTCGTGTGTTTTGCGGGTAATTTGTCACATCCCCTTTGGTCATTATCGTACTTTTCAGTATAATACTCATGTTCGGAATTAGTTGATATCACACAGTGCACATGTATACATCATTAACAAGGTTTTTAAATTTTTAACCCTCGCCGGGATTCGAACCCATGCTACTGAGATATCGTGACACCAAATCGCCTGTACTGTAGCCGTCCCGCTAGATTATATGGCCTTCCAAATAGCGTTTCGATCCCTAACTTCACTAAAGAGACATTTATATATAGTAACAAGACAAAATCTATTTATCCATAACATTACATTCACTAATTAAATAGGAAATTCATTCTTTCGATACATTTATATTGTTATTGAATGCATATATATTGAATCTTTATATTAGGCAGCAACGTACGATTTCTAGAATTTTTTTAAAAAGGGAAAGGGGGGAATGGAATAGCACATCCTGCATTTTTTTCAACAAAAAAGGGATCAAGCCTGTTTATTATACCGCTAAGCAAACTCATTTTGCGTCAGTAAAATCTATATTTTACGAAGGCCAAGCTTAAAATACAATACAGTTATCTCTTAATACGCTTTAGGCCGCCTATATGGTTAAATTTTGTCAAAATAAGCTATAATTCGACCTCCTGGAATCCATATTCATGAAAACTAATGTCCCTTTTAGGTGACAGAACACCAATTAAGGCATATGAAAAGTAGCACTACCCTGATAAAAAGTAAGGTTAATACACTTTGATATTAACTAGCATTGTAATTTTCACTGTTATCAATAAATGTTAAATAAGTCATACAAATCAAACATTGAAATTCATTCATATCCTTTCTTAATTTTTGGAACTCGTTTTAGAAATTCAAATGTGACATCACTTTGTACTTTGTGCGTTGCACTGGCTTTGGTTAACACGGCTGTGTATTTTTGCAATGTATCCGTTTTTATTTTGTAGCTAGTCACCATTTCAGTTTAATCATGTTTATCTTTTATTAAGTCATTTTATAAAATTTACTGTTTATAAAAGTATGAATTATTCTAAATAATAAGGATTTTATAGTCCCAGGCGGATAACCCTGGCAGTATTGGTCACAACATTTTGGGAACTTTTGATCATCGGTAATCTCCAACTTTGTACTTGTTTTGACTTTCAAACTTTTTTCTCTGAGCGTCTCTGGTTAGTCTTGTGTAAACGTGGCGCGTGTCTGGCGTAATAATTTTTTTTTAACCTAGTACCTTTTGTTGGCTATTATTCGTTTGTTTCTCTGTCCTATGTTTTCTCCCATTTATTTTTATTGTAGTCCTGTCATGTAATGTTGTCATTTTGATGTTATAATTAACATTGCCATTAAAGCGGGAGGTTTGGCATGCCACAAAACCAGGTCCAAACCACCATTTTTGTCAAAATATGCCCTGTTGGAAAATGGCCATTGTTATATTATAGTTCGTTTCTGTGTGTGCTACATTTTAATGTTGTTTCTGTTGTGTCGTAGTTCTCTTATATTTGATAAGTTTCCCTCAGTTTTAGTTTGTAACCCGGATTTGTTTTTTCTCTATCGATTTATGAATTTCAAACAGGGTATACTACTGTTGCCTTTATTTTTGATGTCATGGTTTACTTAAAATAACAAAACAGTTTGCAGAAATGAAATGTATGGTGAAATAGAAATATATATGTAACTAAATTGAGCCAAAATTTCCATGTCCTTTTTGTTGCATTAAAAATTGAGGACTAATGCGCTTCATAGTATACTTATTAAAGATTTCAGAAAACCAGAGGGGTTTCTTAATAGTAGTTGCCTTCCACAAGGCAGTGTTTCATATCAAGACTAAACATTGGTTAGCATTTAGAAAGGTGACACATATTATTGTATGATTCTGGATATTCCTGGTTTCTAGGAAATTAAAAATAAGGTGAAATATTAAGAAAGGTGTAAAAATCGAAAAAAAAAAATAAATAGAAAGGGATTTAGGTTGGCGGCCCGATACCTTAACATTGACCAATGAACCAAACCATGAGGTCAAGTTCAGATAAACCATGTCATTCTACTATGTACAACTTACAATAATTATAGACACCATAGTTGACCAATTGTTTAAAGTATCTGAGATATGAACCAACACAGTCAGGTTAACCTTGTTGTAAGGACTAGTAGATATTAGAAGGATTCAATACACTAAATATAGTTTTCTTTCTTACTCATAATATGAGAAAAATGTATATGTAAAAAAAAACTTTACATGCGGTTGGTAGTTTTGCATCCCCATGACTTGCATTTTGCAACTGTCATTACTGGTGATACATGTATAATAAAGATTAAAAAAAATATATTTTACGAAACATTTTTGATACGGGTGTTTATGGTCTTCAATTAGAGTTTGGTTTCTTGTTATTTTGTTTCGTATGTCTTCAACCAGATGACTCAAAATAAGTTTAAAGAAAAATGGGTTGTATACATACACCAGTTAAATCAGTCCAAGCCGTGTTGAGGAAAGTAGTCTCTATTTTGCCTTCATCCAGATGAGCCAGGTAATTCCTGTAGTGTTTGATCCTTGCTAAATCTGCAGCTGGTGTGGTTTCTATTGCAGAAGGTAAATGGTCAAATCCACAAAGAGGAGAGGTCAATGGAGTCAAGTTTCTCAGTAATAGTGTCATCAAAGTCACATCGAATGTTTTAGAATCTGGAACATCTGGATTATACATAAGAAAAGTAACACTTAGTAATGTAATTTTAAAAGACTTTCAAAGTTAAGGTTATTGCTAAACGAACATATCTCGATGAACGAACGAAATAGGAACGGTAATTGTATGATTAACGTACATAGACTTTAAAGTTTAAACTGCAAATAATTGTTATCACGATTATACATACAAATGCATATGTATATATATACCGATTAAAAAAATTTAAAGTATTACAATTGAAATATGTTTAGCACTGTTCGAAAGGTATAATATGTGTGCGTGGGTTTTTTTTGTGTTTTTTTTTTAAAGAATTTTGAAATATAAAACAAATATGAATTCAGGATTTGATAATTTGAAAACAATTTTTAAAAATAAAAAATCTGTCAGTATTGATCTATAGTCCCCCTGGTTAAAAAATCATTGTATTGTAACAAAATGCTAACTTGATCTATAATTTGTAGAAAGACAAAATGTGTAAAGAGCTAAGCACTCATAGAGAAAAAGGGATTTTATTTTTTGTTTACCCTAAGGCTCTTGTTGCACTAAAACAAATTTAGTGTTTTCCCGTTTAAGATTTTGCATTGAACTCTCGCTACAAATGCATTATTGCAGAAATATGGGTTCAGTGAAACTCAAGTAGTTTCTGTAATGAAACTCAACTAGAGGCTCTCAAGAGCTCACCTTGGTCTTATAATTTGCATATTAGCAATGGACACAGATAAATTCATGACAAAATGGTGTTTCGGTGATGGTAATGTGTTTGAAGATCTTTCTTTACTGAACATTCTAGTTGCTACAATTATCTCTATCTATCATGAACTTGGCCCAGTAATTACAGTGGAAAATATTTCTTAAAAATTTACAAAAATATGAAAATAAACAAAAAATTATGAAAATTGTTAACAATTGACTATAAAGGATAATAACTCTTTAAAGGGTCAATTGACAATTTTGATCATTTGACTTATTTGTAGATCTTATTTTGCTGAACATTATTGCTGCTTACAGTTTATCTCTATCTATAATAATATTCAAGATAATAACCAAAATCTGCAAAATTTCCTTAAAATTACTAATTCAGGGGCAGCAACCCAACAACAGGTTGTCGATTTGTCTGAAAATTTCAGGGTAGATAGATCTAGACCTGATAAACAATTTAACCTCATGTTAGATTTGCTCCATTGCTTTGGTTTCAGAGATATAAGCCAAAATCTTCATTTCACCCCTATGTTCCTATTTTTAGCCATGGTGGCCATCTTGGTTGGTTGACCGGGTCACGCCACACATTTTTTAAACTTGATACCCAAATAATAATTTTGGCCAAGTTTGGTTAAATTTGGCCAAGTAGTTTCAGAGGAGAAGATTTTTGTAAAAAAGTACAAAAATTTAAGAAAAATTGGTCAAAATTGACTATAAAGGGCAATAACTCCTTAAGGGGTCAACTAATAATTTTGATCATGTTGACTTATTTGTAAATCTTACTTTGCTGAACATTGTTGCTGTTTACAGTTTATATCTTTCTATAATAATATTCAAGATAATAACCAAAATCTGCAAAATTTCCTTCAAATTACTTATTTCGCGGCAGCAACCCAACAACCGGTTGTCCGATTCATTTAAAAGTTTCAGGGCAGATAGATTTTCACTTGATGAAAAATTTTACCCCTATTAGATTTGCTCTAAATGCTTTGGTTTCAGAGATACAAGCCAAAATCTACATTTCACCCCTATGTTCTATTTTAGCCATGGCGGCCATCTTGGTTAGTTGACCGGTTCACGCCAATTATTTTTTTAAACTAGATACCCCAAAGATGATTGTGGCCAAGTTTAGATTAATTTGACCCAGCAGTTTCAGAGGAGAAGATTTGTGTAATAGATTACTAAGATTTACGAAAAATGGTTAAAAATTGACTATAAAGGACATAACTCCTGAAGGGGTCAACTGACCATTTCGATCATTTGACTTATTTGTAAATCTTACTTTGCTGAACATTATTGCAGGTCTACAGTTTATCTCTATCTATAATAATATTCAAGATAAAAGCCCAAAAACGGTATAATTTCCTTAAAATTGCCAATTCCAGGGCAGCAACCCAACAACGGGTTGTCCGATTCATCTGAAAATTTCAGGGCACATACCCCATGTCAGATTTGCTCTAAATGCTTTGGTTTTTGAGTTATAATCTAAAAACTGCATTTTACCCCTATGTTCTATTTTCAGCAATGGCGGCCATCTTGGTTTGTTGGTCGGGTCACCGGAAACATTTATTAAACTAGATACCCCAATGATGATTGTGGCCAAGTTTGGTTTAATTTGGCCCAGTAGTTTCAGGAGAAGATTTTTGTAAAAGTTAACAACGACGACGGACGACGCCGGACGCCTGACGCCGGACGCAAAGTGATGGGAAAAGCTCACTTGGCCCTTCAGGCCAGATGAGCTAAAAACTAAAAGTAACTTTTTCATGGAATGTACTCTAGTTAGAAAAGTGAAAGGTGCACAATAGCATAATGTCATGAATAACCTGTAAAAGAAGAGAGGATTAAAATCCATTCGTTGCTTTCAGAGGAGTAGTGAATGGCGGATGTGTTAGTCATAATTATAATTATAAATTTAATGGAAAGACAAAGTTCATGTTCATACCAAATTTACTATGGTCAAAGCTTTAACACACAAATGAATTTACAAAAAAGCAGCATTCAATGCTGAATTTGAAAACCCCAAAATCATTCTAATGAATTTGAAAATAGATGTTCAAGTACATATTGTAATACATATTACTAGTAATGTAAATTCAGAAATTATTGTGAGGTTTTTATTTATGCGAATAATGCGACTGAGTGAGTATCGCAATAATAAGAACTTGCAATCGTATATCTGATACATATATCTGTATGCAGATTTTCCTGACATCTTGATAATTAATCTCGCATATTTGTCCATTTTACAAAAATCGCAATAATGAATGCACGCAATAATTTCTGAATTTACTGGATATGAAAGTTCTGTATAAATTCATTCCTTTTGGATTAACAGAAATAGGTCAAGATAACAAAAAAACTGAGGCACATTTAACTTAATACCCCAAATGTGAAGGTATAATAGGAATAAATGCCATTGCAAGTCAGGTCAATAAAAATGTTGCGCAAAATGACTTTGGAAATTCATCATGTTCATTGGAGTATAGGATGGTAATTCATTCATTAAATTTGTGAATATGCAATACCAGAGATTCAAAAGGACATACTTTTAAGAGTTTGAAAAATACAGTACTTTTATACCACTTTCACAGGTTTATACATAATGTTAAAGGAGGGTTACTGAAGCTAACATATGTTTAGTTTAATATCCCTACAAGCCAGGAACAAGGAGTATACCATAAATCAAGCCATCCTTTTTCCTTTTATTGTGTACATGTTGTATCAATACATATTTGACCGTTTATTCTGTAGTACAGTTTGGGTTTTATTCATTGTTGAAGGCAGGTATTATATCTTTGGGATAGTATATTGGCTTTACTCATGGTTGAAGACAACTTTTTATGTCTTTGCTGTAGAACTAGTTCATGGGTTTTATTCAATGATGAACGCAGCCCTTTAGTGTTTAGTTTTATAGTATTTGGGTTTTATTCATTGTTGAAGCCAGCCATTAAGTCTTTGGTGTAGAACATTGGTTTTGTTCCTTGTTGAATGCAGTCCTTTGTCCTTTGGTGTAGTATGTGTCTACAACAAGTTTTATCCATCGGATCACCAGCATTGATGGTGATACAAGGCTGACAATACATTCTGTATATATAATTTATCTGAACATGAGCCTAACAATGTTAGATCTGTAAATTTGCTTTCGCAATTGTTTTGTTCTTCCCTCGCCGGGATTCGATGCTACTTAGATATCGTGACACCAAATCGCCTTGCAATATATATAGATTTAGCAATTTAGACTTGTTTATATTTTTTCGTTTGGGCTTGAATCATATTTTCCCTCCGGTTTATATGATTCGTTCACCCTATATTGACTCTTAAAATTCAAGAGTCTATCTTAAATTGAGGGTAAATTATATGGCCTTCCAAATACCGTTTCGATCCCTATCATCACTGAAGAGACATTTATTGTCAAAATCCGGATCTGGTGTACAAAAAAAATGAATACTGACACCTTATGTTTGTGGCTTAACATCTTGGCCCGTTTATTGTGTTCTGTTTAGTATTAAATTTATATTAAGATCAATTTTTTTACATCTTGTTATCAATTTTATTTGGCAATCGCCAATGGCAGTCAGCAGGGTTAGAGCACATCAGTTGTTCGACCTGTTAGTCAAATGCGTTTTGTTTAAATATACTTTATCACTTTTTTGGTCTTTTGGAAAATGTTGTTTGGTCTGTATTTAGACCCTTCTACGACGACATTTGTTTTACATCCACACGTATACAAATTGCGGTTTTTATCCAACGCAATCATATGTTTGAACGTAGTTTTCAATTTAGACTTGTATATATATATATATATATATATATATATATATATATATATATATATATATATATATATATATATATATAAATTGACAGATCTAACATTGTTGGGTTGATGTTTAGACGAGTTGTATATACAGAATTTACACAGCCATGTTTCACCATCACTACTGGTGATCCAATGGATAAATCTGTTGTACAGTTGTCAATGGTTCAGACGTACTTATAAATATAATTATTTCTGTGACTGTATCTTTCATTACATTATTTTGTAGGATCCTTTACTATAGATAATTTAGCTGATCTGTAAAATGACATCTTCATGCCTTATATATCATGAACTGTAGTACGACGCTTGATTAAAACTGACGTGGAAAGGTAACACCCGGCCACCGAAAGCTTCATTTTCATAAAGATCAGATTGTCGTGTGGTCTAGCGCGCCGGTTACATTAATAAAGATTTAAAAAAAAAGCGCCGGTTACAGTGCAGGTGATTTAGTGTCACGATATCTCAGTAGCATGGGTTCGAATCCCGGCGAGGGAAGAACAAACATTTTACAGATCTAACATTGTTGGGTTGATGTTTAGACGAATTATATATATATAAATATATATACTGCAGGTTAGTGTTCGCTTACTTCATAAACTTGGTAATTATAAAAAATAATTTCTGCACTTACCAGGAAATCTTGTAAAAAGGAGGTTCCACTGTGACTGATTGATGATACGTTTCTTTTTCAGGTCAAACAATTTGTTATACTCTTTTTTTAATGTCGCATCTAAACATGCTGGAACAATTTCACCATCAAAAAAATTTCTTGCTGCACGAGGTGAAATTCCTGTTAAAAACAAACTAATTCGAACATAGTTTTCTTCCTCTATAGAGAGCGATGCCATACTTAAGTCGTCTTTATTCCTTTGCTAATAATAGACGGATAGTAAAGACTTACGTTGTCCTTTTCTAAACTTAGACAAATGGTAAAATCTTCTCTATTACTTTTTGCTAAAGATAGACAGATAGTAAAATCTTCTCTATTCATTTGCTAATTGTAGACAGTTAGTTAAGTATCCTGTATTCTTTTGCTATTTATAGACAGCTCGAAAATACCTTTGTTTTATAGCTCTTTATTCCTTTGCTTATTGTAAACAGATAGTAGACTTCTTTATTCCTTTGCTTATTATATATCTTATTCCTTTTGCTAATTATAAACAGAAAGTAGACTCATTTTATGCATTTGCATAAACAGATAGCAAAGTCTCGTGTATTCCTTTGCTAAATATAGACATTTAGTAGACTGCTAATTATAGACAGATAGTTTACTTTTTTATTCCTATGCTAACTATAGACAGATAGAAGGTTTCTTTATGCCTTTGCTTATTATAGACAGATGGTGAAGTCTTCTTTATTCCCTATCTAAATATAGACAGATAGTAGACTGCTAATTATAGACAGATAGTAAACTCTCCGTTATTCTTTTGCTAAGTACAGTCTTCTTTTATTCCTTTGCTAATTAAAGTTAGATAGTTAAGTTTTCTAATATCTTTTGTATTCTTCTTTATCCTGAAGTTATTAGATATTTGATAACAATTCATAGCATTAAAGTTGGCAAAAATCTTGGCTGTAGTCCTTTCTATGAAATCAGGTATATTTACTGCAAAATAGAGAATAAATGAATTTAAATGTCTGTACAGGTCAATTGGATGTTTATTAGGATAATTCCTGTACTGATTTGTTTTATCTCCTTTATGTACATTTTGCATATAACCATTCTAAAATTCATGAAAATAGTTTGAAGGCCATTAGCAAGTTTTAGTTAGTTTAACAATTCATACGAGAATCTAGAAGGCTCCTTCCTTTGGACAGGCACAAACATATAGCATGTGGCATGGTTAAACATGTTAACGGGATCCCAACCCTCGCCTAACCTAGAACAGTGGTGTAACAGTATAGCATAAGAACAAACTATATAAAATCAGTTGAAATAGGCTTAACTCATCAAATATATACAAATAGAAATACATCTAACAAAAACAGAGTGGACATGGCCGGGTACTTGTATATCTAAAGAACTAAAGTACACTAAGTACCGATCTGAGAGTATTATTAGTTACTGACAGCTAGTTCAAAGCCAATAACAACTAATAATAAAAATCATACATCCATGACTAAATTATCAATTAGTACACACAGTCAGATAAAAACATGACAGTTTTTGAAAGGAGTTGTTGCCATGTGGTTTGGGTTTTGGTCATTGTTGGAGGCTGTATTCTAACATATACTAGTTGCTAGCTTCTATGTTATTTTGTCTCTAGTAAAAAGTTGTCTTAAAAGCAATCAAACCACAATTTCTTAATGTAATATAAATTTACGAATTAGGTCATCATGATTATTTTGTCATTTTTGTAAATTAAATTATTTCATGCATTGATGATGCTGTTTGTTATTTACAGTATATGTCTTTCCTTTTTTTATTTTCATGATTTTCAAAGCTGAGATATATGTAAACGTCAAATTCTATTTTGCTCCTGAAATATGTTTCTTTTCATATACGGCGTTATATACATCCCAAATCAACCTCCTTTCTTTCCTATAATCTGTGTCCTTTTCAACAAACATTTTGACGTAGGAAGAAAAAAGACGTCACCAAGTGTTTTTGAAGTCAGGGATGAGATCAAGGATTAATTAATATAACTCATAAATGTGACGAAGTTTAAAAAACCACAAAGACCTCTAGGCTTTTTGCTTAAATATTCAAATGTATGATATTTCATACAGTACATTAATTCATATTGTTTTTTACTATGTCAATAGTATATAAATGAAACATATATGTCTGTGCTAAAAAAGAGTTTGAAACTTGTTACCAGAACTTTTAATTTGAATATAAAATTACCAAATAAATGCATTCGATATATTTACAATATTTTCTACGATTTTTGTCCTCATAATACATGTAATCAGATTGAAATATAGAAACATTACACGTTTGACGATCTTTCATTTTCACTCAAATAACCTCTAATACAACTACAGCAGGCGCAGATATCTTCATGTATTGGTTTTGTAATTTGTTTACGAGTGTTTCAGTTCAAAGTCAAAGTTTTAACAAAGACATCAGTAAATTTATAAGAGAATACCTCTGGCAACCGTGGTAATCTGCCAGCGTTGGGGTATACTGTTAAACATAGGTTATTATTATTGTTTTTTTTTCTTGTATTGTGGCAATCTTAAAAGTTGCTAAGACAAGGCTGTGAATCAATAAAATTAAGGTCATCACCAATGAGCTGATTGGCCATTATGACAAAAGTGTGTCAGAAATCATATCTGATATTCTTCCTCAGTCATAATAACCTTACATCATTACCGAACTGAACAAAGAAATTACTCGACAGATGGCGTATACGGTGCAGGAAATGTTTACCCTTCCGGAGCACCTGATTTCACTCCCGGTTTTTAGTGGAGTTCGTGTTGTTTCTTAATTATTATTTATAACTGTTGATGTAAATGTCCCTTGGTTTTGTGAGTCTTTGTTTACTCCTTGGTTTTGATTGTTATTGTCTTAATACTGTAACTAGATTTAGAGTAAAGTGATAAGATCGGCTTTTTTGTATTTTAGTCTTTTTGTTATTTTTGTGATTTGTGATCCCGCCACATTGTAGTCTGAATAGTCCCTATAGTGTAGACAGTGTGTTACTTGCAGTTTTGTATACCCTTATCAAATTAATTTCTTCATGTGTTATGCGTCAAACAGCAGGTTGAGGGATGAAATTACACTGAAAAAGGTTAAAAATTAGCATTTCGGGATCTGCCTTATCATAACATTTTTCAAATGTTGTGTTAGAGGTGATGAAGTTTTCTATAACTTTGATATAGTTTGGCCCAAACGAAAGGCTTCTTTACAGATTTTAGCAAATCTAAGAAATCAAATATCAACCAAAAAAAAGTTTTCATCATTCCATAAAACTGGTATCAAAATTGGTATCAACGAAAGTAAATGAATCCACAATAGTTGTTTTATTGTCAATCACATCCAATCTCATTAAGTTATGCTTAAAAAACACTTTAACATGTTAACAGCTGTACAAAAGTTTTAGTGAAATTTTGATATCTTAGGAAGGCGGTTCTTGAATCTTAAAAAAAAAAAAAAAAAATCCGATGTTGCCTTGCACCCTCACCCCTCCCCCACCCGTTTCCCCCAATACAAAGAAAATAACCTGTTTCTTAGACTAAAAATATTACTTTACTAAAACCTGACAGTTTAATGAAGAAATTTCAATGTTTTTTTTCAACACAGTGCTTAAGCTATTTAATTGTGTTTCGGGGGTTTACCATAATTTGAAACAGAACCGACACATAACTACTTCATCCTTTGCACAAAACTACATGTGTTTTATATTTGAGAATTTTGTTTTCTAATCTTAAAAAGAAAATCGAAATGAATAATTTTTGACCAATATACATAATGTTGGTGATAATACAACGCAGGAAAAAGACGTTACTATGTATAAACAAATCAGTAGAGTAAAATCGGTAATCACACACATCCATTAGTTTCCAATAATTTTAAAACGCTCAATTTCCTTTTTGGCATGATATACAGGCACTCACGTGTATGGAAATGCTATAGAGGTGGACCCAAAAGGAAAGCCTGGTAAGATACCGATAAGTTTTTACAGCTAACATTTAAATCTATTTTCCATGATCTTGCATACAAATTCATTTCATCTGAACTGTGTCATTAACCTGATGATTCAATGACTAGAATAAATCGGAAAATATATCTTTTATCGAATCCTAAAATTTGTAGAACGGTAATCATATTTAGAAAGCTCCTACTACAATAGGAATGTTTTACGACCTCGACTGGTTATAAAGCCCTCGCGCGGTCTTTATCAAACCAAAAAATGTCCCGATGAAAAAAACGGCTCACTGATCTAAGTTTTCCGTGTAGTGTTTTGTGACCTGTTGCTTGTATTTTCGTCTTTTGTTTATTAAGTGGGCATGTTGTTCTCATATTTTACAGAGTGGTACATTCTCAAAGCGTTTGTAATACAGTCATCGAATGAAACTAATTTTATTAAAGTTGTTCTTCTTTAACAAAAAAACTTAAAAAGAGTGTTGAATATACTTCTCTTCAAACTTCATATGTAAGGCAACCGACGGACGATTACAAGATAAGTCAATATCCGCAAACATTTGTTTTTTCTCGTATTTTTATATGAAAAAAAGGAAACGTTGGTTATAAGAGAGAACTGTTGCAGTTCGCTAGATTTTATTGCAAGGCAAATAATCATATGTTTTGAATGAAATGCATATAACTGATAAGACTATTTATATATATAAAAAAAAGCAAACTTGGAGATCATAAAGAAAGATCTCATCCTTACATATGTGAAAAGTAAACAAGAAGAATATGACTATCGATGATCTATGGACCACTTTTAAAATCAAAACGACAGAGACCATCAACAAAAATATACCAACTAAAGTAATTTGGGGGGGGGGGGGGGAATCAAAATTACCAGGGGCAAATAGAGACATGAAAAGAGTCATTAGAAGGAGAAAAAACTGTTCATGGTCATTTTTATAAATTTGCTAAGGATTTTCTTATCCCAGGAATAGATTACCTTAGCCGTATTTGGTACAACTTTGGGGAATTTTGGGTCCTTAATGCTCTTCATCTTTGTACTTGTTTGGCTTTATAACTATTTTGAACTGATCGTCACTGATTAGTCTTATGTAGACGAAACGCGCGTCTGGCGTATTAAATTATAATCCTGGTACCTTTGATAACTATCTATAAACTGGGCATATATTGAAAATATGATGTTTGACATAAAAGAACCAGACTAGCAATGCTTCAACAAACAACATACAAAAGTAAACTCTTATATTAAACGCCAAAGAAAGGAAAACACCGGCATTGCATCTTAAAGAAGCAAAGCCCCCTCCATACCAACCCCTCTGAAAACGTTTTAAAAAAGCAATTTCAATCTGCTTTCACATCAGAAACTAATACAGAAGTACCAACGAAAGAATCTAGTTCATACCCTAAAATGGAACACATTAACATCAGTCGGGAAGGTGTATACAAACTCATAAACACATAAACACCAATTAATCTACAGGACCAGATACTATTGCTAGCACAATACTGAAGGAAAATCGAAATAACCTCAGACATACTCACAATCATTTTCGAAAAATATCTAGAGTGCCATCAGACTAGAACCATGCAAACGTTACACCAGTATATTAAAGGGAGACAAACATCATCCTGGTAATTATAAGACCAATTTCACTTACCTGTATCTCATGTATATTACTTGAACATATACCACCGTGTAGAACGCCACTTGCGGTGTGTCGTCTATGTTTCTCATGAGGTTGCAATTGTGAAGCGGAGAAAAACGGTCAAAGTAAGTTCAAGTATCAAAATTACTTTTTGAGAGGTGCTAATACCAAATAATGTATTGCACGGAAGGAACCGAAACATAATCTATTTCCAGCTAGCAGTAGCAAACTTTTCTAGTGCTCTGTTTTCTCAAACACCTCTTCCTAGTTTTCCGTGTTGCAGATTTTTAGGCTTTATATGCAAGTTTTATCATAAAAAAAAACCTACTTTTGACGATTTTTTTCAGTATGATTTATTTAGAAATTAATTCCTATCATGAAATTCTACCAAAAGACAGCTTTTTCTTTGAAAAATTAATGCAATCTTCAAAATGTTGATCTTTTTCTGTTCCTATAGAAGAATATTTGGCATTTCAAAATGTCTGTAAAGAAAAACATGTGTTTTAACTGTATATACATAGTTTGGTAGTCAGTGAGTGGAAAAGACATACTATGATTTTTTTAGTATTAGAGCTTCATTCAGCGATATATTCATCTCCCCTTTTCTAGAACTCGTCAAAGTGAAACCAAGAAAGATGGGAGAAGGTTATCAAGTGGACATCCAAACTTATAAATCGAAAATAAACAAACAACAGAACATTGAAAACCAAAGTCTGAGCAACACCAACCCTACTTAAAACTGGGGGTGATCTCAGGTGCTTCTTTAGACAATAGTTTTGTAGCAAATCATACAATTACTTTCCATCCTCAATCACAGGTTCGTTTATCCTTCTGTCGTCGTAATAAATTAAATTGTTCTTTTGAACTAATAATTAAATTGTTTTCACATTATTAGAACAGGGATTTATCTTTTCTAGCACTTAATTAAGAGATTTTGAAATAGAAGTTGAATTCAAAATCAAATTGAAACAAAATAAACATTTATAAAATCGATTAACAATAACTGATTCTCGTTCAGTGCCATTTCACGTTAATAATTGGTTCTAAACCCGTTTTGAAAAGCTTTTCAGTACATTATCTATTGAAATGATTTTTAATTTTATCTTTTTGGTTATTAAGGTAGCACAATACAAAGATTTTTCATCCCCAATCAGACATCTTTAAACTGATGTAATTCCACTCATCCTTCTTTAAATTTTATAAATGAGGTACCAACAGAAAGAAGAATGAGTAATCTTTCAAATTGTGATAATTTCATTATGACATAATTATTACATAATTAATAGTTATGTAATTAGTGGCAATATTGTAATGTCCATACTTGAATGAATTTAGCTTCTTTGTTATTCATAGCATCCCAAAATATTTTATAGATTCTTGCACAAAACAGTTTGACCTCCAAAACTGAGTCTCAGATTTTTCCTTTTGTATTTCATTCTCTCATAAATCTTCAATAAAGTTTGCAACATCAATTCATAAGAGATCACTAAATTCAATGTGGTATAAAATTTGTTCTATTGATGTTTTTGGAAATCTGAGACAAAATCAATATATATTGTACTAAAAAGCTTTTCAAAACGGGTTTGAAACCAATGGATGACTTCAAATGGTGCTGAAAGAGTATCATTTAATAAAAAGACGTACTAGTATTCAATAACACTATTTACACAGAGGAATGCAGTATATCTCGTGTTGTAATCTGAGGAATTCTTTTAAATGGCTTACATGTATAGTTTAAATAGAGCTTTCTTACAAATTGACGAAAGGAACGAACGAACGTAAAGGGAGCACGCATTTCATTTCAACGATAACAGTTAAAAGAATATTTGTTTTATCCAGTAAAACAAGTTTATTTTTCAAAAATAATAATATCGCAAATAATACACGATTGTAATATAATCAAACAGAGAAAAACAGTGTCAAATACACTTACGTCCGATACGTTACTTACGTAAACCACGAGTACATACATTTCCGAGGGAATTTTTTAAGCACGAGTTTTACAATTAACATTTCAATGGTATTTTTAAAAAACGTAAGTCTAAATTTAACGACAAGATTCACATTTATTTTTATCTTTTATAGTACACTTTCAGCAAATTTTCAAAGATGAATATCGAGATGTGCTATTTAGAATGATGCTACAATGTTTATAAATAGTCATCAAAGGTACCAGGATTATAATTTAGTACGCCAGACGTGCGTTTCGTCTACATAAGACTCATCAGTGACGCTCATATCAAAACATTTATAAAGGCAAACAAGTACAAGTTGAAGAGCATTGAGGATCCAAAATTTCAAAAAGTTGTGCCAAATACGGCTAAGGTAATCTATGCCTGGGATAAGAAAATCCTTAGTGTTTCGAAAAAATCAAAGTTTTGTAAACGGGAAATTTATAAAAATGACCACATTATTGATATTCATGTCAACACCGAAGTGTTGACTACTGGGCTGGTGATACCCTCGGGGACGAAACGTCCACCAGCAGAAAGTAACGATGAATAAATCTAGAAAAACATATTTTGTATATCAAGAAAATAAATCTACAATTTTGCACCATATATTATGTGGATTTTATAATGACTATTTAACAGTACACATGTTTGGAAAATAGACGCGAAGTTGTCACTAATCGTTCAGTGGCTAATATTTCATGAATGTTCAGGACTATAGGCAAAATGCTATTATACGCTAAAATAACCATTCCATTGCTCCGGTGTATCATATATACACATTAAGGGGGAAGGGCAATGAATATTACCAGGGGGAGAGGCGATGATTCAAAAACGAACACAAGCATATGGCATAGTATGAAGATCATCTTTTTTTCTTCATTTTCATTTTATATTTTTGAGCGTTGCAAATTTTGAATCAAAGAAGTATTTGTGTTTTTTTTTTCCTTATTTTTCTGTAAGGGAAGAAGACAATGTATTTGCTTTGACATTTTCTTAGGTTAAACAGTGCAACATTGTAATATTAAAGGATGGGAGAGGGCCCGTTTTTAGTCTTTATGGGGATTTTTTTTTCGTCTGACTACTCTTTATTCAGGATATTTTGTAGTGTTAGTTCCTCCGACCTGGTGGTATCATATTTTATCCTATCGTACGTCCCGAAATCCTAAATACATCTCATGAAAAATCTAATTTAATAAGTTTCGTTGCATGTAGGATAATTGTCCGACGTTCCACGACTATTATTTAAATATGTCAAAATAAAGGATCTCTAAAACGAGTCTTACGTATGATTCGTCAAGCATACGTACCTTTCGTCAATTTGTTAGAAAGCTCTATCACGACCTTTCTGTGTATTTAAGTGTACATGCATATACATGGACCATTACTAAAATTGCTTTAATGTCTCAATGTTCAATTGTCTATGTAATTCAAACATTATGACACAACGCCAATAAATGTAACCGTGCCTACCTTTCCGACTCTCGTACATTCAAAACAATATTTGATATTTGTTACAATGAAAGATTGGGATTTCCTAAAACATGTGAAGTCAGGTAAAAATTTGACAAATAACATATTGAATCCCGGTTCCAATCTAGTAAACTAGTAAAGTTGTTGTCACGTTTAGTTGTTGTCACGTTTATTGACAACTTATTGGCATTACCAGATTATCTGTGTCACAGATGACCACGTATAATGTCAAATTGTCGTAACCATAAGCCCTTTCTCTTTTCCTTAAATGTGATATTATCGAACTGTTTACTTTGTGATCAATATGACGGGTGAAATGAAAGGAACACGATATGTTTGTTGTTCTGGAGGATTTCAGAAACCTTTCATAAATAATTATGATAGCTCCTTAATAGCTAAACATTTACAATATGAAATTAACAGTATTGGTATTCACAGGTGAACCACAATTTATAGGCAGTTTTATATCTCTACCAAAATAGTAGTCTTGTCTGATTTGATATCTTAAATGATGAAACAAATTGTAATGTGTAGTCTGTCACCAAAGGATACTAAATGTGTGAAAAAGTATAGCTTTTTGTCAAAGTCATGGTAAGATTAGAACGACATTGGAGAGAATATGTAAGTGTAGTGATTCTGTAAATAATGTCTTACATATAGATTACCAAAATATAGTAACTTACCTTGTTCTTATTTCAATAGACTAAAACACAAATTTGCTCCTAAAATGGCAACATCAGCAAGGTTTCAAAAGTGTTCTTACCCTTCTGATAATTTTCTTTTAAAAAATACTGTATGTGTATGATATATAAATCTGTTTCGTTTCATAACCATAAAAGGTAGAATGAACAAAAATCATATCAATAGATTATATACTGAAAAGCTTTTCAAAACGGGTTTTAAACCAATTATTGACGTGAAATGGTGCTGAACGAAAATCAGTCAATAAAAAGACTTATTCAAAATCACTATTTACACAATGGAATGATTATATCTAATGTTAAAATCAGCAGTATTCGTTTAAATGACTCAGATGCAAAGTTTAAATACGACCTTTATTTTTATTAAAGTGTACACGCATAGAAATGTATCATTACTAAAAGTGCTTCAATGTCTCAATGTTCAATTGTCTGTTTGAATCAAACATTATAATACTACTCCAATAAATGTAGCCGTACTTACTTTTCTGACCCTCTTCAAAAATATCTTTTATATTTGTTACAATGAAAAACTGTGATTTCCGAAATCAGGTATTGCTAAGTGCAAATTCAACAAATAAGATATTGAATCAAGGGTACCAAGTGGTAAGGAAAATATGTTGTAATGTTTATTGGCAGCTGATTGACAGTAACGAAATATTTGTGTCAGAGATGACCGCGTATATTGTTTATCGTGACAACATGCCCGTTCCCTATTCCTCAATTGTAAAATCATCGAATGTGTTAGTGTATTAGCAACATGACTTGTGCAATAAAAGAAACAAGATCTGCGTGTCCTTCCACGGGATCTGAGCTAACTTCTCGTTTTGGAGGGTTTGTGTTCCTAAGTCTTTACTCCTTAATATTGATTGTCATTTAATGTTTGTCCAATCGTCGTTTTTTGTATATACTCATGAGCTTGAATATTTATATATATATATATATCACAAATGAAAATGTATATTATACTCAATTGAAAAGAATGAAAACAACACTTCATGCACTTTGTGAGTTCGAAAAGCTTTTCCAGACTTATGGTCATCAGATACGTCAAAAGCCGAATATTTGAGAAACAAAGATGTACAAAACTTAAACGTTCGAAGAGCTATGATGTAAATAAGGACCTAACAATAATAGCCAAATTCACACAAAGCCACCTTAAAAACGTATTTAAGATGCAGTTTTTAGTTCTCAAGCCAATGTAATAAAAAAAAGTTTCCAATGTATAGACTATGTAAGAAAAGAAAATTTAAGGTATAAAATAGAATATCTTATTTGTGAAGCCATGGTCAAAATAAAAAATACGACTGTCATGTCATTCTATAAATAATTGCGTGGCATATTGATAACAAATAAAAAATAACTTACTTTATTCTTATATCGATATATCGAAACGAATGTTGATATTATAATTGCAATGCCAACCAGGTTTAACAAATTTGCATATCCAACTAATAATTGTCTATTGAAAATACGGTATGTCAATTTATTATACTTCAAATCCGTGTTTGTTTTATAACCATTAGATATAGAATGACTAAATGCATATAAATAGTAATTGTACTAATAAGCTTTTTAAAACTGGTTTTAAACTAATTAATAACGTGAAATGGAGCTGAACGAGAATAAGTTATTTAAAAAACCGCCCTATCCAAAAACACTATTTCTAAAAAATCAAATACATTTTACCTCATTTTGAAATCATGGCTTATCATTTAAATGGCTTGAACGCTAAATTTAAAAACGACCTTGCTTTTTATAAAAGTTTACACGCATAGAAATAGCTCACTACTAATAAGCTTTTGTGTCTAAATGTTTAATCATCTAAGTAATTGAAGAATTAGGACACTTGGCTAATTGATTTAAATTAACAGTGCAAACTTTCATCATACATTAAAGCTATCCACATTATTTCTTAAAATGGAAAACCAAGGTTTTCCAACAAAGTGGCATTAAGTTACAATGCATAAACAAACTCATCATGCAAAGAACCTATCAAAGAGAAACAAAAGATACCAAAGGGACATTCAAACGCATAAGCCGAAATTAAATTGAACTCGGGGTTCGAAGTGTAAATAAATGTTATTCTGATGGTTTACAGACGTGATCACGTGATGATTGATCGCTCTGGCGTATCTGTGTTACAGGTTACCACGTATATTTTCCAATGATGATTATCTCATTTACGTTCTTATTTACTAAAATGTGACATCAGACTGATCATTGAATGTGCCTCAATCCAGAACATCTAATATCAACTATCGATCAAGGAGAGATTTTATTATTAAAACATACTTATTAAAATTTAGTTTTATAAATATTTGCTTGTCCTAGTGTCGTTTTCATTATCTGTTGGTTATGGGTTAAAATGTCTCTTTGGTATCCTGCTCCTCTTCATTTAAAATAATGCATGCTTGAATTTATTCTCTAAATAAAAATGTGTTATGTATCTATGATGAGTCTATTGACAATAAATATAAATAAATTACTTGTTTTTATTTCGATAGATCAAAACAAAACTAGTGTTAAAATAGACCTTTTCAACAACTCTCAACACCGACTAATGACACCTACGAAAGACAAAAACGTCTGATTATCATTACGATATCATTACGATATATAAACTCGGTTTGGCGGTTATATATAGCTACAGAAGATATAATATATATAAAAAGTAAATAAAAATGTTTTTCTCTATCATATAATATTCTTAGTACATTCTTAGTACATGTATTTAAACGACATTTCACGTTGAATTGATTGAAAAATTACTGCAATCATTCCGCATCCTAATCAGCTTTCTCTTCAACATTATGATTATGCCACATGCCAATTAGAATGTGTATCTGTAAAAGTTTTTCTGAAACACAATTACTGGATTGTCTGTCCGTCTGTTAACACACTTGTAAACACGGTCAAGACGTTTTTAAACGATCTAAACCATACCCGATGTACATATTCAATTTGGGGAGGGGTAAAAACATATTGATTTCAAAGGTCGAAGGAAAAGATCAAGATACCTTGTTAAAGAAGGTGTATGTCCTTCTTGGATAAAGGGAGATGTATCAACATTTAAGCAGTACATACTGTTATAATATTGTAATTATATTATATAAATGATATTGTAATTATTGTATTTATTTATGTTGGCCTGATTTGTGTTGTGTGGCCTGATAGTTGTTTACAGAATAATCTTAGAACTGTGCAGTTTAGAAATCACTGGAACAATTACAGAATGATTGGAACTTTCCAGAATGATCCTAATAAAAGATGCGTTATATAAACTTCTACATTTTACTAGAAACTTCTGTTGTTTCTAGGATGTTCCATTATAGACTGTTCTAGAATCTTCTATGACAACTATATATATATACAGACACTAAAGTTAAACTCTCACTTTTGGACTTAGACTTAGACATCGATAGACATTTATATTCATAGCATTTGGATTTACACTTTTATTCTACAAACAACATCATACTGGATTGTGACCGTAATATTCAGATTGGATTCAGAAAGATATCCGGATACAGATAAAGATAAAAGATTGGACTCATATTTTGACAGTTAAGTTTACAGTAATATTTGTGTAATACTTCTTGTAAACTTTTGTATTATAAATATTGTTAATTTTTAGTATTGATTTGTGTCTTTTGTTGGCTACAATTTAAAGGTAATTTCTGGCCGTAACAGTAATTGGGGGCTCGTCCGGTTTTACGAGAATATATTATTCAAAATTTATTCAGTATTCTATTATAACTAGCCAACAAAATTCTACAAAATGGTATTTGATGCCAGTAAATTTTTGAAAACGCCAGACCTGGAGAGTTTTGATAATTTAAAGAAAGAGGAATTAGTGTTGCTTGCTAAACATCTGAAATTAGATTTTAAAGTATCTATGAGAAAACAAATTATAAAAAAATTGGTTATAGACAAATTAGTTGACGCAGAAATTTTAGGTGAAGAGGCTCTTGAACTTATGGTCGAAAATGTTGACACCTTTAAATTAAAACAGCTTGAATTAGAACATGAACTTAAATTAAAAGAACTGGAAATGAAGGAGATGGAGAAAATAAAAGTAAAAGAACTTGAAATGAAGGAAAGATTGGAAATGGATAAAAAGGAAAAAGAAGATGAATTTAAATTAAAAGAACTGAAAATGAAGGAGAGGGAGAAAATAAAAGAAGATGAGTTAAAATTAAAAGAACTTGAAATGAGAGAAAGGCTAGAGATGGAAAAACTGAAAATTGAAATGGTCAAAGAAGAAAGCAACTCTAAAGTCCAGTCGAAATCAGAATATTTTGATGCAGCAAAAAATATACGTTTGGTTCCCAGATTTTGTGAAAAAAACAGTCGATAAATATTTTCCACAGTTTGAGAAAATTACTCATAATTTGAATTGGCCAAAGCTATATTGGACTACAATGCTACAAAGTGTTTTTGAGGGTAAGGCCGCTGAAATATACTCCGCACTTCCATCAGAAAAAAGTTCTGATTATGACACGGTGAAACAGGAGGTTTTGAAAGCTTATGAGATAGTACCTGAAGCATATAGACACAAATTTAGATCTTATAAAAAGTTTGATTCGCAAACCTATGTGGAATTTGCTCGGGAAAAAGAAGATTTATTTGATAAATGGATTACTTCAAAGAAAACAGATAACAATTTTGACAACCTAAGACAATTAATGTTATTAGAAGAGTTCAAACAATGTGTTCATTTAGACTTAAAAACACATTTAGACGACAAAACTGTTGGGACAATACATGATGCAGCTGTAATTTCAGATAATTATACCCTTTCACATAAAAGAAGTTTCAAGGGTCAAAATGTTAATACTTCAAGTGGAAATTACAAAAATCAAAGCACTGAGCGTACTGATAGTAAGCCTGTTGCACAGAATAAGAGTCAGTCCAGTTATAATATGTCTAGTTCAAAATTTGATACTTTTGAGAAGAAGTCACTGATTTGTGCTTATTGTAAGAAAAATGGTCATCTGATGGCTGATTGTTTTAGACTCCAGAAGAAGAATGAACGAGATAATAAGCCGAAGTCCAGTGCTTGTACGACACCTTATATTACTAGTACGTTGGAATGTTCTGCGAGTCAGCCTTTTAAGTCCAGTTTTTGTGATTACATGGAGGAATATAAACCCTTTATGTCTGATGGGTTTATTTCTATTGTTGATGATACCACTCTTCAGCCTATTAAGATTTTACGGGACACTGGAGCTTCTCAGTCTTTATTGTTAGAAGGTGTGTTGCCTTTGTCCGAGAAGACTTCTGTTGGTGCCTTCGTTTTGTTACAAGGTGTAGAGTTAGGTTGTATAGATGTTCCTCTCCATCGTATTTATCTGAAGTCAGATTTGATACCTGGACCAGTTATTGTAGGTGTTCGTCCTAATCTCCCTGTAATGTTACATTATTGCTAGGAAATGATCTAGCTAGGAACAAAGTGGTTGCTGAACCAATTGTTACCAGTGAACCAGTGGTGGATGTTAAATCACCTGAAGATGATGCTGAATTCTATCCAGCTTGTGTTGTTACTTGGGCGATGGCTAGAAAACAACAAGATGAGAATTTGCTAGAAGACCAGTTGGATTACATGGACCTTTCTGACACTTTCCTAGCTGACATTGAAGGTCCTGGTAGCTCAGAAAAGGCCATAATAAGACCACCTAGTGTTAACAAGTTTGTTATTATGCCATGGCCAAACGTAAACAGCCATTCATTAGACCGAAAGAATTTATTCGAAGAACAACATAAAGACCCTGAGGTTCTTCAGCTCAACCAGCGGGCTCAACCACAGGAGGAAGCAGACAAAGTGGCCGAATGCTATTACCATCAGGACGGCATTTTAATGAGGAAGTGGAGGCCTCCTGGTGCTACCCCGGAGGAGGAATGGAGAGTGGTATACCAAGAGGTGGTGCCTAAAGTTTATAGTCAAGAAATTATTGGTCTTGCCCATGACATCCCCTTGGCTGGACACTTAGGTATAAGGAAGACTTGCCTTAAGATCTTGCAGCATTTCTACTGGCCCAGACTTCGAAATGATGTCGCAGAATACTGCAAATCATGCCATATATGCCAGGTTGTTGGTAAGCCTAACCAGAAAATACCACCAGCACCACTTCTGTCTATTCCATCCTTTGACGAACCTTTCAGCAGAGTTTTAATTGACTGCGTTGGACCTTTACCAAAGACCAAAACTGGAAATGCGTATTTATTGACAATCATGTGTACATCCACTCGCTTTCCTGAGGCTATTCTGCTAAGAAATATCAAGACACCTACTATTGTCAAAGCACTTACCAAATTTTTCACATTAGTAGGACTTCCTAAGTCTATACAGTCCGACCAGGGATCCAATTTCATGTCAGGTTTATTTCAGCAAGTCGTGTACCAGTTAGGGATTTGCTCAGTATAGATCAAGTGCGTACCATCCAGAATCTCAAGGTGCCTTAGAACGTTTTCACCAAACATTGAAGAACATGATTAGAACTTTTTGTCTTCAATTTGACAGAGACTGGGATGATGGAGTTCACTTTCTACTTTTTGCAGTCCGAGAGGCTGTTCAAGAATCCCTTGGATTTAGTCCCTTTGAGTTGGTATTTGGCCATACTGTAAGGGGACCGTTAAAATTGATTAAGGAAAAGTGGCTTACTGAACATACTGACTTGAATCTTTTAGACTATGTATCTAGATTTAAAGAAAAAATGTATACTGCTTGTCAAATTGCTCAGAAAAACTTTAAAAATGTACAGAACAAGATGAAAATTTGGTATGATAAAGATGCCAGGGATAGAGTTTTTGAGCCTGGTGATAAGGTACTTGTATTTTGCCAGTCCCTGGACATCCTTTACAGGCTAAATAGTGTGGTCCTTATACAATAGAGAGTAAAATCAATGATTTGAATTATATTGTAAAAACTCCAGGTCGGCGTAAACAAAACAGAGTGTGTCATATTAATATGTTAAAACCATATTTTGAGCGTACTAATGAATGTGAGAGTAAACCAGTTGCCCCTTTAGGCATGGTTAAATTTGAGAACAATCGTGACAAACCAGATGTAATTGAACCACCTTTTAGTTCTAAAACTATGGAAGAGACAGTTAGATTGAAAAATTCTGAAATTTTGTCAAATTTAGACTCAAAACGTGCACATCTGTCTTTTGATCGTAGAGAAGAAATAAAAACTTTGGTATTTTCTTTTAAAAATCTTTTTCCAGATGTGCCAAACAAAACCACTGCTGTTTGTCATGATGTTGATGTAGGAGATTCTTCTCCAATTGAGCAACATCCTTACCGGCTTAATCCACTCAAACTTGAAGCTATGAGAAAAGAAATTAAATATATGCTTGACAATGATATTATTGAGCCGAGTAACAGTGAATGGAGCTCTCCTTGTCTCCTAGTGCCAAAACCAGATAAAACCTTTCGTTTCGTGACTGATTTCAGAAAAGTAAATTCAGTCTCAAAATCCGATTCCTATCCGATTCCAAGGATAGACGATTGTATTGACAACATTGGTCAAGCAAAATTTGTGAGCAAATTTGATTTGTTGAAAGGTTATTGGCAAGTTCCATTGACACAGAGAGCTCGTGAAATATCAGCTTTTGTTACACCAGATGGCTTATTTCAATATACTGTAATGCCGTTTGGCATGAAAAGTGCACCAGCTACATTTCAAAGATTGATCAATAATGTTATAAAAGATTTAAACTGTTGTTATGCTTATATTGATGATCTAATTGTATGTAATGATGGCTGGGAACAGCATTTAACACATTTGTATGATACTTTTGATAGATTGTCACAATCAAATTTGACTGTTAATCTTGGTAAAAGTGAATTTTGTCAGGCCACTGTTGATTATTTAGGGCATACAGTTGGCCAAGGTCAAGTGAAACCTATTATGGCTAAAGTGGAAGCTATTTCCAAATTTCCTCCTCCTACAAATAGAAAACAACTTATGAGATATTTAGGCATGATTGGGTTTTACAGAAAATTTTGTTCAAATTTTGCTACTGTGCTTCAACCATTGACTCATCTTTTACGAAAAGATTCTAAATTTATCTGGAGTGAAAATTGTCAAAACGCATTTGAAAATAGCAAATCACTTTTAATTAATAGGCCAGTTCTGATTACTCCAGACTTTGAAAAACAATTTAAACTTGCCGTTGATGCAAGTGATGTAGGAATTGGAGCTGTTTTATATCAAGAGACAGATTCTAAATGTTTCGAAACCTATATCATATTTTTCCAAGAAATTAGATAAACATCAGAAAAATTATTCAACTATTGAAAAAGAGTGTTTTGCAATGTTGTCAGCACTTCAACATTTTGATGTATAATTGAATCCCACTGTATATCCTATTCTTGTTTGTACTGATCATAATCCTCTCACCTTCATACATAAAATGAGAAACAAGAATCAGAGGTTGACTAGTTGGAGTTTGTTGTTACAGGAATATGATGTAATTGTAAAACATATTAAGGATAAAGATAATGTAATAGCATATGCTTTATCTAGAGCTTATTAAAACACTTTGTATATACTAGGTATTTTTTTTCATATTATTCATGATAAGTTTTTGTTACACTAAAACTTCTTTTAAGGGGGGAGGTGTTATGATATTGTAATTATGTTATATAAATGATATTGTAATTATTGTATTTATTTATGTTGGCCTGATTTGTGTTGTGTGGCCTGATAGTTGTTTACAGAATAATCTTAGAACTGTGCAGTTTAGAAATCACTGGAACAATTACAGAATGATTGGAACTTTCCAGAATGATCCGAATAAAAGATGCGTTATATAAACTTCTACATTTTACTAGAAACTTCTGTTGTAACTTTCTAGGATGTTCCATTATAGACTGTTCTAGAATCTTCCATGACAACTATATATATACAGACACTAAAGTTAAACTCTCACTTTTGGACTTAGACTTAGACATCGATAGACATTTATATTCATAGCATTTGGATTTTCACTTTTATTCTACAAACAACATCATACTGGATTGTGACCGTAATATTCAGATTGGATTCAGAAAGATATCCGGATACAGATAAAGATAAAAGATTGGACTCATATTTTGACAGTTAAGTTGACAGTAATATTTGTGTAATACTTCTTGTAAACTTTTATATAATAAATATTGTTAATTTTTAGTATTGATTTGTGTCTTTTGTTGGCTACAACTTAAAGGTAATTTCTGGCCGTAACAATACGGTGATACCTGCGTATAGAATTTATAATTCAACATACTAGTTATTATAGAGCTTTGTCATTGTAATTTTTTTTTGGATAGTGCTAAGTAGGGGTTTGAAGTCCAATGACTTATTTGTTTTCCTCATTTAATTATAATGGTCGTCCTCACGAACTGATTGTCACATATAATTGCCCGTGTTAAAAAAAAAAACAGTCGCTGTCCTTATTATCTTAGAGCAATTCCCCAGTTCTCGAAAATGACCTCTGAATTTCTTGCAAGAAGCTGGAATTGCTTTGTAATGGAGTTTAATGTAGTCCTTGTTGATCAATTATCGTTGGTTTTATATGTTACACTGTCATTGTTCATTATATGTTATTTTGTTGTCAAGGGCCAGACATTGTTTCGCTGTTTCTTTTTTCCTTGACAAATCTTTGCCGGTTTTATAATCTTTTAAATTTTATTCGTACTAATGATTCTTTTTAAATTTTGTCTATGACCATGCATAAGGGATTTTTTTTTTATCTAATTGGATTCATATTAATTTAGTAAAACCCCGTCGCATGTTTTTGCGCCTGAACCAAGTCCTGAAAATGTTGATACTGTGTATGGCCTTACACGGTGGATAATTTAGTTAATGATATGATGTTTTGACTCTATGCTTCGCCTTCATATTTGATTCCTTTTTAGTCGATCGGCGATCGCTGCTTTTTGTTGTTTTTTTTTATCTGTTTCTTCTTTTCTTTTTTTTCACCGTGCAGTTGATCTTTGTTTTTTTCCTTCTAAATTTAATCCCCATGTAAAAATACTGTGTTGGAAAGTTATATCATTGTCAATCAAATTAATTTTAAGCATTACATCTTTAAGTGATGTATAGTATTATTTTCAATTTTTATTTTTGAGACGACCCCTTTCATCTTACCTGTCGTAGTCGTGCTCAACTGTAGGTGTAGACAATTGTTGAAAAGGTCTAATAGAAAGGTCAGCCCGATCTTAAAACATTTAAACGTTCCCTTTAATTTACTATCATTTCATTTCAAAAACTGTACGTGCAGTTTATTTACAAAATTCATTGTCGTTTAAAAAACACTTTAGATAACGAATGAATAAAAATATATTCTATATCTAAAAAATCTTTGACAAGAAAGTTGAAAACAAGACTTAATAGTCATTATTGGGGAGAATGAAAATACTTAAAAACAGTAAAATCATCAACAGTGTATGGAAAGTGCGGATCCTAAAAAATCATTTTCACTGTATATGCCAGAATGTTTTTTATGTAGAATGATAAATAAACAGACGACTTTTTTTTATTTTTTAAGAAAATGAAAAAATTAGTTAAAAAGTATATGTTAAGAAACACATAATACTAATAAAACAAAGTAAGAGATGCGAACGGGTTTTTTTCGCGCCTAATCCAAATAGCTGTGAAACATATATCAAAATAGGTGAATATTTAGGACATTTCACGAACAGATCGTGCAGGTGTTTTATAACTAACAGGTAAGATGTTGTTGCAGAAAAATATTCATTTCAACACAATTATTAAAGTTGTATAACGTAGAATAGGTTTTGACATTCAGTTTCTTCATATTGAACTAAATTCCACTATGATGCTTTCTTTATGCGAGTCATGTTTACTGTCGAATAATGATATTATTCTTTCATTTTCACTGTAGAGCGATTCATTAGTATTGTATATGCGGCGCATTTTTACTGTATGATATATTTATTTTTTTTTATCTATTACAGCGTATTTTTTTAAGCATGTAAAGCAAGACTTTAGTTAGCGTGCTTGCTTTTTTTTTTGTACAATCATTATGATAACACCCAATTTAATTGAAATATAATAATTATATAAATACAGGTTAAACTATGCCGATACATATTGTTTAAAGATGTCAATCTTATTTACAAAGTTTGTATAAACAATTATACAAACTAAGCAATCAAGTCAACCAAAGTTTTGCTTTACATGCATCAGGAAATTAGCTGTAAAGCCTTAATTGATCTTAATTTAGCCAACTTGCTCAAACAATAGATAAAGTAAGAGACGGATTTGATAAAATTTAACTTACGGAGGAAAGTTTGGTTTTAAAACACTCTAAATAAATTCAATAGAAATAACATTTATTTCAAATGTATTCCATTTTAACCGGATTTTTGTGACAAAAATGTCGGTTATTGATTTGGGGATGTACGGCGGGCGGGTGGGCGGGCGGCAATCAAATGTTGTCCGTGCATTAACTCATGAACCGTTCAACTAAAGCTTTTAAAATTTTAATATGTTGTTACTGACAACTTAATGAAGGTCAAGTTCAATAATGGCGATTTTGACTTTTACCATTCAGGAGTTATGGTTCTTGAAAGATTGAAAAATGAAGTTTCCAGTCGTGTCCGTGCATTTACGCATGAACTGTTCTACCAAAGCTTCCCAAATTTTAATATATTGTTACTGATGACAAAATGGAGGTCAAGTTCAATAATGACGATTTTGACTTTTACCGTTCAGGAGTTATGGTTCTTGAAAGATCGTAAAATGGTGTTTCCATTCACGTTGTTGCATTTACTTATGAATCATTCAATCTAAGCTTTTCAAATTTTAATATGTTGATACTGACTACAAAATGGAGGTCAAATTTGATATTGACGATTTTCACTTTCAGCATTCATCAGTTATGGTTCTTGTGATATTGCCAGGACACAAATAAATGTTAATAAATCCGGTTTGCTGTCGTTGTGACAGCCTCTTGTTAAAATTTCTTATGAATCATATAAGGATCTTTATCCTTGTTTTTTTTTTATCCATTTCCATATCCTTGTTTTTTTTATCCATTTCCATGACACTTCACCACTAATTACGTACATCTTGATAAAGATTGAATCGATGGTTTTCCCGTTTAAAAGGTTTAACACTGGGGCCCTTTATAACTTGCTGTTCGGTGTGAGCCAAGACTCCATGTTGAAGACCGTATTTTGACGTATAAAGGTATACTTTTATAAATTGTGACTCGTTTTGAGAGTTGTCTCATTGTCACATATGCCATCTTATCTATCTGTGGCTCAACCCGAAACGAGACGGGATAAAAAGGGATAAAAAACACACTTTTTTAATATATTTATAATGGGCTTAATATGAGTCAGAAAAGAGTAGAATAGTGGGTCGCGTTGGGGTATAAGCGTGACGCGGAATTGCCGATTTTTTTGTAAGCGTGACACGTGATAGTCAAATGATTGTGTCGTGAAAACGAGAAATAAAGTATAGCGGGACACGGAAAATTTCAAAAAATGAGAACTGCATAGTATAAGCGGGATACGGGAATCTGATAAAGCAGTAAGCGGGATCAGGGTTCAGACCCCTCCCCCCCCTCAATGAGACCCCAGAATAAGATATTTTTTTTTATCTTCATCCTATTGTTACAGTCATGCCTTCAATAACAAATGTATCCCATGCATGCATTTTTATAGACAAAAGACCTTATGGATATTTGGGGTTCTTTGACATGCTGAATCTAACCTTGTATCCAGTTTGGGGATTTTTACCAAGTTACCGAAATAGCCCACATAGAGGTCCAAAAGGTCTAAGATCATCAAACATGAATTGTAGCATGCATGTTGTGTACAATTACCCAAATGTGCATTGTTTGACCTCTGTGGTAGTATCCACTCGCGGATCTAGAAATTTTTATAAGTAGGGGTCCAATGACTACCTAAGAGGGGGCCCGCTCCAGTGATTCCATATAAAAGTAACCAAATGTTTTCCCAAAAAGGGGGCAACCCCCTGTCCCCCTAAATCCTCCTCTGGTATCGAGCTGTTCATTACGGATACTTTTTTTTGTATCAAGGGTGCTCTACTTCACGTACCAATGCAAACAAAATTTCATGTTTTAATGACTGTGGATAATATATGTCACATACCGTTTCACCTTATACAGTTAAAATCATGCAAGCAACAATCGAGTCAAGAACATTTGTTCTACCAAAACTGTCTTTTTCAGAATATGGAAATTGAAGCAGTTGAGGGTACAACTGGGGAAAGTTAATCTTTTATAAGCTTTTCTGTCACCATTGCGTTTCAAGATGCATATTTCTCTGTTCGCAAGTGTATTTATTGCGTGGAAGATAACGTCCTCAAATGTACTCGTCTCTATTTTACACAGACTGCACTTAAACTCCGCAATATCAATCTTTGACTTAAAAAAAATACAGAAATATCTTTTAATTTTTTTTTTAAATCAAGGAAAAACGTAATTTGAAGAATACAATATGACATTTTGAGAAGCGTTTTTGTTACAAGTTTGAAAAGCTATATATTTGATAAAGAATGAATGAGGAGTTTGTATTTCAATTTGAAAATACATTTATCATAAATTCTAAAGTCATCAACTAAGTTTTTTCATTTGTTTCAAATGCATTTATCACATAATTCTACAATAAAAATTCCTCGCATCTTCGAAAATTCCACATCAGAAATGACTGCACTAACAGTGATAATTCATCGCATCTATAGTTCAAATGGATCGCTTTCAAAAATGGATATGCTATATTATGTTGCTTTTATAACACTTATTTGAACTTTAATGCTATGTTTGTACATAATAAAGACATATCACAATGAAAATATGTAAAAACTTTCCTTCAAATCAATTAATTTGGTATTTTCAAAACGTAAACAAATACAGTTTTCCCATGATCCTTAATTCTACAATAGACATACCCGCATATGACAGTGAAAATGAACTAGCTGGATTCGCACTTTATATACACTGATCAATAGAAAAAAAAAATGAAAACAACACGTTTAAGAATTTCTTGCGTCCGAAGCGCTTTTACTGGATTTACCTTAATCAGGAACGCTCAAAACCAAACATTTAAAATCCGAAGATGTATAAGTACCGAAACCGTTGAAGAGCTATATGTCAAAAATACCTAAAATAAATAGCCAAATTCATCTAAAGCCAACTTTGCCTGAGGGAGTTGAAACCTTAGGTTTTTTTTTTAATAAATTTCAATATTTATAAACGGACAATTTTAGTAAGGTTTGTTAAATCATGTCAGTACCGAAGCACTGACTACTAAGCTGATGATACCCTCGGGGACTGATAGTCTACCAGCAGAAGAATCGACCCAGTGATGTTAAAAAAGAAAAACAACACGTTTAATAATGCTTGCGTCCGAAGCGCTTTTCTGGATTTACCTTCATCAGGAACGCTCAAAGCTAAACATTTGAAATCCGAAGATGTATAAGTACCGAAACCGTTGAAGAGCTATATGTCAAAAATACCTAAAATAAATAGCCAAATTCATCTAAAGCCAACTTTGCCTGAAGGAGTTGAAACCTCAACTATGTACACAGTCGAGACCTTTTAATTTCATTTGTAAATTGATTTAAAAAAAATATCTAATGATATGTATGTTGTGAGTTTCAATAAATTCATCATTTTTTTCTGTTTTCTGAAGCCCTGTCGTGTTTAACTCAGTTAGATGTGTATGTCTGTCATCACTGGTCATTGATCGTGTCTGTTACCATCTCTGTCTCATTACATCTCTTGTTGAAGTTGACGACATCCCATTTTGTGCCTTTTCCAAATTAAGGAATATTTTGATGACTTTTAAGCTATAAACTGCTCCGTTTAAATCCAGAAAAGTACTTCAATAATTTAAAAACATTTCCCATATTTAACTATCTATCAAATTTGTTATTTTACTAGCAGCGTCAGTCTGGTCTAAAAAAAGTTTAAACGTCCAATGAAATACTCCTTCTTCATATGATACTGTATGTGTGATTTGTACACTACGAATCAATTGGCGTTTAAAACCAAAATAAAATGAATGACCATGACGACTAAAAATGTATTTTATATAAATTAAATCTCGCTCGACACAAGTTTTGAACCAAGTAATTTGGTGTAGAATTAAAATAGTTAGATGAAAACAAATTGTTTACGATTGGTCACAAAAGTCGAGACCTAAATTATATTTTTTTGTCTTAAACACAATACAATTTTTTTCTATTGATATGTATATGTTAGACGGATTCAGCTCTTTTATTATTCGACTTTCATTTAAAGATTTGATGCTTCTTCAATTGACCAAAATAAGAGGGCGTCTAGTGACCAGAAAGATTTAAATTTGCCAAGGTTTGTATGTCTGTAACGTCTGCTGTTTCCTTATCTCTAGTTGAAAGTTAGCCGCATGCCATTTAAACAATTTTACTGTCACGAGATGAATATATTTTAACATTATTTTTTGAAATATGTGAATTATGTATTTGATTTGGCCTTTAAATGATTTGGATTTGAGCCCTACTGATACAAGAATCCGAAAAAGTAACAACACCATATCACAGTGTTATATGTTTCTGACAAAAAATTGAAATTCAGTAGTTATCCAAAATCATTTCTATAAAACAAAATTGACGTAACTTTATATGGTAGATTCATGGTATCCGCCATCTTGTATTGAACTATTGCAGAGAGCACTCAGCCTAGTTATTTGCCCAAATCTGCGAATTTGTAGACGGATGTGCAATTTCAGTGATAACACTATTTATTTTTAAGAAGAAAACTTGCTGATTTATTGACTTATCAAAAATATTTAAACAAATTTCAAAGGTTTGTGTTTTAGAATTATTTTTTTTCATCTAAGCCATTTAAGGGTAGATAACTCTTAAAGTAACAAATTTTGTACTGGTCTGATAGGCAATTTTTTAGTTTTACTTGTAACAAGAAAACGAGTTCGGTGACACCATTTTTCCTTTTTATTTTCTTAAAACATATTATAAAACCTATCTTCTATCAATTTTTTTCCAAATTCTATCTCATAGTTTTTTTTATGTGCAAAAATGTGTTTTTTTCATGATCATTCTAAGCAAATTTGGGCAAATTTCAACAACTCATAGATTCAAAAATAGCACGGTGACCCATCCTTTTTATTATATTTTTGAAAAAAGCATAGTAAAATCTTCATTTTGGCAAAGTATAAGGAGATTCTGTCTCAAGGAACAAATACCTATGATCTACCTTATGACACAACGGAGCCGATGCTTTTCATATTTTACAAATTCATTGGTTGTTGGTTGCTGAACGTCCTTTTTACAAATTCATCCATTATCTGTATTTCATTGCCGAAAAGGGTCATGTCTCGTGAAACAGCTTTATGTTTAGAGAGCTACTATTTTGTGTTTTGGGGAAGGGGGAAAGGGTGAAAATTTTTGTCATTTTTTTTTAAATTTTAAGTAATCTGCCTTTTTATTTTTCACTCTATTCTGTCCTGCATTTTGTTTTAGTTTATCCTGACTATTTTTTAAATTTATTGTCATCCTGCTTTTTTCTAAACTCAAAACTCCTGAACTTGCCTGTCTTTTTTTCAAATTTAACCCTAGCCACCATCACCTTCCCCCTATAAAAATCAAATGGTAGCATTCTTAAGTCAATGTAGAAAATAGGATGTGTAATGCGTAGTCTGTGTCATTAATACATATGATATGTTTATGTAACTACAATCCCCTTCCCTTTCATGAATGTGACCTACCGAATTAGACTATTTACCGGATTTGTAATCACATAAGCAACACGACGGGTGCCACATGTGGAGCAGGATCTGCTTACCCTTCCGGAGCACCTGAGATCATCCCTAGTTTTTGGTGGGGTTCGTGTTGTTTATTCTTTAGTTTTCTATGTTGTGTCATGTGTACTTTTGTTTTTCTGTTTGTCCTTTTCAATTTTAGCCATGGCGTTGTCAGTTTGTTTTAGATTTATGAGTTTGACTGTCCCTTTGGTATCTTTCGTCCCTCTTTTATAAAGGTGTACACACAGCAATGTATCACTACTGAAAAAATCTGTTCAATTGAATATGTTATTTAAACATTAATATTATGATACTTCGTTTATAAATTCAAAGTATAGCAAATCAGATTATTCAGACCCTTATACATTCAAAACTATCTATCATATGTTCTGATTGTCGTAAACACAAACTCGTCCCCTTGTCCTCAAATGAAGCACAACCGAATCAATCGTAACACCGACTTTGTAATAAATGAGCAACATGAAGGGTGCAACAAAAGCAAAAAAAGGTGCATAATCTGCTCGCCATTCTCTGACAGATAGGTAACAATGTTTTAAAAAGGGTTTGTGTTACTTATAATAATATGAATATATAGTATGATTGTCAATGAGACAACTCTCTACAAGAGACTTTACTTTTCCAAAAAGAAAACAAACTGTTTGTCCTTTCGTTGTTTTCCAAAAGTGTTTCTTCTTCTCGGTTTGTCTGGTTGAATGTTCGTTATCTCTTTGGTGTTACCCTATTACAAGATTTTTCAGACAAAAAACATGTTGACCAATATTAAGATACATAAATATTTGGTGTAGTAATTTCCAATAATTTTTTACCCATGTAAAAATGATTATAGCTATCAGATTTGAAACATAGTTCATATTTTTCACTATTAACTACCTTCCAGCGATACAGAGTATGGTTAATAGCTTAAATATTATGCAGTTATTAAGATTGATTTGTTGTGGATCGAACCAGTCAATCAAATGATTTACCTTTGTTTCACTTTCACCTTACGGATTCAAAGAGGTCGAATTATTTACTTGCAAGTTGAACCATACTGGTTGCTTAAAGCAAATGGTTATTTCACTATTTTACTTTCATTAATTATTAACTGTATAAGAATGATTTTTTTGGATCGAATCAGTCAATCAAATGATTTACCTTTGTTTCACTTTCAATGTTGACATTCTTTTCCTTTATATAAACCCACGTTATCCATCTCTATGTAAGGGGTTAAATTGAAGTTCACATGAATACTGATTCAGTAAAGACGAATTATTAACATATAAGTGAATAATTCATCATCATTTTTTCTAAGCTAATTTTGACAAAATTGAACCATACTTGCTACTAAGTGAGAACAATTATTACACCTTTTTTAATGATTGAACAAAAAAATCAAATTTAGATTTTTTATATATTGTAGCTAGTGTTCCTTTTAACAGTATTATTATATCTGTAAAATCACTTTTAAGGCAAGTTTAAAACTAGCTGATAACGTAAATTCATGTAGAATGAAAATATTTTAATCAAAAGGCGAGACCCATATTTTTTCATTTTTAAATTAATCTGAACTTTTATTTCTATGGATTTTTTGTGTTGTTTAGTTTTTTTGTTTACACTGTTCTGGTTCGACATTAATTACAAAACCTTATGATTCTTCCACTTACCAACGAAATCAAAGGCCGTTAAGAGCTAAGACTGTATCTTACGTAGTCAGTTTGAAAGTTTACTGCATGCCTAGTTATATTCCAAATTAAGAAATATATTGTTGAATACAATCACTATAACACTCCGTTTGAAATTTGAAATACAGTACCTCTTATTTGTTTAACGTGGTAAATTCAAACTATATATTTACATCTGTTGCAATGGAGTACATATATCTCACAACAAAAGATGTTGTCAATTACTTGTAAAACGATTGGCAAAATAAGTGATTCTTATCATATCATAATGAATTTCTTATTATTGTACATTTACTAAACTGGTTGAGTTTTTATTCACCGAGGGTATCATTAGCCCAGCTGTCAGCATATATATGTTGACAGGAATTATTGATATGGTTATAATTATAAATTTACCGTTTACGAAACATTGAATTTTTACAATGCTAAGCTGATCTACCTCAGGAATAGATTTATCTTAGCTGTATTTGGCAAAACTTTGAGGAATTTGTGATCCTCAATGCTCTTCAACTTCGTACTTTTTTTTAATTCGTGCGTCACTGATGAGTCTTTTGTAGACAAAACGCATGTCGGTCGCTAATACAAAATTTTAATCCTGGTATTGATGCTGAGTTTATTCATGTGGAAAGCGCTTAAGTAAATGTTATATAATAATAATGTGTTTTATGGTCACGAGATGAATATAATTTTTAAAACTAATCCGGAGATGGCAACAGAAGCATATCGCTGTTCAAATAAACGAGGGCGATTAAATATCAATACAATCCCTAGAGTTTACAGTGTGTTACTTCAAAGGAGTAGGTCCAGAAGACCCCTTTTTGGCCCGAAAATATAGGAGTTTTACAAAATTGTTAAAATGTAAACTTTTGGTAATTTATTGGAAAGAAGAATGCTTCTGCTACATAAATATGGGCTGTTTTTGACAATACATTGCACATATATCGGTACTAGCATCATTAAGTCATGCTAAATTACTGAAATCTTCACAATGTTAGCATTCTAGTTGAATTTAAGACGGTTTCCGTCTTAAATGAAAGTGGCCGCATTTGTGTTCATTCTTAATATTGAAATGTAAGTTGTATTTGATGATAATACATAACATATATGAAGGTTGAGGATGAACACAGATGCGGCCACATCCATTTTTGACAAAAACCATCTGAAAAGTGACATTTTTGGGCATATCTGATAGATTTATTATATTTAAGCTTGAATCGGAGCGTTTTAATGACTCAATCAGTTAAAATCTTTCACATAAACTTAAAGAATCACTGAAAAACTTAAGTGTCCAAAATCTTTCGTCAGATGAACCTGAAATTTGAGGCCAAAATCGGCCCTTACCGGACCTACTCCTTTTTAATACCCCTTCCAGATGTTCATGTTTAATGCCTTAAATAGCAAGTATGGGGATGAAATTACACTGTAAACAATTTGAGTCATGAATTTTAAAGTAAAGTAGTGGTTTGGTCCAGCTAAAAAAAAGATTAAAAATTAGCGTTGTCAAAAGATTTCAAAACCCCATTGTCCATATTCTGAGTAAGATCTGATGAAGTTTCCTATAATTTTGATATTATTTGTCCCAAGAGTACTTAAACACACTGTAAAATTGTATTGATAAAGTGTGGGTGGGACTTTTTTAATTTTCATTTATTGTCTCAAAGAAATGCACTACGAAATAACTGTGTATTGGTCCATCTGAAGGCGTCAGAAATGAAACACAATTTCTTACCGATTTCGTATCTGAAATAAACACAAGACTGCCACTCAATATCCGAGCAAAGAGTATGATCGGAAAGGTTGGACGAAAGAGGGCGGCGATAATAACAATAACAGATATATTTAATACTTAAACTGGAACAAGGTATCACAGTAGAAGATCGCGATCTTATTTAGTTTATTATGTGGAAAGCAACGTTTACTAAAACATTTAAATGGTATATTTTCGACAGAAAACCCATACGGAAAATATCTTTCCTTAGAGGACACAGAATGAATGTGCAAATTGGTATTAGCCAGAGAAAACGTTTTACATCGATGCATCCGATCTCCATTTTCAGTGTTACGGCCGATGAGTAAGATAAAAGTTTTAATCAAGCTCAGCTTTCGATTAGTGCCTAATGTATTTACAAAGATAATGATCTGCAAGTATACACCTGGAAAAAAGTATTGCAACACCAAATTCAAATTAAAATTAAAAAAACACTTTTTATTTTTTTGTGATATAATTTGGTAAAATAGAATTAGTTAAACATTATTTAAGTATCACCTGAGTTTAATCAATAAATATCGACTCGATAAGTTCTTATCTGCACATGCAGCTACTGTACCCGTAAACAGCAAAACAGGTGTTTTAATCCTCATTGTTTTCAACACTTTAAATAACCAAGTTTTTGAAGTTATGTGATTGACACCTTGTAATGAGTCCTCGACAACTCTTGACTGCAGCAAGATGGCATATTATCAGCATGAGCGATCAGGGATGTCGCTGTTACAAATGCATGTATTGTTGGTCATCACCATTCCACTATAAGTCGTTTTGAGAATAAAAATCAGGCAATAAACGTTGTTAAAGACCTTCCGAGATAAAGAAGACCCCCTATACCATTTGCTAGGAAAAATTAGGCATAATTAAGGTTTGTCAGAAGGAAACCCATTGCATACAATACAATCCTAAAAAGAGAGTGGTGGGTATACAGGAGCCTTTTAACAAGAAATGTTCGAGATCGACTCATCGCTACTGGTTATCGTGCGATAAGACCATTTCGGATACCTTTGCTTACGAACAGACACACAGTTTTCCGTATCCAATGTAGTGCAGAGCTCCCCAAAGTTGAAAATTGGCATCGTGGAGGAAGATCCATTGTTCCTATAGAATTCGGTTCATCTTCTTTGACCCGATCGTAGCCCGGATTTGAACCATATCGAGCATATATTGGACACTATTGGGCGTAAAGTGCGCGAAAGGAAACCACAGTTCAAACACATCATGAAATAAACAATGCCCTTCATCAGAAATGGTTGCTGCTACCTTAGAAACAAATTAGTCGATTTATGGCAGGAATCAGAAGACGTTATGATGCGGTTATCCGTTTGAATGGAAGCTGCGCACAAAGTACTAATTATTTGGCGTATAACGATCACTCATGATGTGAACAGTCATCGGATGATTAATTTTAAAATTTCTGACATTGTAATGTTCGACTACAGTAATAGTTGTAAAATGCATTTTTTTGTACAAAAAACACTTCATTTTGTTATTAAAATTGTGGTTATATAAATTTATTTTTTTTAAAACATTTTTTGTTCGTTTAAATGCTAATGTTATCATAAACTATGTTTCAATAATATTATACAAATATTTTACTATATTTCATCCAAAAAAAAGAGGTTGAATTTTCAAGTTTTAAAAAATCAAGGTGTTGCAATACTTTTTTCCATGTGTATATATTACCTAATAGAAGTTATGATTTTAAATTGATACATATATATCAAGGGATAAAAGTTAAGATATCACTGATGCATAAAAAATATCACACAGTGTTTTGACAAATCTTCGTAATTGGGGGTTCGATCTGACCAAATTAAGAGGATGCAGGGGTAATGGAGAATTTGGAGCGATGTCCGGTATTAAAGAATTGTCTAATGCAAAAATACTTTGGACAATGGCGCTCGAGTTGTTTGAATATCGATGTCAATTGTTGCCAAACTGTCATGATTTTATGTAAGAAAATTACTTTATTTATCTATGGTTCAAATAAATGAAGGAAGATGATGAAAGTAAGCTGAGCTCGCCAGTTGAAAATCCATTAGAATTTTTATATTGTTTGACCAGGAAGAGCATATTTGTGATCTACATAAACGGTTTTTGTCTATTACACTGTGTGAAACTAGAGGTATCTCAATAGTAGACAATTTGACAGGATTTTAAACAACTATGAACAGATTCTTGACACATAACAAGAAATCGAGAACAATACAGATGAACTTTCTGATGCCATCCAACACAAATCAACATTACAGAGTTTCAAATCTTCAGAGTATCTGTGATTACTCAATATGTATTCTGATGCATACGGCCTTTGTTTATAGTACTCCGTGATGTTGCTCATATTCAAGCAAGACTTCAAGTTGACACAATGGGTCAAATACGTAATAACTGTACCTACCATCATTTATTTGGAAGGGCAACTTTCATTGTAGCAGAAATTACTATATACCGAAACCGCTCACAGCAGGGCGACACAGACACAGAGCAAACACAGCAGAAGAAGCAGTTCAAGAGAATTTAGAATAAATATATTTGATCCTTTTACTAATCATGTAATCAGTCATTTGAGACCAAGAACAACAGAGACAAATTGCTATTTCTAAAATTTTATTTGAAAAACAAAATCATGGAAGAGTTCGTTTTCAGCCTATTTTGTGGCAGACATGCCGTTCTTTAATAACTTGGCTTATATTCTCGTGCATATGTTGGCTCATATTGTGGTGCATACTTTAACTTATATTGTGGTGCATATGTTGGCTTATATGCTGGTGCATATGTTGGCTTGTATTCAGGTGCAGACTTTGACTTATATGCTGGTGCATATGTTGGCTTATATTTTGGTGCATATGTTGGCTTATATTGTGGTACATATGTTGGCTTATATTGTGGTGCATATGTTGGCTTATATTGTGGTGCATACTTTGACTTATATTCTGGTGCATAGTTTGACTTATATTCTGGTGCATACTTTGACTTATATTCTGGTGCATACTTTGACTTATATTCTGGTGCATATTGTGGTGCATATTTTGGTTCATATTTTGCATCATATCCTCCATATCCAGTTTCTGAAAAAAAGTTGAGCATGAAATGAATGAGGTGTGTGCGACAATAGCAGACACTTTATAATGTGAATAATTTTGAATATCGCAAAATTTAAAACACGCAATTTTACATTTTTTTAATTGTTGATGGACATATTTCTACAACACGTTTATAAGAAACATATGAAAGAAATATTCCAAATAATAAATGCAGTCTTAAATTTTCATTTGAATGTAAATATCATTATGACGGAAACCAATTAACAAAAAGTAAAATCACAAAAATACTGAACTCCGAAGAAAATTCAATCGGAAAGTGTCCCTAATCACATGGCAAATGACAAAGCACATCAAACGAATGGACAACACCTGTCATATTCCTGACTTGTTACAGGCATTTTCAAATGTAGAAAATGGTGGGTTGAACCTGGTTTTATAGCGCTAAACATCTCACTTGTACGACAGTCTAATCAAATTCCATTATATTTACAATGATGCCTGAACAAAACAGTCATAATAAATAAAATAGTCAAAGTATGGGTACAGCAACAGAAGTTAACCAACTTTGGTATTAAGATTTCTGCGATGGACGGGCACACAAATACTACTAAATGTAATTAAGATTGAGAATAGAAAACCAAATTCCTGACTCCAAAATCAATTCTCACTGAAGTAAAAATACGAAAAGCGACAACAAAACCATTGATGACCATTGTCGATTATATGGATGATTGTAGAACAAAAACGATCAAACACTTCGTATCCGGCCAAATTTATCATATTTGTGTTGTTGAAGACCAAAACACAACTAAGAACATTGAATGTATGAAATAACAAATACCGGATATAACTAATGTGCCTTTTTTCAATCCGTATAATTGCCAATTGCCTTTGAATTACTGCTTTCATAAAATATAATAATGAATAGAAACGCTATAACAGTGCAAATCTTATTGCATATTAACTAAAAAATTAACATATACTCGACCAAAACTCAGATGATTTGTTTCTCTTGTGCTTTTTTTAAATAGTTTTGGTGTTGTGTATTGTTTTTTGAATTAATGTGCATGTTTAAGAAAAACCTACAAACAGGAGAATGTTAATCAAAGAAACAAAAAACACAGACAGTATTCTAAAGTATCATATTAATAAACAATTTACATATCTGTCTTAATTAACTAAGATTGTTTTTTTCCCTAAAGATGGTAGTAGTTTCTCTATAGACACTCTGGCTCCTTCACAAATAAAACTCGCGGTCATGATATAGCCAGCAGTGCTGAAAGTGGCATTAGACACCAACAATCAATCGATTCCCCAATCAATCAATCAATAACCCAATTAATCAATCAAACACAATAGCCATTTCCTGCACTTTCACACTTATGGAACGAGCAACCTAGTAATTGAAATATAAATGAAATTAATTAAGAAATAATATACATATAAGGAAAACAAGCTAATTGTGTCATGGATGGATAACACATATCATTTGACAGTTTGTTTTTCTATCAAGATAAAAATAATATAAATAAATCAAAATGATTTTGCTCTCTCTTATTTTTGTTTTGTTGTTGTTGATATCCTACTTTTTTTTATTATACTTTTATTATTACTGAAGTTGTAAACAATAAATAATTCTATGGATAAGAAGAGATATGGCGCCAGACTTTTTCTTAATGTAGAATATATATCATTTGATAATTACATTCCAGCTTTAAAAAAATCTGTATTAATACATCTCGTCCTAGCAAAATGTAACAAGCTTCAAACCCTGTATTCAGTAATAAACTTGAATTATTGCTTTTAACAGAATAAATGTGTGACCCATTTACCCATTTCCTAAATACAAACTTTAAGGCACTTCTGGATACAAGTATTACTAATCACAACATAGTATGAACCCTTCAAACAACCACGCACAACAGATGAGTTCCGCCTTTAAAAAAAAATCATAATAAGATTGTGGAAATTGTACATTACATTTAAAAACAAGAGGCGCAGTTGAGTCTGTACCGCTCACCTGGCTTACCAACTATGATAAGATATTTCTGCTAGCGTCATGTACTTCTAAAGAGTCGATATGTTATAAATCAGCTTTGCGTAACGATAACTCCGTCTTCGTCTGTGGCTCTCAAAAATAAAATAACAGTTCTAGAAAGCGTAGAAAAGACGGACCTGTGTGGGATAACGGTCCATTTGTATAACACCACAAGACAAAGAATATATGTAGATGGTATCACAATAACAACTTTCAATATATTTTTGCTAATAGTTTAAGAGTAAAGAGTAAGTAAATTCATTAGGTATTACTGAGGACTTCTATATAGGTCATCGTAATATTAAGTTAACCGGGTACGACGGTAAACTAGTATTTAATAGCTCATGTGGCCTTTTCCAAGGTGAGCGCACATTTTTACATTATTCACACATTTTATTTTACAACTTCAAATTTGTTGATGTATACAAATTTTAATAATTAATGATGTTGTAGTTTACAAGACATTACCAGTTTATCAAAACGGACCTAGTATGCACGGAAAGCTTATTATAAAAGATGTAAATCCCGCAGTTCTAAATGTAATTACAAATATCAAATCAATCAGTAATCTGATATACAATAAGAACAAAATCGGACTCATGTTCCGGTCTTGTATGGTTAATATAGGTTTTAATCTCCAATTATATTGCGCGAAATGAAAAATATGTAATCAATAAATTCGGGGGATGACCTTGTGGAGATTGAAAATTATGCTATCTGCGAGAATGTCCACACTTCTGCGAGGTATTTTGAAACAGGTTTACAAATAAAGGCAACAGTAGTATACCGCTGTTCAAAACTCATAAATCCATGGACAAAAAACAAAATCGGGGTAACAAACTAAAACCGAGGGAAACGCATTAAATATAAGAGGAGAACAACGACATAACACTAAAATGTAACACACATAGACAAAATCCCACGAGAATAACAAATATAAAATATATATATATATCATCAAAACCAAATACATGAATTTGGGATAGACAAGTTTACACTAAAAATAAGAGAAAACAAACGACACAACGTTATAATGTAATACACACATAAACGAACTATAATATAACAATGGCCATATTCCTGACTTGGTACAGGGCATACAACCAAGTTAACAATAGTAAATCATAGAAACTATTTTAAGGTTTACTGTAATTATTCATTAAAATTCTTACAACTAAGATTTATCGTAAGTGATGAACAGTTCAGTATACTTAAAATCAATATTAGTCGTAAGTGTGTTTGTTTAACCGTCTCTAAGTCCTTTATTATTCATCTCCAAACGATGTAGGATATATAGTTTTTAAACAGTACAGTTACTTGGACAGCTAAAATCAGTTTCTTTGTAGTGAAGTTTTCTTTTGCGACCCTCATTAATTACTTTCAATTTGTAGTTGTAAATCAAGGAGACTTAACTTTGTTTGATGCTTCCTTTATTTCTAGTTTGAAAGACAGATGCGATCAACACAGTCGCCAAAAGTTGAATTGTCTAGTGATAGGACATTTACAGCAGAATGTAAGTTAAAGGATTATGATAGCTTTTTGTCATGTTCATATGACTGAGTTATGGAACAAGTCGGTAAGAAGGGAAGCACATTTTGTTTCATGAGAATGCCAATTTTTTAATGACAAATAACGTACAATTATACATGAGAAAGTTTATTGAGTACCCTGTTGATACATAGCATATTCCAGAGCATTTACATACAGACGGAAGCAGTCCTAGCCGGTAAGTTAACCTTTGACAAAATTTGGGACAACTCTGTCCAGTCCTAGGACCACCATCAAGTTAACTTGAACAGCAGATTTGGCTTTTTTGTGACTGCCAAATAAAGATTGTATACTAATCCGCTTCAATTATAAGTTAACTTCGACACCAGGTCTGCCATTTTTAACTTGTTGACAACGCCAATCGAACCAGATCTGATATCAAGTTAACTTTTGACTGGTCAGCAAAGTTAACTTATAACCAATACCGCTCTACATACATTCTTTTCATAAAATATTTCAAACGTCTTTGTTTCTTGATATAAACAATTCAGATGAATTACATTTGTAAATAAGGTACACATAAAACTTTGCTAGTTATACAAATGTCTCCGTCATCTATCTTAAGATTTATCACTAGACAATTCAAACGATATTTGTTACACTTCTAATCTGCATTGGATATATCTTTAAGTCGAATATACTTGTAGTTTACTCATAGCAGTGCGATTGTATAAAATAATCAACATCAATGGAAGCAGTTTTTGTAAACTATTACCTATATTTATGATCGTCGATTGTTCAAAGTGACCACATTACTAATGTGTCCTTTTATGCGTTAATTAACAGTGCCAGCAAGTCCTCTTTGAATTCAAATAATTGAATTATCTATAAAAACCAACAGTTTTCATATCTCAGCTGCCTGGTATAACACAATTATTTGACCACATTGAACAATACCTTAGTATTTGAACTTATATAACTGAATAATGAATAGTAAGTAATTTTCATTTTTGTTTGCTTATGTCATAATGATTATATTAAACAAATGACGGCATTGTTAAAACACAAAGACTTCAAAGTTTTGTCCGCATCAATTCAGAGTGCCAGCATGTATTCTTTTTTTACTCAAATAGTTTTCTCATACAAAAATTCAGTAGTTTTAAACCCTCAGGCTGGCTCTTATAACAAATTATTTATTATTATTTGATCGCATCAACCATATATATACCTGAATATATTTGTACTTTATTTTGTAAATTTATATAGCCGCTAAGCGAATCAGTAATAATTTCATGTCATAATGAATTGTATAACACAAACGTCCCCAAAATTGGAACACAATGACTATAAAATTATGCCTGCATTTATTAAGACTGCCGGTGTGTCCTTCTTTTATCCAACATATAGTCTCTTAGCAAAAAACTCAGTAGTTTTCATACTACAATATTGCTAGTATAACAAACTTATTGACCGCATCAACCGAAACTTAATATATTTGAACTTTATCATGTAGATTAACATAGCCGCATAAAAAAATCAGTAATTGTTAGTCAGGATTGATTTTATAATGCAAATGACAGCAATATGAGAAAACAACAATTACAAAATTGTATCTCGGCACATCAATCCCATTTGAAAGACGGCCGATTTATTCATCTATTTAAAGTATCGATAAGTTTACCCGGATCAAACTGTTACGGCCAGAAATCGCCTTTAATTGTAGCCAACAAACGACACAAATCAATAATAAAATTTAACAATATTTATTATACAAAAGTTTACAAGAAGTATAACACAAATATTACTGTCAACTTAACTGTCAAAATATGAGTCCAATTTTTTTTCTTTATCTGTATCCGGATATCTTTCGGAATCCAATCTGAATATTACGGTCACAATCCAGTATGATGTTGTTTGTAGAATAAAAGTGTCAATCCAAATGCTATGAATATTAATGTCTATCGATGTCTAAGTCTAAGTCCAAGAGTGAGTCCAAGAGTAAGTTTAACTTTAGTGTCTGTATATATATATATATATATTTGTCATGGAAGATTCTAGAACAGTCTATAATGGAACATCCTAGAAAGTTACAACAGAAGTTTCTAGTAAAATGTAGAAGTTTATATAATGCATCTTTTATTAGGATCATTCTGGAAAGTTCCAACCATTCTGTAATTGATTTCTAAACTGCACAATTTTAACAGTATTGTGTAAACAACTATCAGGCCACACAATACAAATCAGGCCAACATAAATAAATACAATAATTACAATATCATAACAATACCTTAATTTTTAAGCTCAGTAAACAGCATTTTCGTTAAAATGTGAATATGCTATTCCGTTTGAGATTCAAAACCAAATCTTTATATATATTTAGTAAATGTTTAAATTAACCTGTCATAACGAAATATTTGATTGAATAATTTGAAATTTTAATTCTGCTATCTATGATTAGTTTATTTAGCAGTGATGCATAAATTACGTTGAATAAAATTACAAAACGTCACAACTAACACAGTCATAGTGAACGTGTTGGGATTATAAGAACACCGTAAGAGGGTGCCAGATGAACACCTCTATTCAAAAGAGAAACATTGACGATAGGGAATGAAAGAAAGTCCCTTTAGTCGTAAATTTTAGTGATGAGATTCCCATGTAAATCAGAAACATCTAAAAATGGACAGTTATTGGTGTTTATATTTGATTTATTTCAAGTAAGTAAGAGCTGAAACAAATGCAATTAATCAGCTAGGATGTTGAAGGTTAACTACCAGGGAGACCGCTACCACAAGACCACCTCACTTTAAAATGGATAAAAGAAAATACCAGATATATTAACTCTCAGCCGACTCTCATCGTCAATTTACATTCATTTTTTTTATTACTTTCCATTCACACATCTAACACACTTTAAATGTTCTTTATGGAAGCATTTGAATTAAAAACAAGTCTTGCCTCTTTTCGGTCTTCTTGAGAAGCCCTTGCATAACGTCTGCTTTCTAGTTATAAATGAACAAGTCGTCGACGAAGAAGAGCACGAAACAAGAAGACTCGAAGGTTGCGTACAATTGGTCATTATGATGTACTATCTAATATGAGTTTATGTAACTCTACTTGGTCGATGCCACTTCTGGTGGACTTTATCCTCTAAGGGTATTACCAGCTCAGTAGTCAGCACCTCTGTGAATTATCATTGATATGGTCATAATTATAAATTAACTGTTGAATTCCTAATATACAAAGTTTTTTCTACATCAGGAATAGATTATCTTAACTGTATTTGGCAAAAACCTTTAAGAATGTGTGGTCCTCTGTGTTCTTCAACTTCGTTCTTTATTTGGTTTTAACTTTTGATTCGGGTGTCAATGATGAGTCTTTTGTAGATGAAACGCGTGTCTTCTGTAAATACAAAATTTCAATCCTGGTATCTATGATGAGTGTATTTATAGGAAAAAAGGTTATGCTTTCAGTTTAGTATACCGATAAACTGTATAAATCAAATTCTCCACTTTTTAAGGTGTATCTATGTGACTGAAACAAATGTAAAACTATTGTGTCATATGTTATACGTTTTATATTCATAATATATATAACCAAGAAAATTGGGACAAATGTTAATTTGAAATAAATTAAATTTAGACAATATATTTTAAGTGCTTAAGTGACTTTTTGTTAATCAATCTATCTAACATTTTATATTTCTTTGTATATGATTAATTCTGTTGATAAATGTATGTTTCTCTTAATGGAAACAACCATAACGATAACAGGTTCATCTGGTTGACACTAATCCTTTTCTCTAGAAACTATTTTTAATATATACATTTGTCTGTTTTGGGGCAGTTAAGGTCTTACGTGTTTTATGGTCAGGTCTTTGCTCATAACATTTAAAGAATTAGTAATCCGTCTATGAGTTAATTATAGTCGGAAAACAAACGATTATATATACATATATATTTGATCAATATACTTCTGTAATGCTGTTTTCTAATACGTGTATTTGATAAAGATCAAAAATAGTTGTTTGCTCGGAGTTGTAACTTTTTTAGATTTTACTTTTGATATAATGTTGAAACCGTTTAACAGAATTATTCGAAAAAGAAATAAAAACCCAAATATTTCCACTGATTAGAATCTTGACGTCCATACTTTATAATATTGTTGATCTTTACAAATTAAATCTTTAGTGCGTGATAGGTTTTTACTGATCATGTACTCAAAAGACACAAACGAGTGGACACATCATTGCAATAGGTGTCGATAGAGAGAAAAAAGAACCATTTACACTGGATTGACACCAGCAGTGCTCACACAGAATCGAACAGGCTCATCAACAACAGAAGGACTATTCAAAAGCTTTGCGGATCATAATGGAATACCAAGCACATTACACTCGGACGAAAGTGTTACTTATAATGACTGTCATGATCTCAATATCGTATACCTTATAATGAATGTAATTTTTTCACTTTTGTAGACATAAACATGACTTCCTGTTCTCAATATCGTATACCTTAAAATAAATGTAATGTATAGTAGAAGTAAGAATATCTGTCATGTTCTTATTACTGTAGACGATCATTTCCTCACTTTCTCAATTTTGTATACCTTGTAATGATCCATGTAATTACCATTGCAGACCTCATAATGACTCTCGTGTTATGATTTATAGTAGTTTCGTACCCTCGATGATTCCCTGCCCTTGAAAAGCCATTTCGTACCTTTATCATTCTTATACTGAGGATTCATATGAAGTTTCAGAGAATCAAAATGATATTTATATTGATGTGTCTGTATATTTGATACAGGGGTTAGGATATGATTTCAGTGGACATAAAGCGAGAAAATGACCTTTCAAATAGAATTTAATTCTTCAAAATTCATGGATTCTCTTTTAGGTGAAATTTACTGTATTTCCTGTCAAACACGTCTGTTTAAAATTATAAAAGCAGTTGCATATGATTTCTCAATCCACCAGAGATGGGTCCTATTACTTTCAATGTAATTGATTAAATTACAATTACTTTGTCATTTGTACGATTAAATTAAATTAATGATTACATCATTTCTGAAAGTGTCTGATTAAATTAATGATTACATTTGCAAAGTAATCATGATTACATCTGATTACAATGAATTAAAAAAAAAACACACATTTTGAATGATATGAATTAATTAACATTGATACAACTAAAGCACTTTTTAGAAAGAATTTGTTTTATTTATTAGAAAATGATAACTTCAAACTTCATCTATTTAATAAACCACAAAAGTTCACAACATACATTGTACATACATGAACATTGTGTCACTGGTTATGACCCATTACACTTTATCATCATTGATCTCTAAATTATTTTGACTTCAATTGAATATGGCATTATAAAGAGTTTGATGTTTGTCTTCTGACATCTTTGAGACTTTGTATGCATTTCAAGGTGCAGTTTATGGAAGTTAAAATAGTGATGAAATAAAGTTGCCAGTTAAAAACTATATAAAATTATTAATAGAATTGTTTAATCAAATTGTAAACAAAATACAAGTCCTATAAATCATTGCATTTTACATGTCCAGTTTAAAAATTTTACAAAAATTTGCTTATCTTGAACAAGATATTTGTCCAACTTTTAATTTAGTTTGTGCTAATTAGATAAATTTTCACATGTCTGATTAATCTTTTATCATATACATTGTCCTACAGCTATACTCAATTGGAAATTGCAATAAAAACAAACCTTAATTGGTTTCCTACCTGTCAATTAAAAGTTGACAAAAATCACAATATTAACAAAAGATCATAATTCAAGATTAAAGAAAAGTATAATATTACTTGAATATAACAGTTATTATCAAATATACTAGAACACACCCGCGAAATCGCGGGCATTCAGAGCGGAGTTAAAAGTATTTAAAGTGTTGTTAGAAGTTTTATACCTCCTCCTTCATTTCCAAAATTCCCAATTTTTTGTTTTCTATCAATTTCAATATGAACATACATTTAGTATGTTATGAACATTTAAGTAAGGAGCCTGTTACAGTAGTTCAGTGGTTGTCGTTTGTTTGTTTGTTTTATATTTGTTTTTCGTTCCTTTTTTGTACATAAATAAGGCCGCTAGTTTTCTCGTCTGATTTTTTTTACATCGTCATTTCGGGGCCTTTTAAAGCTGAGTATGCGGTATGGGCTTTGCTCGTTGTTAAAGGCCGTACGGTGACCTATAGTCGTTAATTTCTGTGTCATTTTGGTCTCTTGTGGAGAATTGTCTCAACATGGCAAACAGTATTTTTTTTTAAAATCAATGAATTTTGTAAAATATTTAATGAATGGAGAATTTCAGAAAATGTATCAAAAGTTCACATGAATAATTTTAGCGCTTATCTGTATATTACTATATAAATAAAGTGTATTTACTTTCAATTCTTAGTTTAGTAATCGATCCATGGTGGTCAATTGACATATTATACAGACCCTCTCCCTATAATCAACTCTGAACAGAATTAAAATACATTTTATTCGTACTATTTGTTTGTTCAAAGTATACAGAAAAACGCAAACCGGAAGTATAATCTGACTCAAAATTTCGTCCAATGACGGGACAATATCCGGATGCCTTTTTACTCGTTTTCCCCCCAAAATAACTCAATCTGAATAATCATATGAATGGATGACAAATGCGACTATGCACTGTACATATAGGACACACAGTCGTGTTGATTAATTTATTGTGGAAAGAAGAGAAGCGACACCAAAAATGAGGTCTTCTCGTTTAATAGTATAGATATATATGTACATCTTTAAATTGTGAATATATGTACAATATCTTTTACTAAGGCCAGTACAATATATTTGACTAATTGTATTATATATCTTTTCTTAGACTATAAATGATGACTTTTCAATACTGTAACAGTTTATTTTTTTACTGAAGTATACAAATCAATGCTCTATAAAGTAAACCAAATCTTAACATGTAAATATTTATTAAATAAAAATAACAAAGTTGTTTATTTATTGACCATAAACACAGTTTAAGATTTTTTTCATTGTTATCAGAATGTAATCAAAAAGTAATCAGGATTACAGGGTATTTTGAAAAGTAATTGATTAAATTAAATTACATGTAATCAGATTTTTGGCTGATTAATGATTACAATGATTACTTGAAAAATTGTAATCAATTACAGCTGATTAACGATTACAATTACAATTACCCCAAGTCTGCAATCCACTATAAAAAATATGTTTAAAATAAACTAATTATACCTTTATTGGTTAATCAACCCCATATTTTAAAGTTGAAAAATGAATTAAAGATAAACATGCATACAAACACAGCATTATTAAAACTATTGAAGTTGTCATGTGCTGCTGAATGAAAACAATTAAAGGTCTTAAGAAAATTCTTAGAACATGAAACATTTTATTGCTTGTGTTATGATGAATATACATTCGAAATTATCTCAAAATACTGTTTACCTTGTTATCACTAAAAGATTAATAATGAATTATTGAAGGAACTAATTTTCATTTTTTGTTCTTGTGTTTTACTGTCACACTTATGTCACAGGTTAGTGGAGGGCTTGGTACCAGGACACGTTTTTAACCCGCCACATTCTGTTTGTGCCTGTTCCAAGTAAGGAGCATGTAATCCAGTGGTTGTCGTTTGTTGCTGTATTTCATATTTTTTTCGTTCATTGTTTTGTACATAAATTAGGCCGTTATGCTTTTCTTTTTTTTTTATTAATTTCGGGGCCTTGTATATCTAACAAGTATACTCTGTGTGTTTTGTCCATTGTTGAAGGCTGTACAGTGACCTACAGTTGTTAACTTCTATGTCATTTGGTCGCTGATGGAGACTTGATTTTTAGAAAACATAATAATAACTTTCCAATTATTACTACTAAAAACTTTATAATGACTGTCATGTTGTTACCATTGAAAATCTATTAATGATCTAAGATTAAATGTTATTACCGGTGAAAATCTTCCCACCAAAATCTGAGTACATCAAATCTGGTTTCATACGAAAAAGGGTCGAACATAAATTTTTCATCGATTTTGACAGTTTTAGAAAATTCTGTATTGCATTCTTAGTCATAAACATATACTTTGGGTTTTTAAAAGCACAATCATTTTTTATTTGCTGTTTCTATAAAGTATTTTGGAAAATTTAGGTGACATGGTTACTAAGGCTTGTAAACAGGGAAAAAGGGTGAACATTAGATTGTTTTACTCCCAGTATATGAAATGGTTATAATCGTATATGCAATAAAATGTTCTGTTATTTTTCCAAAGTTTTCAAATTTAACAAAGACAAATCGGAGTAAATCAATAGTGGTATTAATTCTTATGATGTATCTCATACTTTTATAATGAATAATACTACTCAATGACGCTTATGCTTACCTTAACTGTATTAGTCAAAACTTTCGGCTTTTTCAGTCCTCAAGTACTTAAATGTTTTGCCCTATGAACTTTATGGATTCAAGGACTGATGTCTCATTTGTAATCACAACGCTTGTCTGGTGTACAAAATTATACGCCTGGTATCTTTGTTGAGTTTTGATATAGTCACCGAAGACATGATCAAGATTCTCATGTTCTCACCACTGAGACCTTGAAATTTTACTATGTTCTCACCTATGAGACCTTAATATGTTAATATGTTCTCACCACTGCAACCTTATAATGATGCTGTGTTCCCATCACTGAGACCTTATAATGATACTATGTTCTCAACACTGAGACGTTATAATGATACTATGTTCTCACCACTTAGACCTTATAATGATACTATGTTCTCACCACTGTGACCTTAAAATGATACTATGTTCTCACCACTGAGACCTTATAATGATACTATCTTCTCACCACTGAGATCTTATAATGATACTATGTTCTCACCACTGAGACCTTAAAATGATACTATGTTCTCACCACTGAGACCTTATAATGATACTATCTTCTCACCACTGAGACCTTATAATGATACTATCTTGTCACCACTGAGACCTTATAATGATCATATGTTCTCACCACTGAAACCTTATAATGATGATATGTTCCCACCACTGAGACTTTAAAATGTTACTATGTTCTCACCACTGAGACCTTAATATGTTAATATGTTCTCACCACTGCAACCTTATAATGATGCTGTGTTCCCATCACTGAGACCTTATAATGATACTATGTTCTCAACACTGAGACGTTATAATGATACTATGTTCTCACCACTTAGACCTTATAATGATACTATGTTCTCACCACTGTGACCTTAAAATGATACTATGTTCTCACCACTGAGACCTTATAATGATACTATTTTCTCACCACTGAGACCTTATAATGATACTATGTTCTCACCACTGAGACCTTAAAATGATACTATGTTCTCACCACTGAGACCTTATAATGATACTATCTTCTCACCACTGAGACCTTATAATGATACTATCTTGTCACCACTGAGACCTTATAATGATACTATGTTCTCAACACTGAAACCTTATAATGATGATATGTTCCCACCACTGAGACTTTAAAATGTTACTATGTTCTCCCCACTTAGACCTTAATATGTTAATATGTTCTCACCACTGCAACCTTATAATGATGCTATGTTCCCATCACTGAGACCTTAAAATGATACTATGTTCTCACCACTGAGACCTTATAATGATACTATGATCTCACCACTGAGACCTTATAATGATACTATGTTCTCACCACCGAGACCTTATAATTATACTATGTTCCCACCACTGAGACCTTTAAATGATACTGTGTTCTCACCACTGAATTCTTAATATGTTAATATGTTCTCACCACTGCAACATTATAATCATGCTATGTTCCCATCACTGAGACCTTATAATGATACTAAGTTCTCACCACTGAGACCTTATAATTATACTATGTTCCCACTACTGAGACCTTTAAATGATACTGTGTTCTCACCACTGAAACCTTAATATGTTAATATGTTCTCACCACTACAACCTTATAATGATGCTATGTTCCCATCACTGAGACCTTATAATGATACTAAGTTCTCACCACTGAGACCTTTTAATGATACTAAGTTCTCACTACTTAGACCTTATAATGATACTATGTTCCCACCACTGAGACCTTTAAGCGATACTATGTTCTCACCACTGTGACCTTAAAATGATACTATGTTCTCACCACTGAGACCTTATATTGATACTAAAATCGCAACACTTAGACCGTATAATGATACTATGTTCCCATCACTGATACCTTATAATTATACTATGTTCTCACCACTGAGACCTTATAATGATACTATGTTCTCACCACTGAGACCTTAAAATGATACTATGTTCTCACCACTGAGACCTTATAATTATACTATGTTCCCATCACTGAGACCTTTAAATGATACTATGTTCTCACCACTGCAACCTTATAATGATGCTGTGTTCGCATCACTGAGACCTTATAATGAAACTATGTTCTCAACACTGAGACGTTATAATGATACTATGTTCTCAACACTTAGACCTTATAATTATACTATGTTCCCATCACTGAGACCTTTAAATGATACTATGTTCTCACCACTGCAACCTTATAATGATGCTGTGTTCCCATCACTGAGACCTTATAATGAAACTATGTTCTCAACACTGAGACGTTATAATGATACTATGTTCTCAACACTTAGACCTTATAATTATACTATGTTCCCACCACTGAGACCTTTAAATGATACTGTGTTCTCACCACTGAAACCTTAATATGTTAATATGTTCTCATTACTGCAACCTTATAATGATGCTATGTTCCCATCACTGAGACCTTATAATGATACTAAGTTCTCACCACTGAGACCTTTTAATGATACTAAGTTCTAACTACTTAGACCTTATAATGATACTATGTTCCCACCACTGAGACCTTTAAGCGATACTATGTTCTCACCACTGTGACCTTAAAATGATACTATGTTCTCACCACTGAGACCTTATATTGATACTAAAATCGCAACACTTAGACCGTATAATGATACTATGTTCCCATCACTGATACCTTATAATTATACTATGTTCTCACCACTGAGACCTTATAATGATACTATGTTCTCACCACTGAGACCTTAAAATGATACTATGTTCTCACCACTGAGACCTTATAATTATACTATGTTCCCATCACTGAGACCTTTAAATGATACTATGTTCTCACCACTGCAACCTTATAATGATGCTGTGTTCCCATCACTGAGACCTTATAATGAAACTATGTTCTCAACACTGAGACGTTATAATGATACTATGTTCTCAACACTTAGACCTTATAATGATACTATGTTCTCACCACTGTGACCTTAAAATGATACTATGTTCTCACTACTGAAACCTTATAATGATACTATCTTCTCACCCTTAGACCTTATAATAATACTATGTTCTCACCACTGAGACCTTATAACGATACTATCTTCTCACCACTGAGACCTTATAATGATACTATCTTGTCACCACTGAGACCTTATAATGATACTATGTTCTCAACACTGAAACCTTATAATGATGATATGTTCCCACCACTGAGACTTTAAAATGTTACTATGTTCTCACCACTTAGACCTTAATATGTTAATATGTTCTCACCACTGCAACCTTATAATGATGCTATGTTCCCATCACTGAGACCTTAAAATGATACTATGTTCTCACCACTGAGACCTTATAATGATACTATGATCTCACCACTGAGACCTTATAATGATACTATGTTCTCACCACCGAGACCTTATAATTATACTATGTTCCCACCACTGAGACCTTTAAATGATACTGTGTTCTCACCACTGAAACCTTATTATGTTAATATGTTCTCACCACTGCAATATTATAATCATGCTATGTTCCCATCACTGAGACCTTATAATGATACTAAGTTCTCACCACTGAGACCTTATAATTATACTATGTTCCCACTACTGAGACCTTTAAATGATACTGTGTTCTCACCACTGAAACCTTAATATGTTAATATGTTCTCACCACTACAACCTTATAATGATGCTATGTTACCATCACTGAGACCTTATAATGATACTAAGTTCTCACCACTGAGACCTTATAATGATACTATGTTCTCACCACTTAGACCTTATAATGATACTATGTTCTCACCACTGAGACCTTATAATGATACTATGTTCTCACCACTGAGACCTTATAATTATACTATGTTTCCACCACTGAGACCTTTAAATGAGACTTTGTTCTCACCACTGAAACCTTAATATGTTAATATGTTCTCACCACTGCAACCTTATAATGATGGTATGTTCCCATCACTGAGACCTTATAATGATACTATGTTCTCACTACTTAGACCTTATAATGATACTATGTTCCCACCACTGAGACCTTTAAGCGATACTATGTTCTCACCACTGTGACCTTAAAATGATACTATGTTCTCACCACTGAAACCTTATAATGATACTATCTTCTCACCACTGAGACCTTATAATAATACTATGTTCTCTTCACTGAAACCTTAAAATGATACTATGTTCTCACCACTGAGACCTTATAACGATACTATCTTGTCACCACTGAGACCTTATAATGATACTATGTTCTCACCACTGAAACCTTATAATGATGATATGTTCCCACCACTGAGACTTTAAAATGTTACTATGTTCTCACCACTGAGACCTTAATATGTTAATATGTTTTCACCACTGCAACCTTATAATGATGCTATGTTCCCATCGCTGAGACCTTAAAATGATACTATGTTCTCACCACTGAGACCTTATAATGATACTATGATCTCACCACTGAGACCTATTAATGATACTATGTTCTCACCACCGAGACCTTATAATTATACTATATTCCCACCACTGAGACCTTTAATCGATACTTTGTTCTCACCACTGAAACCTTAATATGTTAATATGTTCTCACCACTGCAACCTTATAATGATGCTATGTTCCCATCACTGAGACCTTATAATGATACTATGTTCTCACTACTTAGACCTTATAATGATACTATGTTCCCACCACTGAGACCTTTAAGCGATACTATGTTCTCACCACTGTGACCTTAAAATGATACTATGTTCTCACCACTGAGACCTTATATTGATACTAAAATCGCAACACTTAGACCTTATAATGATGTTATGTTCCCATCACTTATACCTTATAATTATACTATGTTCTCACCACTGAGACCTTATAATGATACTATGTTCTCACCACTGAGACCTTAAAATGATACTATGTTCTCACCACTGAGACCTTATAATTATACTATGTTCCCATCACTGAGACCTTTAAATGATACTATGTTCTCATCACTGAGACCTTTAAATGATACTATGTTCTCACCACTGATACCTTAAAATGATACTATGTTCTCACCACTGAGACCTTATAATGATACTATGTTCCCATCACTGAGACCTTATAATGATACTATGTTCTCACCACTGAGACCTTATAATGATACTATGTTCTCACCACTGAGACCTTATAATGATACTATGTTCTCACCACTGACACCTTTTGCTGATACTATAATCGCAACACTGAGACCTTGACTGTCATGTTCAAACTATTGTAGACCAATTCATGACTCACAAGTCCTCAGAACTTCAGAAATAAGAATAAATCTCATTATATTTGTACTGCATACATTATAATGACTGAACGAGTGTTCACTATTGTAGAATTGATAAGAACTGTCATATTCCTACTACTAAAAACCTAATAATAGCCACTGTAGACCTAGTAGTGACTGTCATGTTCTCACAATTGCATACTTTGAAAGACTTTCATGATCACATCACAGTATACCGAAAAAGAATGTCATGTTCTCTCAAATGTAGACATAATAATGACTCACATGTTCTCCCAACTGTAGACATACTAATGACTCACATGTTCTTCCAACTGTAGACATACTAATGACTCACATGTTCTCCAAACTGTAGACATACGAATGTAATGTTCTTAGTACTGTAGAACTGACAATGAATATGAGAAAAAGAAGATGTGGTATGATTGCCAATGACACAATTGTACACAAGAGACCAAATGACACAGAAATGTCATTTTCTCATATTGTTGACCGAATGGTGACTATCATGTTCGCACAATTGGTAATGACTCTTGTTCTCACTACTGTTAACCGTAGAACGACGCTCATGTTCTCAATATTATACATGATTATGAAACTATGTTCTCATCCGTGTAGAGCAGATAACAGATTTATCTACCCACTACTTCAAACTTGATAATGACGCTTATATTTGCACTAATATAGACCTAAAATAACTCCTTGGTCTCATTATTGTAGACATCATCATGACCCATCACTAAATATTTTATGACTCATGTTCTTACAACTGTAGACATTAAAACGACACCCTCATTCTTGTTATTGTATACATAGTTATTAGACTGTCTTCTCACTTATATATAGACCATATCATGACTCTCACTACTTAAGACTTAAGATCGCCCTTTTGTAGACATTATAAAAACCCGTGTTCTCCGTGTTCTATACTTAAAAAAGAATCCCATGTTCTCACCAATAAAGACCTTATGACTTCTGTTCTCAATACTTTGGACCTTATGATAAGATGACTCTCATGATAACACAAAAGTGTACCGAATTATGAGACTATTATATCACTAAAATAGACATAATATTGACTCTCATTTTGTCCTTACTATAGACTTATTAAAGACTGTCATGTTCTAAGTACTGAAGCTCTTATTATATAAAAAAAAAAGAAAAGAAAAAATTATAGGTCACCTTACGGCCTTCAACAATGAGCAAAGGCCATTCCGCATAGTCAGCTATAAAAGGCCCCGAAATAACAAATGTAAAACAATTCAAACCAGAAAACTAACGGCATAATTTACGTAAATAAAAATGAACTAAAACAAATATGTAACACATCAATTAACGACAATAACTGAATAACAGGCACCTGACTTGGGACAGACTCATAAATATAGAATGTGACAGGGTTAAACATGTTAGCGGGATCCCAACCCTCCACCTAACCTAGGACAGTGGTGTAACAGTACGATATGAGAACAAACTATAAAAATCAGTTGAAAAAGGCTTAACTCATCAGATGGATACAAATAAGGTCTGTCATGTTCTCACTATTGTAGACCTAATGAATGGCTTCGCAGAGGACAGCCTGATACGACCGCAGTGGTCGAATCCTGAACAGCTTGGACTAATGTAGGCACAATATTCAAGCTTGATACTATCTTAATTCGGGTTGTGATAAAAGTTTATTTTTTGTTTGTGATTAAGTTGCCATAATTTAGGTTTCTGACAAAAAGTAAACCTGGTAAAAGATTTTACAAAGCAAAGCGCAATACTGTGCAGTTGAAGATTTCTTTTTGAAACTTTCAAAAATTTGTAAAATGTTGAAGAAAAAAAATTTGAACCGTTAAAGAAATATTTGAATCCCCCTTTCAAACTTTTTGAATCCCCCTGGTAGCATTAACCATCAAACTCAATCCCAGTCTTTCCTTTGTAGTATGGAACCTTGTAGTACAATGTTAGAGAGATCAATACACTTAAACATACGTTATTGTTTACTTATAATGACTGATGTTCTTAGTTCTGTAGACCTAATAATGACTCATGTTCTCACTACTGTAGGCCATATAATGACCATCATACTCTTCCCATTATACATCTAGAAATAACTCTCATATGCTATCCATTCTGTAGAACAAATAAGAACTATCATGTTCCGCCTACTGTATACCTTATAATAACTGTCATGTTCTCAGAACACCTTAAAACGGCTCTCATATGTTACTGTTTCTGTAACACAAATAATAACTCGCATGTTCTTCTTACTGTATACCTTATAATGACTGTAAAGTTTTAATACTGTATACCTTATAATAATGTCGTGTTCTTAATACTGTATACCTTATATTGACTCAAATGTTTAATACTGTAGACCTTATTATGACTGTTGTGTTCTTAATATTGTAGACCTTATAATGACTGTCATGTTCGTAGCACTGTAGACCGTATGACTGTGATATGTTTCCTTTCTGTAACATAAATAATAACTCTCATGCTCTGCTAACGGTTTACCTGATAATGACTTATGTTCTTAATAGTGTAGACCTGATAAAGCTGTTCTATTTTCACAATTTAAGACCTAATAATGACTCTTTTGGTCTCACTTTTGTAGACGTTTCACTTTTGATGAAGTTATAATGACTATTTTGTTCTCCTACTATTGAACTAATAATGACTGATGTTCTTAGTTTTATAGACCTAATAATGACTTATGCCGTAAGCACTGTAGACCTTATGATGATTCTCATGTTCTGCTTAATGTAGACGTCATAATGACTCTCATGTTCTCACTACGGCAGACCTTATTATAACTATCATCTTCTTAGTACTGTTGACTTTATGATGACCCTCATACTCTCCCAGTGTACTCATATAAATGACACTCATAAGTTATCCATTCTGTTAAGAAAATACGAACTCTTATGTTTTGCCTACTGTATATCTTATAATAACTGGCATGTTCTCAGAACTGTAGACCTCATACTGACTCTCGTGTTCTCACTACTGTATACCTTATAATAACTGGCATGTTCTCAGAACTGTAGAACAAATAATGACTCATGTTATCACTACTGTAGACGTTATAAAGACTCTCATGTTTTACCCCATTGTAAACCTAGAAATGACTCTCATATGTTATCCTTTCTGTAACGCAAATAATAACTTATGTTCTGCTTTCTGTATACCTTACTGTGTTTTGTATATGCATCTTTTTTGGTTCTTATAACGTGACTCTGTACTTTTAAAGATCCCATCATTATGTTATTGTTTTATTATATGTCATTATGTTATTGTTCTATTAAAAATTTCATAATACTTTGAACGACAAACGACAAAATTAGTTTAAGCATAAAATGGATTCTTAAAAATTCTAATGAACTTCTGGATAATTTTGTATCTCGGTCTGTTTATGAAATTAATTCTTACATAACTTTTGATTTTTTAACCCTGCACACCACCATTTCACAAGTGAAATAATAATTGTTTTGAATAAACATTGAACGACAAAATTTCTTTCTGTGATGTTAACATTTTCTGACGCCAAACACGTGAAATATTGAATGTTTTTTTTTAATTTGATAGATGCTTTTTGTAAATGTTTGTTTGTTTTTAGATTGACTGCTGTAACTATATTTTGACTATATTACCAATAATGTCTGTTTTGTTCAAGCATCGTTGTAAAATTAACGGAATTTGATACGACTGTCATATAAGTGAGAGGTTTAGTGCTATCCAACCAGGTTCAATCCACCATTTTCTACATTTGAAAATGCCAGTACGAAGTCAGGAATATGACAGTTGTTGTCTATTCGTGTTTTGATGTGTTTTATCATTATGATTTTGCCATTTGATTAGGGACTTCCAGTTTTGAATTTTCCTCGAAGGTTTTGTGTTTTTACTATTTAAAACGACTGGCATGTTCTTCGTACAGTAGAACTTATAATGACTGTCATGTTCTAAGTACTGTTAACATTATGATAACTGCGCAGTTCTTAGTACAGTTAACCTTATACTGACTGTCAAGTTCTTAATACTGTAAACCAAATAATGACTCATGTTCTAATAACTGTAGACCTTATCATAATAATCATGTTCTCACTTTTGTATACCTAATAATTGCTTAGATATTCTCATCATTGAAGATCTTATAATGACACTCATGATCTTAGTACTGTAGACCTGGTATTTTTCCTCATGTTCTCCTTAATATATACCTCATGCAGACTTTCATTTGTGCACTTTTTTTGCTTATAATTACTATCATGTTTCCCCTACTGTGAACCTAATAATGCCTGATGCTCTTAGTACTGTAGACCTAATACGGACTGGCATGTTCTCTCTTCTGTAGACTTTGTAATGGCTTAAATATGCTCACTATTGTAGACCTGATATTGACTCTTGTCGTAAGTACAGTGGACCTTTTGATGATTCTCATGTTCTGCCTGCTGTAGACCTCATAATGACTTTCATGTTCCTAATACTGTAGACATTATAAGGACTCTCGTGTTTTCAACAGTGTAGCCTAATGACTCTCATGTTTTCTATAAACTTTAAAACAAATAATGCTTTTTTTGTGTTTAATACTGTGGACTGTTGACCTCAAAATGATTATTATTTTCTCACTACTGCAGACCTCGTTATAATCGTCATATTCTGAGTACTGTAGATCTTATAATGACCCTCATACTCTTGTTCGCCTAGAAATGACTTGCACATATTATAATTGGTCTTCAAAGTGCTCTACGAAACCTCATTTCTTAATTATTAACATCAATGTTATCAACAATCAAAGCCGGGCTTCAAAGCAATTGCGAAACTACCTATTATATAGGTGGCGTGAATCAGATGTGGATACTAAAAAAATCAAAAGATCTTTAAGAGTACCTACAATCTTAGTCTCCTTCATCTTGCAATATTATAAAATCATTTGATTTTTCTACACTTTACACAAGCATTCCCCATTCCAATTAAAAGACAAATTGAAAGAGTTGGTCCTGCCTTGTTTCATAAAAAGAATAGTCAACGTAGATACAAGTATCTTGTCATAGGAAGGGAAAAATCCTACTTTGTAAAAAAAACCACTCTGATTCTAACAACACATTTTCTGAAACTGACAGTATCAAAGATGCTTGTTTCTTGATTGACAACATATTTGTTACGTTTGAATGACGTGTTTTCAACAAACAATCGGCATTCCCATGGGAACAAACTGTGTCCCTCTTGTCGAATTGTTCCTTTATTCATATGAGGCTGATTTCATACAGGAGCTTCTTAAGAAGAAAGAAAAGAAGTTGCAGTATTCTTTAACTTTACTTTCCGCTATATAGATGGTGTTCTATCATTAAATAATCCGAAATTTGGTGACTATGTTGAACGAATCTTTCCATCGAACTTGAGATAAAGGCTACAACAGATACAGTTAAGTCTGGCTCATATATTGGCTTACATCTAGAAATTGACAATGAGGGTCAGTTGAAAACAAAACTTTACGACAAAAGAGATGATTTCAGCTTCCAAATTGTAAACTTTTCATTTCTATGTAGCAACATTCCATCAGTGCCTGCATAGGGAGTATTTATCTCACAGTTGATACGATATTCCATGGCGTGTATTTGCCATCATGATTTCCTTGATAGAGGATTGCTGCTCACAAGGAAGCTATTAAACCAAGAGTTCCAGGTGATGGAGTTTTAGTCATCCCTTCGTAAGTTTTACCGGATGCCATCAAGAGTTGGTTGACCGTTATGGAATATCGGTTTCACAGATGATAACGGATGTTCCTAATGTCGTACCTATAATCCCGTACCCTTTTCCCGAATGTGACCTACCGAATTAGACTTATTACCGGGTTTGTTATAACATGAGCAACACGACGGGTGCCATATGTGGAGCAAGATCTGCTTACCCGTCCGAAGCACATGAAATTATCCACAGTTTTTAGTTGGGTTCGTATTGCTCAGTCTTCAATTTTTCTATGTTGTGTTTTGTGTTTTATTGTTTGTCTATTGGTCTTATTTTTGCATTGAGGTTATCCGTTTATTTTCCACATTTGAGTTTGAATGTCCCTCTTGTATCTTTCGCCCTTTTATCCATTCTGTAGAGAAAAAAACGAACTCTCATGTTCTGCCTACTGTAGACCTTATAATAACACATGTTCTCAGAACTGTAGAACCATTAATGACTATGTTATCAATGATGTAGACCTTATGATGAATTCCATATGTTATCCTTTCAGTAACACAAATAATAACTCTCATGCTCTGCTAACTGTTTACCTTATAATGACTGGCATGTTCTTAATACTGTATACCTTATAATGACTGTCATGTTTTTAATACTGTATACCTTATAACGACTGTCATGTTCTTAGTACTAAAGACCTTATAATGACTCTCATGTGTTTCCTTTCTGTAACACAAATAATAACTCTCATGCTCTGTCAACTGTTAACCTAATAATGACTTATGTTCTTAATACTGTAGACCATATAAAACTGTCATATTTTCATTATTTAAGACCTAATAATGACTTTCATGTTTTCACTATTGATGAACTCATAATGAATCTTTTGGTCTCATTTTAGTAGACGTAATAATGACAGTCATGTTCTCAATATCTAAGATCTTATAATGATTCTAATGTTTCACTATTGTTGACCTTATAATTACTATACTTATGTTCTCATTATTGAAGATCTTATAATGACTCTCATGATCTTAGTACTGTAGATCGTGTTATATATGATTGTCATGTTCTCACTACCGTTGACCTTATAATGACTGTCATGTTATCACTTCCGTATACCTTATAATGACTTCCACTGATGTTTGTTCAACTGATAACACTAAAGGCACCAAATTGAGGGCACCATTTGCAATAAAAATGTCCGGCCATACATTTTGAAATTTAAAAAAGTGATTAAATTTGGACAAACTTTAGAATATTCTTCAGAAAAAAGTTATTGTACATAAGTTATATTATAAAAACTAGACATTTAGTTATAAAAAAAAACATATGCATTATATTATTTTAATATAGTTCATATTACTTTAACAATGGAGGCAATGACTATGAAATTGCATACGGATATATGCCCTATCGCTTATAGTTTGTAATAACAGATTAAGATGTCATATGTCATTTTAAAGTAACATTGATAATAATATTTGTATTTTGTAAATAAAACGGACTAATATTATTATTTACAACGGATTTAAATACATATATCTTCAATAGGTTAAGGATGTACTTAGGTGAAATCAAAAAACAAATTTGGAATTTAAAGTCAGAAGAGCATTAGTTAAGACACAAACTAAGCTAAAAATATTGATTGGTTTTTGGGCTCCTTTTCGAATTACATGTATATAGAAATGGACGGAAAAGGATGACTCAGACTTTTATTTTATTAGTATCATTTGGGCCTCAAATCGAAAGAAAAGAAATCTATAATATGCTTAAATTTGTTAAATGACCTTTTATGAGCTATTGAAGTCTTATATGAAAAGAAAAATGGGTGTTATGGTGCAATATATTTTACCCTGTATCGTATGAAAAAACAAAAATCTGACACAAATTCCCACATCTGACCTAAGTACATCCTTAAGCAAAGTAAGCAATAACAAGAAAATCTCTAGAAAAAAGGTAGAATATAGAACTTTCAATATAACAGGTATTAACATATACCACACACAAGTTTAAATATCAACAAAGCATTAATGAAAGCCTTTAAAACATTAAAATAGTTGCCATAGTGATGAATATTGCTAACCGTAGATTATTCAGACCCGTTTTTGAACATTCGGAGGAACTTCAAAAACGTTCATTCTTCAATTTGAAGTTCACAAACAAGGGTATTGATGCTATAAATATAAGTAATAATCCTTACCATAAAAGATTAAAAAGCAACAATCCTTATTACTTTAGGGATCAATCTTCTCCTATAGTATCCGATTCCTACCCTGTTGCATCTAAAATGTTTAATCACAAAGTGTTGCAGAATCTAAATATTGATGACCTCAAATTTAAAGCTTAACCACCTGATTTTGCCTGTTCCCAATCCATTTTCGTGTATAATCCTGCTGGCCATGTAATTTCTGGAGACCTAAACATAGTCAATAACTACCAGTTGAGACAATTTTTGTCAAAGGGTCCGAAATACAGAGAGCCACAGCCAATCAATTGGAAGCAGAACTTCAAACTACTAATGGATTCTGTTGAGGGTTATGCAAAAGACTGGGCAAAAAGGAGAAAAGGTTGAGGTTGACACTCTTTCGGTAAAATCAGTGAGGTCACTGATTCAGATAAGAGTAAGTTAGCTTAAAGGGTCAATGAGCACCAAAGCTCCTTCCATCTTTAAAGACCCTCATGTCATAGAGGAGTGGTCTTGCCTACCTGACAAATATGTTGTCGTTACAGCTGACAAAGCCTCAAACAATATTGTTTTTGTATGCAAGAAACAATACATTGACTGCCTGATTAAGGAACTGGGGATAAATAACACACTTGGAAATCCTACATATTCACTAAGTATGCTTACGAAGCAGGAGATCCTGGAAAACCACAAATCGGTTCTAATTTCCTTTGGTGTTAATCCAAAGGATGAAGACCAGGATCTTCCATCCTTATATTGGATTCCTAAGCTTCACAAGAATCCTTATAAGGAAAAGTATATTGCAGGTTCTTCCAAGTGTTCCACTAAACCCCTTTCTAAAGTTCTTACTGCCATACTCACTGCAGTCAAAGAAAGACTTCAGAAATATTCCGAAACGGCATATTCAAGAAGTGGTGTTAATCAGATGTAGATACTGAAAAATTCAAAAGAGTTATTGGTGAATTTATAATCTCAATCATTAAAAAGTAAAATCACAAAAATTGTAAAACATTGTACCCACATTAAAACCTTTAATTTTTCAACTCTTTATACCACTATTCCACATACTAAACTTAAAGCTCGACTGAAAGAACTCGTCAGCTCTAACAAAAAGGGCACTAGACGTTTTAAATATCTAGTTTTGGGCTGGAATTTAGATTCCTTTGTGAAAAATCATAGAGTCAAGGAAAAAATATACCGACGAGGATATCACTGTCATGCTGGACTTTTTAATTGACAACATATTAGTTTAATTTGGAGGTTGGTCTTCCAACAGATTTTTGGAATCCAAGTGGGTACCAATTTCGCTCCTCTACTTCACTACAAACTCCTCAGAGTCTGAATTGACCAGTTTTTGTGCTCGACCAGTAAAATCGAGCACACATTTTACTCGACTAGTCTCGACATTGTCTCGACTGTACTTAACTGTACTTAAGTGTACTCGACTAGGTCTCGACTTTACTTAATTAGTCTGATTCAGTACTTGATGATCTTTGTGTAGTCTGAAATGGTCTTGACCAAGGCTCGACCTGTCTCGACCTGTCTTGACTAGTCTCGACCTGTCTCGACTAGTCTCGACTCAGTCTCAACCAGTCTCGACCTGTCTCGACTAGTCTTGACCTTCAAATTTAGTTTTGACTGGTGTAAATCAGCCCATCTAACTAAATTAAATATTGATCTTACAAAATTCAAGCTTATTAGGTAGTTTGATTTATTGCTGTGAAATGAAAGAATTTAATTTTACAATATGTAAAAAAAAAATTATTATATAAAAATTCAGATAGGCATCTTTAATTTTTTTTATAACTTTTTCAAATCAACTTGGATTTTCATCAAACTATGTAGATATCTTAGATATATATCAAGCTTACTGAATCCCATTTCATTTAGTTTTTTGTTGTATTGCTGTAAAATTTAAGAATTAAAGTAATCTTGGTATAAAAAGCTAGAATTTGCAATTCGGACAAACTAGAGATAGTACACTTTAATTTTTTTAATAACTTTTTCAAATCAACTTGGATTTGCATCAAACTATGCAGTTATCTTACATATATATCAAGCTTACTGAATCCTATTTCATTTAGTTTTTTGTTGTATTGCTGTAAAATTTAAGAATTAAAGCAATCTTGGTATAAAAAGCTAGGATTTGCAATTCGGACAAAATAGAGATAGTACACTTTAATTTTTTTAATAACTTTTTCAAATCAACTTGGATTTGCATCAAACTATGCAGCTATCATACACATATATCAAGCTTACTGAATCCCATTTCATTTAGTTTTTTGTTGTATTGCTGTCAAATTTAAGAATAAAATTAATCTAGGTCAAAAAAGCTAGAATTTGCAGTTCGAACAAAATAGAGATAGTACACTTTAAGCTTTTTAATAACTTTTTCAAATCAACTTGGATTTTATTAAAACTATTTAGCTACCTTGGTGATCTTACTAAATCCCAGGTTGTTATGAAGTTTTAAAATATTTTTTTGTCAAATTTAATGACATGACACTATACATGATTTAATTTCATCAGTACACGTGAGTTTTACAGGTAAAAAGAAAGCCCTACTTTTCTTAAACTCGTGTATTACTTATCTAGTGAATTAAAAGCCCTGTGATTTAGATTTAACAGGATGTTGCAACTTTGAATAAATGTTATTTAGAATTTAAAACTCTCTGGTAGATGTGATCTTTTTAATAAGTTTGCCCCAAGCAGAAGGTATTGCTTTATAAATCACCACAAATCAGAAGAACTATTTTAATAATTTCTAATGTTTCATCCCTTTTTGATATATTTATAAAGTGTATATCAAAAGGAATAAAACATTAAAGGAATTATATTAATATTTTATATATACTTTTTCCCAAATTATGAGAAAAGATATATTTCTAATATCGTAGCTTTTTGACCTAGGTTAATTAAATTCTTAAATTTGACAGAAATACACCAAACAAAATAACAACCTATGATTCAGTAAGATCAATATATTGCAAAGATATTTGTAGAGTTTGATGAAAATCTAAGTTGATTCGAAAAAGTTCTGAAAAAAATTAATGTGTACCATCTCTATTTTGTCAAAACTGCAAATCCTAGCTTTTTTTTACCTAGATTAAATTAATTCTTAAATTTGACAGCAATACAACAAACTTTGTAACAACCTGGGATTCAGTAAGAAGAATACATCACCAAGATAGCTATATAGTTTCAATAAAATCCAAGTTGAATTTAAAAAGTTATAAAAAAAATTAAAGTGTACTATCTCTATTTTGTTCGAACTGCAAATTCTAGCTTTTTTGACCTAGATTAATTTAATTCTTAAATTTTACAGCAATACAACAAAAAACTAAATGGAATGGGATTCAGTAAGCTTGATATATATGTAAGATAGCTGCATAGTTTGATGCAAATCCAAGTTGATTTGAAAAAGTTATTAAAAAAATTAAAGTGTACTATCTCTATTTTGTCCGAATTGCAAATCCTAGCTTTTTATACCAAGATTACTTTAATTCTTAAATTTTTCAGCAATACAACAAAAAACTAAATGAAATGGGATTCAGTAAGCTTGATATATATGTAAGATAGCTGCATAGTTTGATGAAAATCCAAGTTGATTTGAAAAAGTTATGAAAAAATTAAAGTGTACCATCTCTATTTTGTCAAAACTGCAAATCCTAGCTTTTTATACCAAGATTACTTTAATTCTTAAATTTTACAGCAATACAACAAAAAACTAAATGAAATGGGATTTAGTAAGCTTGATATATATGTAAGATAGCTGCATAGTTTGATGAAAATCCAAGTTGATTTGAAAAAGTTATTAAAAAAATTAAAGTGTACTATCTCTGTTTTGTCCGAATTGCAAATCCTAGCTTTTTATACCAAGATTACTTTAATTCTTAAATTTTACAGCAATACAACAAAAAACTAAATGAAATGGGATTCAGTAAGCTTGATATATATGTAAGATAGCTGCATAGTTTGATGAAAATCCAAGTTGATTTGATAAAGTTATTAAAAAAATTAAAGTGTACTATCTCTATTTTGTCCTAATTGCAAATTCTAGCTTTTTATACCAAGATTACTTTAATTCTTAAATTTTACAGCAATACAACAAAAAACTAAATGAAATGGGATTCAGTAAGCTTGATATATATGTAAGATAGCTGCATAGTTTGATGAAAATCCAAGTTGATTTGAAAAAGTTATTAAAAAAATTAAAGTGTAATATCTCTATTTTGTCCGAATTGCAAATCCTAGCCTTTTTTTACCAAAATTACTTTAATTCTTAAATTTTACAGCAATACAACAAAAAACTAAATGAAATTGGATTCAGTAAGCTTGATATATATCTAAGATATCTGCAAAGTTTGATGAAAATCCAAGTTGATTTGAAAAAGTTATTAAAAAAATTAAAGATGCCTATCTGAATTTTTATATAATAATTTTTTTTTTTACATATTGTAAAATTAAATTCTTTCATTTCACAGCAATAAATCAAACTACCTAATAAGCTTGAATTTTGTAAGATCAATATTTAATTTAGTTAGATGGGCTGATTTACACCAGTCAAACCTAAATTTGAAGGTCAAGACTAGTCGAGACAGGTCGAGACTGGTTGAGACTGAGTCGAGACTAGTCGAGACAGGTCGAGACTAGTCAAGACAGGTCGAGACAGGTCGAGCCTTGGTCAAGACCATTTCAGACTACACAAAGATCATCAAGTACTGAATCAGACTAATTAAGTAAAGTCGAGACCTAGTCGAGTACACTTAAGTACAGTTAAGTACAGTCGAGACAATGTCGAGACTAGTCGAGTAAAATGTGTGCTCGATTTTACTGGTCGAGCACAAAAACTGGTCAATTCAGACTCTGAGGAGTTTGTAGTGCTTGTAGATTTGTTTTTATATTCCTTTGAAACAGAATTTATCCAAGGGCTAGTATAGAAAGGTGAAAAGAAATTAGCCCAGTCTTTTAATTTCACCATTCGGTATATTGATGATGTACTGTCTCTAAATAATAATAGATTCAGTGATCACTTACATTTAATATATCCAAGTGAATTTGAAATGAAAGATACTACCGACACAGATACATCTGCTTCATATTTAGACTTTTTTTTCTCGAAATGACTACTGATGGTAGGTTGAATACCAAAATTTATGACAAACACGACGATTTTAATTTTCCTTTTGTCAATTTTCCATTCCAGTGTAGCAACATCCCAGCGGCACCAGCATGTGTAGTATATGTGTCACAATTGATACGTAACTCTAGAGCTAGCTCAAAGTACGTTGATTTTGTTGAACGAGGAATACTACTTTCTCAAAAGTTGCTAATCAGGGCTATGAGTCAATAAAATTAAGGTCATCACTCAAGAAATTTTACGGTCGCCATCATGAGCTGATTGGCCATTATGACAAAAGTGTGTCAGAAATCATATCTGATATTCTTCCTCAGTCATAATAACCTTCCATCATTACCGAACTGAATAAAGAAATAACACGACGGGTGCCGTATACGGTACAGGAAATGCTTACCCTTCCGGATCACCTGATTTCAATCCCGGTTTTTAGTGTAGTTCGTGTTGTTTCTTAATTATTATTTATAACTGTTGGTGTAAATGTCCTTTGGTTTTGTGAGTCTTTGTTTACTCCTTGGTTTTGATTGTTATTGCCTTTAAAGCATTTGATTTTTTTCTTATTAAACTTCAATTTCAAACTATTTTCTGACTGGTATGTTGACGAATCATAGCAATTATAGCTTTGTTTTCTCTTTCATAGGCAATCTTTGAAGCTGACTGACCCTGTCCATCACATTTATTACAGTCTGCTCCTCTGTCTAACAACATTTTCAGTATTTCGGTATGGCCATATTCACAAGCCATCATTACAGGTGACTGACCATCATTATCACCTTTATTATAATCTGCTCCTCTGTCTAACAACATCTTTACTATTTCTACATGACCATTTTCACAAGCCTTCATTAAAGGTGACTCACCATACCTTCCATATTTGTTATAGTCTGCTCCTCTGTCTAACAACATCTTTACTATTTCTATATGACCATGTTTACAAGCCTTTATTACAGGTAAATTACCATACCTGTCACATTTATTATAGTCTGCTCCTCTGTCTAATAACATCTTTACTATTTCGGTGTGACCATTTTCAAAAGCCTTCATTACAGGTGACTCACCATACCTTCCATATGTATTATAGTCCGCCCCTCTGTCTAATAACATCTTTACTATTTCTGTATGACCATGATTATAAGCTTTCATTAAAGGTGAATCACCATACCTGTCACATTTATTATAGTCTGCTCCTCTGTCTAACAACATCTTTACTATTTCTATATGACCATTTTCACAAGCCTTCAATACAGGTGATCTGTCAGCTTCATCACATTTATTATAGTCTTCTCCTCTGTTTAACAACATCTTCACTATTTCTATATGACCATTTTCACAAGCCTTCATTACATGTAACTTACCATACCTTTCATATTTATTAAAGTCTGCTCTACTGTCTAACAACATCTTTACTATTTCTATAAAACCATTTTCACAAGCCCTCATTACAGGTGACTTACCATACCTATCATTTTTATTATAGTCTGCTCCTCTGTCTAACAACATCTTAACTATATCTGTATAACCATGTTGACTAGCCTCCATTAAAGGTGAACTGTCATCTTCATCACATTTATTATAGTCTGCTCCTCTGTCTAACATCATCTTTACTATTTCTGTATGACCTTTTTTACAAGCCTTCATTACAGGTGACTCACCATACCTTCCATATTTATTACAGTCTGCTCCTCTGTCTAACAACATCTTTACTATTTCTGTATGATCATGTTCATAAGCCTTCATTAAAGGTGACTTACCATTCCATTTACATTTATTATAGTCTGCTCCTCTGTCCAACAACATCTTTACTATTTTTATATGACCATGTCGACTAGCCTTCATTAAAGATGAACTGTCATCTTCCTCACATTTATTATAGTCTGCTCCACTGTCTAACAACATCTCAACTATATCTGTATGACCATGTTGACTAGCCTTTATTAAAGGTGAACTGTCATACTCATCACATTTATTATATTCTGCTTCTCTGTCTAACAACATCTTTACTATTTTTGTATGACCATTTTCACAAGCCATCATTACCGGTGACTCACCATACCTTCCACATTTATTATAGTCTGCTCCACTGTCTAACAACATCATTACTATTTTTGTATGACCATGTTGACTAGCCACCATTAAAGGTGATCTGTCAGCTTCATCACATTTATTATAGTCTGCTCCTCTATCTAACAACATCTTTACTATTTTTTTATGACCATTTTCACAAGCTTTCATTACAGGTGACTTACCATACCTTCCATATTTATTATAGTCTGCTCCACTGTCTAACAACATCTTTACTATTTTTGTATGACCATGTTGAATAGCCTCCATTAAAGGTGATCTGTCATTTTCATCACATTTATTATAGTCTGCTCTTCTGTCGAACAACATCTTTACTATTTCTATATGACCATGTTTACAAGCCTTTATTACAGGTGACTCACTATACCTGTCACATTTATTATAGTCTGCTCCTCTGTCTAACAACATCTTAACTATGTCTGTATGACCATGTTGACTAGCCTCCAATAAAGGTGATCGGTCATTTTCATCACATTTATAAGAGTCTGCTCCTCTGTCTGACAACATCTTTACTATTTCTATACAACCATCTTCACACGCCATAAGTATTGCAATATGCATTTTGTTTAAATGAATTATCAGTATTTAGTTCTAAATCAATCCTAATTCTATCTCATTTTTGAATGATAGTTTTTCATATGTGACGTCATGCTGTTTCTAAATTTCATAAATTCAAATGTGGCATAACGTTTCTGCCTTTTCGCCATCGTATGTGACGTCACAATTTTTTTAATTACGTTGACGCTTGGACTGATTCGGATGTGTGTCTATTTTGTGATAAACTTGGGTTTAGTTTTCTGTAATTAGTTAATATTTCAGTTTCATTATGTATATCTCTTTCATATTCATTTGTTAACATTTACTGTTTGCAATAGCATTAAGTATTCTATATTATAAGGATGTTCTTATCCCGTGCATAAAAACAATGCCGTATTTGTCAAAACCTTTTCAACTTTTAATCTTTAGTGCTGTACAACTTTGTACCTTTTTCACGTTCGATCTTTTATATCTAGGCGTTATGTATTCAGGTTTAGTTTTCTGTAATTAGTTAATACTTTAGTTTCTTTGTGTATATCTCTTTCATATTCATTTGATAAAATTTACTGTTTGCAATAGCATGAATTGTTCTATATAATAAGAATGTTCTTATCCCGGGCATAAAAACAATGCCGTATTTTGCGAAACCTTTTCAACTTTTGATCTTCAGTGCTGTACAACTTTGTACTTTTTTCACTTTCGATCTTTTATATCTGGGCGTCACTGGTGAGTCTTGTGTGGGCAAGGCGCGTTTTTGGCGTATTGAATTTTAAACCTGATGCTTTTTGTTATCTATTAATCATGTTTTTCTGTGTCTAATATGTTCTCCTATTTATTTGTATTGTAGTCCTGTAATATTATGTTGTCATTTCAATGTTATATTTAACTTTGCCATTAAAGTGCGAGGTTTGGCATGCCTTAAAACCAGGTTCAACCCACCACTTTTATTCCCCTTTAAAAGTGTCCTGTACCAAGTCAGGAAGATGGTCATTGTTATATATTGTTCGTTTCTCTTTGTGTTGCATTTTAACGTTGAGTCGTTTGTGTTTTCTCTTATTTTTGAGATATTGAGATAAGACGTGGCACGGTACTTGTCTATCCCAAATTCATGTATTTGGTTTTCATGTTACATTTGTTATTCTCGTGGTGTTTTGTCTGATGATTGGTCTGTTTCTGTGTGTGTTGCGTTTCGATGTTGTGTCGTTGTTCTCCTCTTATATTTAATGCGTTTCGCTCGGTTTTGGTTTGTTACCCCGATTTTGTTTTTTGTCCATGGATTTATGAGTTTTGAACAGCGGTATACTACTGTTGCCTTTATTTACCATACATGTTACATTTATTATAGTCTGCTCCTCTGTCTAACAACATCTTAACTATATCTGTATAACCATGTTGACTAGCCTCCATTAAAGGTGAACTGTCATCTATATCACATTTATTATAGTCTGCTCCTCTGTCTAACAACATCTTTACTATTTCTATATGACCATGTTTACAAGCCTTCATTACAGTTGACTCACCATACCTTCCATATTTATTATAGTCTGCTCCTCTGTCTAACAACATCTTAACTATATCTGTATGACCATGTTGACTAGCCTTCAATAAAGGTGACTCCTTATATTCATCACATTTATTATAGTCAGCTTCTCTGTCTAACAACATCTTTACTATTTCTATATGACCATTTTCACAAGCCTTCATTACAGGTGACTCACCATACCTTCCATATTTATTATAGTCTGCTCCTCTGTCTAACAACATCTTTACTATTTCTGTATGACCATGTTCACAAGCCTTCATTACAGGTGACTGACCATTATTATCACCTTTATTATAATCTGCTCCTCTGTCTAACAACATCTTTACTATTTCTATATGACCATTTTCACAAGCCTTCATTACAGGTGACTCATCATACCATCCACATTTATTATAGTCTGCTCCTCTATCTAACAAAATTTTTATTATTTCTATATGACCATGTTCACAAGCCTTTATTAAAGGTGAACTGTCATCTTCATAACATTTATTATTGTCTGCTCCTCTGTCTAACAACATCTTTAATATCTCTATATGACCATTTTCACAAGCCTTCATTACAGGTGACTCACTATACCTTCCATATTTATTATAGTCTGCTCCTCTGTCTAACAACATCTTAACTATATCTGTATGACCATGTTGACTAGCCTCCATTAAAGGTGAACTGTTATCTTCATCACATTTATTATAATCTGCTCCTCTGTCTAACAACATCTTTACTATTTCTATATGACCATTTTCACAAGCCTTCATTACAGGTGACGCACCATACCTGTCACATTTATTATAGTCTGCTCCTCTGTCTAACAACATCTTTTCTATTTTTGTATGACCATGTTGACTAGCCTCCATTAAAGGTGATCTGTCATCTTCATCACATTTATTATAGTCTGCTCCTCTGTCTAACAACATCTTTACTATTTTTATATGACCATGTTTACAAGCCTTCATTACAGGTGACTCACCATACCTGTCACATTTATTATAGTCTGCTCCTCTGTCTAACAACATTTTTACTATCTCAGTATGACCATGTTGACAAGCGGTTATTACAGGTGACTCCTTATATTTGTCACATTTATTACAGTCTACTCCTCTGTCTAACAACCACATGACAAATGACATATCACCTAAATAACAACAATGTAATAAAGAAGTTTCATAGGTATATTCATAGGTATAATCATCATCATCATCATCATCATCATCATCATCATCATCATCATCATCATCATCATCATCATCATCACAGATATTTGCCAGTTGTTTTTGGTAAGATATCTCTAGTGTTTTCAAATAGCAGAGGAATTTCTGCCTGAACTGAGGAATTTTCATATTGATGTTATTAAATACATCTTGTAATTTTTCATTTGACCATTCATCAATCATTCTCTGTATGTACATCTGATGATATTTTGCAGGTACTACAGTAATAAACGGATCCATGTTATCTTTTGTTTCTAATAAAAATCGTTCCTTGATTAAACCACTGTCTGCATTCGTTATCAAGCAATATGTTATGTTTTTGCCATATATCTTAGCAAGAAAGCTAAATATCTTATCGTGTAAAATTTTGTATACATTGTTTTCTTTCTTTATGAATGTATGTGTAAGTGAGTCAAGTTCATCTTGTAATACAAGTCGTGATGTTCCCCTGTCTAATCTGCATGCCTCACACGTGTTCTCTATAACAGCCCTAGTTTGTTCATTCAACTCTTCTGTTAACATTTCTTCCTTTAATTTGTTGTTAAACATGACACATAAAGCCAAAGCACAGTATTTAGCGTGATGCCCTCTCTTTAGAAACTGATCAATCTCTGCTTCATAAATTGAAAATGGATTTTGAAAGAAATCTGTAATAATAAGTTCTGGATTATCATGGTACAATTTACATAAAAGAGGAAAACAGTCATAAATATCATAAAAGTCACTTATCTCAGAGGCTTTTGCATTGAGATACAACTTAGCTATTAATTCTTTTTCCGGTTTTGACAAGCAAATGTTTTGAGATAACATGTTACATACACATGACTTAAAAGTTGACAAAGAATCAAATTGTTTATTTAGGTACACTTGTAACCAACATGCTGCAAGAATTTTTGTTTGTTTTTTTTCTAGATTTTGTCTTATATCTTTTAGTATTGGTTCCCAACATTTAATGTCACTCTGGTCCAGCGAAAAGTTTCCACATAAATCATCAACAACAAACAATGTTTTCTTATTTGGATTGTAAAACCTCAGAATGTCACCTGCCTCTGTGACCACAAGTACATCATATTCTTCTACCATTTGTAAAGCCACGTGTCGGAGTGTTGCTGTCTTCCCTACACCAGAATTAGCTGTTATAGTTACACAGCTGTTTTCCTTTATACATTTGAAAATATGCTCTGCAGCTCTTGTGTTAACAAACATCTTATCATCACTGTCCTTCCAGGTTTTGAGTAATTGTTCATTTTTTGCTGAAATAAAAATAGATTATTATTATTATTATTATTATTATTATTATTATTATTATTATTATTATTATTATTATTATTATTATTATTATTCAACACTGTAACAAGATCATGGAATATTGTTTTTATTGATATAAATATTGACTTTGTTATCAGTTAATTAAAAGCTAACTAAATATTACTAGTATAGTATGTTATATACATATACATACATGTATTCATGAATCTACAATCTGTCGATACCTGTAACCTGGCATTGCACAAGGTCATGTTTTTCTCTGGCTGTTTATGACGTCTTTACACTAAATCCATTGGATGTTGGATGTGTACGGATTGATTGTTTAATCTTAGATGTATGATTTATTTTATTAGTTGTTAGCGGCTTTGAACTAGCTGTCATATAACTGCGAGTACTCTCAGATCTGTTCATTACGACATTTTGTGTCGGGATGTATAAGTACCCGGCCACGTCTACTTGTATTTTTGTCCATCTGATGAGTTAAGCCTTTTTCAACTGATTTTTATAGTTCGTTCGTATGTTGTACTGTTATACCACTGTCTTAGGTTAGAGGGAGGGTTGGGATCCCGCTAACATGTTTAACCCCGCCACATTATTTATGTATGTGCCTGTCCGAAGTCAGGAGCCTGTAATTCAGTGGTTGTCGTTTGTTTATGTGTTACATATTTGTTTTTCGTTCATTTTTTTACATAAGTAAGACCGTTAGTTTTCTCGTTTGAATTGTTTTACATTGTCTTATCAGGGCCTATTATAGCTGACTATGCGGTACGGGCTTTGCTCATTGTTGAAGGCCGTACGGTGACCTATAGTTGTTAATGTCTGTGTCATTTTGGTCTTTTGTGGATAGTTGTCTCATTGGCAATCATACCACATCTTCTTTTTTTTATAATCAATCACCTCTGTAAAATACATGATCAATATAAGTCATGTGTTTGTTTACACTTTTAAGGGTTTAACATATCTGTCATTATCAATGGTGCACTTTTTTGAAACTCACAAATCTCATTTTTATTCTTGGAATATATTGTTGTTAATTAGTTTTTATTTCTTTTCAAATTTCTTCTTGGAATTTCTGTAATATGCATTTAGTATGCATCAGTTTTCCCATAGACTGAACAGTGACAATATATTTGTAATAGGTTTAAATAAATGCTTCTCATGGCACAGCTTGATACGACCACAGAAGTGGAATCCTGAACAGTTGGGGCAAGTATGGACACAACATTCAAGCTAGATACAGCTCTGAATTAGGATAGTGAGTATATTTGATGCAGCATATATATATAAGTTTCTGACACAGAATGAATATGGTCGAAGAATTAAAATATTTGAAGTAGGATATTTACCTATTATAGTCAAATAATGGCAATGTGCAACAATTTGATAACAGGGCCCAAAATCCAACATATATTTGTCTTAGAAACATTTGTTTTGTATAAGATGTTATTGGTTTTGCACTAGCATTAAGTAACTGCAAGTACTCTCAGATCTGTACATTGTGTCTTTTGTGTTTTTGTTAGCCATTTGAATCAACTTTTTCTAAAAGGCTGTTGATTAACTGACACGATTAAGATATTTGAATATTGTATTATTCAGTACTTCATTTGTGTTGTTATCAATACATTAAAACATGTCCCAGACAAAAATTTGTTTCTGCCTCTGGCGAAAAACAATCTACTTTTTGGCAAAAAGTCGAAAACAATTTTTTCTTTTAATTTAAGCACTACATATAGTGGCAGCTGAGGGTGAAAAAAAAAACAAATTACTTTTTTCTCCAAAAACTGGAAACACACTTTTTTTTCTCAAAAAAATCCATAGCCTATTATAAAGGTATAAACAGTCTCAAAAAGCTGACGCAATATAAACTGAACTGCCTGATTTGACATTATGATTAATTTAAAAATCAAAAGGTTACTACATCTTACCAATCAAAAATCCCACAAAATATATTGAGAAGATGTACCCCAAGTCCCTTCAGACTGTTTACCTCTTATATTCCATGGTACAGTATCCTTCTGTGAAGTTTTTATTGTTTCCATTTCTTGTGTTACTTTCCTATGGTCATCCTGTAATATCTCATGGGATTTCTTCACTTCAGCATGGTGTTTTTGCAGTAATTCATGCGATATTATCAAACTTTTAAATGATTCTTTTAGTTCCCGGATTTCATTATTGGAATGTTTGATGTCCATCATTATTTCTTGGTTAGTTTGATCTAATGGTTTGGTTTTCAGATGATCACACTCCTGCTTCATTTGCTGCCCACCCAATCTATCAACAGCCTGCAAAATAAAGGATGATACGTGTTACTGTAAATGACTACAATAAAACTGATTATCAAAACTTGTAGGTTCAAAAATGGGTCTGCATAATTCTTGCATTACTCCGAAATAATAACAAACCAGTAATATATGGCATATCTTAAACATAAATGCAAAAGGTAAATGATAGAGACTTAGTGTCTATTGATTAAAAGTCCATGGTGAATATGAGGTCAAGGTCAAATTCTAATATCTAATTGAAACTTTTGAGCATGGAAATGAAGTGTTAAGTCAGTGAATACAACAGTAAAAGTGCTGACAAAAGATTTTAGTTCTTAATATGCATAACTCAAGATCAGTTAGAATGAAAAAGTGAGCAATCCAGCAAAACATTGAAAGTGACACCACCAATATTACTAGAGGCTCTCAAGAGCCTGTGTCGCTCACCTTGTTCTATGTGCATATTAAACAATAGAGACAGATAAATTCATGACAAAATTGTGTTTTGGTGATCGTGATGTGTTTGTAGATCTAACTTTACTGAACATTCTTGTTGCTACAATTATCTCTATCTATAATGAACTTGGCCCAGTAATTACAGTAAAAAATATTTAATAAAAATTTACAAAAAATTATGAAAATTGTTAAAAAATGAATATCATGGGCGATAACTCCTAAAGGGGTCAATTGACAATTTTGGTAAGGTTTGACTTATTTGTAGATCTTAATTTGCTGAACATTATTGCTGTTTTACAGTTTATCTCTATCTATAACAACGGTTTGTCTGTTTGTCTGAAAATTTCAGAGCAGATAGATCTTGACCTGATAAACAATTTAGCCCCTGTCCGATTTGCTCTTAATGCTTTGGTTTCAGAGCTATAAGCCAAAATCTACATTTACCCCCTCTGTTCTATTTTTAGCCATGGCGGCCATCTTGGTTGGTTGGCAAGGTCAAGCCACACATTTTTGTAAACTAAATACCCCATTGATGACTGTGGCTAAGTTTGGTTAAATTTGGCCTGGCAGTTTCAGAGAAGATTTTTTAAAAGAATACATAAATTTTAGAAAAATGGTTAAAAATTGACTATAAAGGGCAATAACTCGTAATTTGTAGATCTTACTTTGCTGAACATTATTGCTGTTTTACAGTTTATCTCTATCTATAATAATATTCAAGATAATAACCAAAAACTGCAAAATTTCCTTAAAATTACTAATTCTGGGGCAGTAACCCACCAACGGTTTGTCTGTTTGTCTGAAAATTTCAGAGCAGATAGATCTTGACCTGATAAACAATTTAGCCCCTGTCCGATTTGCTCTTAATGCTTTGGTTTCAGAGCTATAAGCCAAAATCTACATTTTACCCCCTCTGTTCTATTTTTAGCAATGGCGGCCATCTTGGTTGGTTGGCAAGGTCAAGCCACACATTTTTTTTTAAACTAGATACCCCATTTATGATTGTTGCTTAGTTTGGTTAAATTTGGCCTGGCAGTTTCAGAGAAGAAGATTTTTTAAAAGAATACATAAATTTAAGAAAAATGGTTTAAAATTGACTATAAAGGGCAATAACTCCTAAAGGGGTCAACTGACAATTTTGGTCATGATGACTTATTTGTAGATCTTACTTTGTTGAACAGTATTGCTGTTTACAGTTTATCTCTATCTATGATAATATTCAAGATAATAACCAAAAACTGCAAAATTTCCTTAAACTTACCAATTCAGGGGCAGCAACCTAACAACGGAATGTCCGATTCATATGAAAATGTATGGGCAGATAGACATGACCTGATAAACAATTTTATCGCGTCAGATTTGGTCTTAATTTGGTTTTTGAGTTATAAGCCAAAAACTGCATTTTATCCCTATGTTCTATTTTTAGCCATGGTGGCCATCTTGGTTGGTTGGTCGGTTCACTGGACACAGTTTATAAACAAGATACCCCAATGATGATTGTGGCCAAGTTTGGTTATATTTGGCTGAGTAGTTTTAGAGGAGAAGATTTTTTTTTTTAAGTTTACGGACGCCGGACGCCGCACGACAAATGATGAGAAAAGTTCACTTGACCTTTCAGGTCAGATGAGCTAAAAATTCAAAACTGTCTAGGGTTATAGGGAGGATTGGGATCTGGCTAACATAACGTTTAGCCCCACCACTTTCTGTATGTATGTGCCTGTCCCAAGTCAGGACCCTGTTATTCAGTGGTTGTCATTTGTTGCTGTGATACATATTTTTTTTCTTTTGAATTGTTTTACATTTGTGATTTTGAGATCTATTATAGCTGAACATTTGGTAGGGGATTTGTTCATTGTTGAAGACCGAACGGTGACCTGTAGCTGTTAATTTCTGTGTCATTTGGTCTTTAGTGGAGAGTTGTGTCATTTGCAATCATACCACATCTTCATATTGATATCAGATAAGTCAAATGTTTTTTTTTTGTCACATTGACTTATCTAGGTTTTTATAGATAGTTCTTATGTTGTACTGGTATACCACTGTCCCAGGTTAGGTCGAGGGTGGGGAACTTGCTATCATGTTACACCCCATCACATTCTCTATGTATGTGCCTGTCCCAAGTCAGGAGCCTGTAATTCAGTGGTAGTCATTTGTTTATATATGTTACATATTTGTTATTTTCTTATCCCAGGCATAGATTACCTTAGCCGTAATTGGCACAGCTTTTTGGAATTTTGGATCCTCAATGCTCTTCAACTTAGTAGTTGTTTGGCTTTATAAATATTTTGATATGAGCGTCACTGGCAGGTGCCACAAAAATCAAAATCATATAATTTCTATAAAATGAATTTCATAAGTGTGTGGAAGGCAAATTACGGTAGTTCTTGTAATTTGGTTTCAAATATCTACTGACAGGTGACCTACAATTAGTTAAATGAACATTGATTTTGGAATTTTGGATCCTCAATGCTCTTCAGCTTTGTACTTGTTTGGCTTTATAAATATTTTGATATGAGCGTCACTGATGAGTCTTATGTAGACGAAACGCGCGTCTGGCGTACTAAATTATAATCCTGGTACCTTTGATAACTATATAGATACCTACACAAGTTATATCATTCCATGCAGTATTGAAAAACCCTGTGTCTAGTTTGCCATCATCCAGATGAGCCAAGTGATTCCTGTAGTGTTTGATCCTTGCTAAGTCTGCAGCTGGTGTGGTTTCTATTACAGAAGGTAAATGGTCAAATCCACAAAGAGGAGGGGTGATTGGAGTCAAATTCCTCAGTAACAGTATCATCAAAGTTACGTCAAATGTTTTAGAATCTGGTAAATCTAGAATACATTATATAATAAAGAATATAAAAGTAAAATCCAATAGCAAGTTTGTTTATTAATACATTTTTAGCCAAATCAATACTTGGAAATATTTTTACCTACAAATTGTATAGTGAGTCCATCATGTTTATTGATTACAGTTGTAAATAAGTGATTTAAAGGAACATAAATTTAGCAGTTTTGCAAAACTAGAGGCTCTAAAGAGCCTGTACCGCTCACCTTGGTCTATGTGCATATTGAACAAAAGACACAAATGAATTTATCACAAAATTTTGTTTCTATGATGGTGATGTGTTTGTAGATCTTACTTTACTGAAATTATTGCTGTTTACAATTATCTTTATCTATAATGAACTTAGCCCAGTAGTTACAGCGAAAAATGTTGTGTAAAAATTTACAAAATTTACGAAAAATTGTTAAAAATTGATAATAAAGGGCAATAACTCCTTAAGGGGTCAACTGACCATTTTGGTCATGCTGACTTATTTGTAAATCTTACATTGCTGAAAATTATTGCTGTGTACAGTTTATCTCTATCTACAATGATCTATCAAAGTATTCAAGATAATAACCAAAAACGGTAAAATGTTACCCAGTCAGATTTGCTCTAAATGTCTTTGGTTTCAGAGATACAAGCAAAAACCTACATTTTACCCCTATGTTCTATTTTTAGCCCTAACGGCCATCTTGGTTGGTTGGTCGGGTCACCAGACACATTTTTAAAACTACATACCCCAATGATGACTGTGGACAAATTTATTTAAATTTGGCCCAGTAGTTTCAGAGGAGAAGATTTTTGTAAAAGTTAACGACGACAACGACGGAAGCCAAGTGATGTGTAAAACTCACTTGGCCACTAGTCAGAGGCGGGTAACTGGGCTCACCATGCTCACAAACATGTTTACCCTTTGTAAAAGCCAGGAACAAGAATATGAACAAAGCTGCTACTATTTCTTTTGAATTCTTTGCCATTTTTTTTTATCATAGAACTTTTATTACTTATTATGGCAACATGGTTTCATGATGCTTGCAATTGATAAGCTAACACAATTTTTGTTTCACTTTTCGTATCATATTCAGCTACATGTAAGTGTGACTTAAGGAGGGGGAGGGAGATTTATAGGTTCTAGCTATAAATAATGTTATTACAGACAATTGTGAAATGAATGGGGAATGTGTCCACAAAAGAAAACTGATGCCCTTGCTTGCATATCATATATGTTATAAGTTATATAAGTTATAAAGGGACATAACCGAAGAATGGTAAAGTGACTCTACCAAAATTTGAATTTGATCTGAATTTTGGGGAAATAAGTATTATGTTTAAGTTTCAAAAAATTTGGTTAAGGAAAGGTTAAGTTTAGAGAACCATGAGAATAGAAACGAAAATCCAGAATTTTTTTCCATCTATAAAGAGCATAATTCTTGAACAATAAAAGTGACACTCGAACTAGATCTGTATTTTGTGGTTATAGGCATTGTGTATAAGTTTCATAACATTTGGTTGAGGCTAACTTAAGTTAGAGAACAGAAATGAAAAAAATCATCAAATCATACCTCTAGAATTGTAATAGTGACACCACCAAAATTCAAACTTGATATGTATTTTGTGGTTATAAGCATTGTGTATAAGTTCATTAGATGTGGTTGAGACTAACTTACATGCAAGTTAGAAAACGGAAATAAAAAATTCAGCAGGGGGGGGGGGTCATAAAAAACTATATCTTCATTTTAAACATACTTTCATTTGAAAAGGTTTGAGATACAGCAAAAGGAGTATGTTGGATAAAGTCCTAAAATGGCCCCAATTTCTGGCAAAAATTCAAAATCAGGATTAATTTACCAATGCAAAAATAAATCATAGCTTGTACGATGACAATATCAAATTTTTGGTTGTTGAAATTTCACAAACTTGACTTTGTTCATGACGTCACATTAATAGCACTAATTTAGAATTTTATAGACGAAAATTCAATGAAAATGGATTAATTACCATTACTTTCTTGCATCGGATAGGAAACATATAGAGAGCAGGCGTCGACTAAGAAAAACTTTTCGCATAATCTTTGTTATGGCATTTTACATATCTTGCACAAATATTAACTTTGTCAACCCCTGCACACTTTGTTTCCATAGATGCATTTATTTGGTTGAAATCTGTACGATTTTGTAAAATTTTGCCCTATGTGGAATGTAAAAATCATCACTCCAGAATAAAACTTTTTCCAAAATACTTCTATTTAGTTTACTCATATATCTTTTCGTCAACTTAAACATAACGTTAACTCTTGAAATGTAAAAGTGACACCACCAAAATTCAAACATGCTTTGTGTTTTTAAGTTATAAGCATTGTGTCAAAATTGTCTGTCATTTTGCTGAGACAAACTAAAGTCAGAAACTCAAAATTCAGCAATAACTCTAAATAAATAGTAAGAGTTATGCCACCAAAATTCAATCTTGATCTGTATTTTGTTGTTCTAATCTTTGTGCATAATTTTAATAGCATTTGGTTGAGGCAAACTAAGGTTAGAGAGGATAAAGGGGCATAAATCAAGAACTATAAAAGGGATGCCAGATCAAATAAAACATGAGCTAATAAGCATTTTGTATAAATTTCAGGCTAACTGAAGTTAGAGTACTCAAACCAATTTCGGGATGTAAGAAGGGACGGATGAAAGGAAAGACATACATGTACAGACTGACATGGAAAGACAACGATATACCAAAATGCGTTCTGAAATTGGGCGTATATAAAAACTGATACTAGAAAAAGGATATTTAAATTATCTGCAATAACAAATATTTTGGAACAGAAGGTTTGGCTATGAACAATAAATATAAACATCATGTAAAGCACAGTTTTGTGTATACTTTTTGGGAATCTAGGAAAGGGAAACATTGTATTATAAAATAAAAATTTCTGTACTCACCGGGAAATCTAGGACACAGAAGGTTCCACTGTGATTGGTTGATTCTATGCTTCTTTTTTAAGTCAAGCAATTTGTTTAACTCCTTTTTTATTGTTGCTTCTAAACATGCTGGAGCAAATTCACTATCAAAGAAAGTTCTTGCTGCACGAGGAGAAATTCCAGTTAATAATAAACTCATTCGAACATAGTTTTCTTCCTCTACAGAAAGAGTTGCCATAGTTAAGACTTCTTTATTCCTTTACTAATTTTAGACAGAATTCTCTCAAGCAAAATATATTTATTCTAGTTGTCAAATCATAGTTATTCACTATATGACAATAATTCATGACATTCAAGTTGGATTTAATCTTGGTTGTTGCCCCTCTGATGAAGAAAACCACTTGGAAATCTATTATTTACCATGTATTTACTGAAAAATAAGTTATACATTAATTTTAATGTCTGCATGAACTGGTCAATTGGATGCTTTCTGGTATAATTCCTGTACATACTGATATTTTAGTGTATTTTGCACATGTAACATGTATAACAAAGTAAGTAATTTTTCAAAACCCAATAAAAGACTTCATGAACGAAAATTATTATTTCAGGGCACTATGAATAACAATTGATTGTTCAGGTATATTTTACTCATTCTAACATTATAAAGCATGCATAGTTTTCTTCCTCTACAGAAAGAGATGCAATATTTAAGTCTCCTTTGTTCCTTTGCTAATTTTAAACAGAATTCTATCAAGCAAAAGATCTTTACTACAATTTCTAAATCATTGTTATTTGCTATGTGACACTATTACATGGCATTCAGGTTTGCTTAAATCTTGAGTGTTATGAAGAAAATACTATGATATCTGGTATATTTACTGCAAAATAAGATATAAATGAAACAAAAAGTCTGAACAGGTCAATTGGATGCTTGTTGACCAGTATAATATTTGTCATGTTTGTACTGATTTTTTTAAATCTCCTTTATCATGTGTATGTGCATTTTGTTTATTAAAAAGTAGATAATATCTAATAAATCGCTTCGCCAAGCGCAGCTGGATATGACAACCAAGGTCCAACCCTGAACAGTTGGGGCTAAAATGGACACAGTATTCATACTTGATACAGGTCTGAATTTGGATTGGTATTAAGTATTTGACACATAATAGGTTTCTGACACAGAATAACTGCATTTAAAGAACTTGAACTGGTTATGATATTTGAATTTATAATATTTTTTTTGCTTTTATGCAAAACATTTCGCTGTTGCAAATTGCCCCCCCTCCTTTTTCCCTTTTTTTCTGCAAAAAAAATATTAATGGAAGAAATTTTCTTTTTCATTTTGGAAATCTTGAGAACAAATTGTTCCCCCACCTTTTTTCCAAAAAAAAATCTTTCCCTTAAGATATGGTCATAATCTCAATTCAAATTTCCAACAAGTTGCTTTCTTTAAAAAAAGAAATGCAATCGTAAACCCAAATGCTTGTTTGGCATTATATATATATTAGATAATTGTTTAATAAAGATGTATTGTCTTATATTACTTTTGTTGTGCATAAGAATTAGAAACTGACATTGCCTGTTTACCGGCTTCACACATCAACGTATAGAACCGACGTACGTCGGCCGAGGTAAAAAAAAATCATGCACACTACCAAAACGCTAGTAATTTTGATGCATTCAACCTGTCAATCATATCTGTATCGTGTGCACAACGAGCTTAAAGCGTGTATTGGGTGTGCGTAAAGCGTACCTTAGCGTTTCTCCTGGTCTTCCTACATTCCCAACTGCAGGTCTGTCTATATGTGAATGTTTGTCAATAAGTCTGTCACATTCGCCCGTCTGTTTACATGTTTACCAGTCCGTCTATGTCCACTGGTTCGTCTACATGTTCACTAGCTTTGAAATAGCTTTCGGTAAGTGCGATTATTTCAGTGATTTGTGTCTATTGTTTTTATGTAAGTGATTATTGTGCACCGTACCCATAATTTTAGGGACGCGAATTGCAACTGATATTTTACAGTTTTTTCTTGCGATGTGTTGTCCTTAAGGTTTGGTTCATTTGGGAGGGTTGGGTTTATGGCCACCACATTGTTTATGTGCCAATGTCCATTCTAAAGCCAGAAACATGTAGTACAGTGGTTGTTGTTCATAATTCATGTCGGTCAAGTTGTTTTCGTAAATTATTTTGTCATCAATAAGGCTGTTTAGTTTTGTTTGATTTTTGTTTTTAAATCTTAATGGTCGGGGCATTTAATAGCCGACTAAATAGTAGTTTTTTTCATTTTTGGAGGCCGCTCGGTGGCCTTTAAAGACTTACTACCACGTCATTGTAACTCTGGTTGGTATTTGTATCATTAGTGCTGGACCATGGTCGATCCTATATGCACCTTTGAGGCAGGCGGGATATTTTTGTAGATCTTGTACAGCTCAAACTAATGTGAGTAGTTCCTGTACTTCTATGTCTAGTCCCATGTTGCATGGTTAGAGAGGGTGTAATATCTTCTGTAGGTTTGATGAAATTTCACCCGTATCGGACTTCTTTTCCTAAATGAAAGCTTTAAGGCGACGAGTATGTTTGTATGCAATGTGCCCTTAACGTGTCTAAAACGTATCTGTAGCGTTTTCAACGCTCGTGAAGCGTGTATATTATGTGCGTGCAGTTTACAGGTACATGTATATACGTTTGACAAACGCTTGAGCTGAATGATTTTTTTTATGTTCCATTAAAATTTTCCTGAAGTAAAAGCGTTCACCAAGCGTATACCTTTGCATTTCGACGTACTTCAAACTTGTGCAACGCGTGTTTAAACGCTTGCGTAAAGTTCCTCTGGTGAGCAACTAAGTTACGCATACGATGATACAGACTTTTTAATTTTCTTTTTTGACTGATTGTTTTACATTGTCATTTCGGGGCTTTTGTCAATATAATACTTCCATGGTCTATCCTAGACTTAAAATTTCAAAAAGTGCTAATACTTTTTTTAAAGATATTATTTTTAATTGTTCTCGTTCAAAATATTTTATTTTTTCATATTCAATATCTATTTAATTTTATTTTATTTCTAATAACCATTTTTTTTTTATTAAAGTTGCAATATTTAACCCAAAAAAATAACTGTAATTTAATCATATGCAAGAAAGACTTCCCTTTAACTTCAGTATAAAAAAATAAATAGCTTGCTTTTTACAACATGTACATCTTCACTAAACGTAAAATCTAAAATAAAATGCTACTAAAACTCTTTCTAAAGATTTTATTTTCAATTATTCTCGTTCAGAATATAAAGCGCATTGTTTACATGAAATCTTATCTCATATCTAAACACAGCTGGTTACATCGTTTGACTAATTAAAATACTACGCATGTAGGTTAATATTAGCAGCTTGTAATCGTGTGCAAGAAAATATTATATCATAATAAATTTCAGATCATACGTAAAATATCTCTATAGCAACTTAAGATGCTAATGCATATTCAACAGATTTGTAAGCTATTGCGCATGCATTTGAAAGGTGGTCATAGCTATTGCGCATGTATTTGAAAGGTGGTCATAGAAAGACAAGTGTTCCGACTAACATCCGGTGTTCCGAAAGACTACATCACTCGTCCAATATATACTGCGTAAACCCTCAGGGGTTTACGCAACCTCAGGGGTTTACGCAATGAAGTTTGCAATAATAACCCGACATTTATATACATCATAAAAGTCTTAAAATAGAAAATGACATCCATAATCATGGCTAAAATCAAATTACACTGCTTTTAAATTATGTTTTGTACTTTAGTAATTGTCCATTAACCAGGACAGTGAGGACACCCTTGTTTATCCCCATTTTTGCCCCTAATTCCTAAACATTTTGAGCCATAACCCCTCAAAGCCAATTTTACCATCCCTTTGTGCTATGGAAATTTGTGGTATAATTTCAGAGATCCATACACTATTTCACAAGTTATTGTGTGGAAACTAAAAAAAATGCTTATTTTGGGTCCTTTTTGGGCCCTTACCTTTTTCCTCCATTGATTTTTTTTTTGCATACTTGATTCGCATAAGATTTTTAAGTAAAATTTTGATAATATGCTTTCAAGTATTAACGCATTGCGAAAAACAAATATTTCATCAAATAAATTTAAGTCGGATATTCTTATGATATTCCTTTTCATATTGGATACAAATTTTATTTAGTCTACTCCAGACACTTAGTAGTCAAAGCCTTTCAACTGAGGTACTACACAGGCGTCAAAAGGCGTCATTATGGAGTAAAGGATACGGTGTCAAAAGGCGTCACTATGGAGACTGTCCAGACCATAACATCAAAATCAACCCCAACCTTCCTATTGTGGTCATAGACCTTGTGTTTAAATTTCATAGATTTCTATTTATTGATATCAAAATTATTGTGCCAAAACCAAATTTCTTTGGGCTACGACGATGACATGATACCAATATACGACCATTTTTGCGGTCGAATAAAAACAACTTTAAAGTTCATGAACATGTTCTTTTAATAGACAATAACTCCTATAATTATATTTGGTAGATCTTAAGATTATAAACAAAATATGAAATGTTTTGCTCATTGTTGAAGACTGTATGGTGACCTACATGTATAGATACTAGCTTCTATGTTATTTGGTCTCCGGTGGAAAGCTTTCTCAGTGGAATCATACCATGTATACCTTCTAATTTTTTTTTATTTAAAGGATATGACTCCTGGCTAGGTGTCATTAACATCTTCTTCTCATTCTTATAATGTCTGCTCACGTGTCAAAGTTATGAAACAAGAATTAAATGGACTGAGCAGAGTCAGATATAAGGAAAGGGAAGATGATTACATATATTTTGACTTAGCATTGGTGGTTCCCCTTCAATAGTTTTGACTTAGCATTGGTGGTTCCCCTTCAATAGTTTTGACTTAGCATTGGTGGTTCCCCTTCAATAGTTTTGACTTAGCATTGGTGGTTCCCCTTCAATAGTTTTGACTGAGCATTGGTGGTTCCCCTTCAATAGTTTTGACTTAGCATTGGTGGTTCCCCTTCAATAGTTTTGACTGAGCATTGGTGGTTCCCCTTCAATAGTTTTAACTGACCTAATCACCAATTTTAATATGGAAGTTTAATGCTCGAAGTCAACAGACCATGACCATGGATGACTTAGGGTCTGGGCCAAATAATTTAAATGAAAATGAGATGTGCCAATGCTGATAATGGTTACTCTGAAACTTACCTAATCACAAACTAATACATTGTTGAAACCATATGGTAACTGCCAGAAACAGAATCTTAAAGTCTTGCCTTTGCATCTTTGTCAAAGTTTAACCATGTCACATATTCAGGTGCCTGCCAAAAAATGTAAAAATATTGTTAGAGTAATTAATGTTGAACGGTGTTGTTTTACTGATTATCAGGTTGTTTCAGCATCAACCTTTTTTCATGATTAAACTACATAAAAGACATGTTAAATATCCCTGTAACTTAGAAAGTACAGGGGGAGGAGATCTATTAGGTGTATCATTAAAGATGTAAATACATGAGTACTACAAATCATTTACATGTATTATTTGAAGTATATTCAAGTAAAGTAAATTATGTACAACTTGACAACATGTACAAAGAGGCATGTTAATAAAGAATTGAATATTTTGTTAATTTTTTCTATGGAATAACAGTGCAATTTAAAAAGCAAATTTATGCAAATATTCATGTAAATGCAATTTAATGCTGAGTTCACATGTAATTCGAATTAGTTTAATACGCATTCGAAACGGATTACGTCCTAAGGCCAATTCTAATTCGAATTGCATTGCGCGTCAAATTCGCTTTACTGTCAGAACGATTGATTGATTGTTGGTTGCTTTACGCCTCATTAGCATAAAAAGGCTATATCGCGGCGACTGCCCAAATGACGTTAACTTTTAATTTGTAGTAACAAAAGCATATTTCTAATGCGAATTGGATAATTCAAATAAATTCGAATTAAAACAGAAAAGTGTGTGAACGCGATTAGCAAATTTGATTCTCATTCAATTCGAATTCAATGTACGTGTGAACGAGGCATTACATGTTTAAATTTCGTTTTCAATAAAAAAAATAAAACTTTATAATGCACAGTAAATTGTATGAAACCTATAAACATTCATGATTAATAGTGATAAATAAAGCTTGGAAAATGCAGGAAAATCTTTCTTAAGTAATATTTTTGTGTCTGTTTAGCTGCTGATACCAACATGACCAAGGAAAAAAATTAACCAAAATTAATAATAGAACAGTGTTCCAATATCAGCTGTGCTGCACCTATTTTATATTTCTATCATTAATGAAAAAAAATCTGGCAAGGAATGTACCGTTGAGAGCGCTAACAAGGCAAATTCCATAAATTTGATAATTCCAAGGGACGCAAAAAAAACCTCACGTGCAACTGCTCATATGAGCTTTTGTTTCACATGTGCATTTTATTAGATTGCTCATATGAGCAGTTGCACACATGAATATTATAGTTGACCAAAACAAAATGGCTGCTTCAAAATAGGAATATTTTTCAAATTTAAATGAAAATCTTAAATATTATTCAGTTGAAAATAAAATAACTGATACATCATGTTAAAAGAGTTATTCTTTAATTATTGTCAGTTAATTATGATTTTCATATCATTTGGTCTTTTTTATTTAAACAATAATCATGATAATGACTAAAAACATAACATAACATTATAAAACTAATAGAGGGACTTGCAAGTTTAGTACATAATGAATGTCTTTGATTAATAAGTACTGTATTTCAAAAAGTTTAAAAAGGAAAAATCTTTATACATGTAGTACTAATTTTGAAGCAATTACCTGCATATATATTCCCATAAAGAACTTAAAATTGTAATATATTTCAAAATCTGACACAAAAATGAACATAATGAAATAGAAATGATATAACTTACAAATAATTAACCACAGCCACACTGGTTTTATCGGATTTCAACAATGTTATTTTCTTCAAATAGCACAATGTAGGACTTAACATTTTTCATATCCATCTCCCTCCAATTATTGCATGCTTTTCATGAATTTGAATTTACAGGAAGTACATGACTAGGCATGTCATTTTGAAAAAGCTCATATGAGCAATGATGTAGGTTAGTTTTAAATGGTTAGAAGAATGGAAAAACTTTTCAAGGTACAAAACTAACATAAAACTAACATGGATGATAAAAGCTCACCTGAGGTTTGAATTGCACACGTGAGCATTATGTTAGATTTTTGTGGGCACATATGAACTACCAAACTGCACATATGAGCAACCTGATTTGCATACAATTCTTACTTGCATCTAATGTGCTTCACATGTGAAACTTATGTGCTTTTGTTAGCAATTTCTGTACGGGAATGCCATTTTCCATAAATTTGATATTTCCAAAGGACATAACTCTTTAAAAAAAAGAAGATCAGCCACCTTAATAAAACTTGTCAGAGATATTCCTGATATAAACCTATAGTATAGTTTAACTATTCATGTCACAGAGAGCACTAACAAAGCCATTTTCAATAAATTTAATATTTCCAAGGGACATAACTCTTTAAAAAAATGAACAGCCACCATAATAAAACTTGTCAGAGATATTCCTGATATAAACCTATATTACTGTTTAAACTATTCATGTCACAGAGAGCACTAACAAGGCCAATTTCCATAAATTTGATATTTCCAAGGGGCATAACTATTTTTAAAAAGTCGATCCGCCACCATTATAGAACTTGTCTGAGATATTGCTAATATTTACCTTTAGTATAAGTATTATAAAACATCTGGCAAAAATCATACCTGTTAGATTGCTAACAGGACGAACAAACACATGGAGGGACCAACCTTTGGTGTTTCCATGTTCCCCACAAAGCATTATAAGGGGGACAAAAAACCTCATATATAGGGTATGTAGACCTGAACATGTAGAAAATGGTATCTGTTTTTTTAAGATTTCATGTTCTCCAGTTGCTAATTAATTAATTTTGTTATTTGGTTGCTAATTTATTGACATATATGAGAAGGTATTATTAACCAGATGCTCCGCAGGGCGCAGTTTTATACGACCGCATAGGTTGAACCCTGAACGGTTGGGGCAAGTATGGACACAACATTCAAGCTGGATTCAGCTCTAAATTTGGATTGTGATTAAATAGTTGACACAGCATAGGTTTTAGACACAGAATGAATGTGGTCTAATGAATTTAAAATATTTTTTTTTGTCTTTGAGCAATCACTATGCTGTTGAATATTAATCCTCTCAAAAAAATGTTTGAAGAAATTTTCTTTTTATTTATGAAATCTGAAATGAGAAAAGTTAACCCCCCCACCATTTTTTTTTTCACATCCCCCTTTGCCTTTTTTCAAAACTGAACACAATTCAAATTTCTAATGGAGTTTGCAACAATAACTACTCATTTAAATACATCATAAAATATTAAAATGTAACAAAAAGTGCTTGTTATCACTGAATGGTAAAGAGTGTTTTAATTTATCAGTTGGTAGTAAAAGTGAATATACATTGTGCATTGTATAAAACAATGATTTAAGTTGATTCAACTACTATTCTGGACAAAGAAAGATAACTCCAATCAATTGAAAATTTCTTGCTATTGCACAATAGTGTGCAATTAGATATTTCTTGCTATTGCGCAATACTGTGCAATTGAAAATATTTGCTATTGCACAATACTGTGCAATTGAAGATTTCTTGCTATTGCACAATACTGTGCAATTGAACATTTTTTGCTATGCACAATACTGTGCAATTGAAGATTTCTTGCTATTGCTGAAAACTGTGCAATTGAAAATTTCTTGCTATTGCACAATACTTAATATAATAATTTTGGATCCTGATTTGAACCAACTTAAAAACTGGGCCCATAATCAAACATCTAAGTACATGATTAAATTCAGCATATCAAAAAAGCCAAAGAATTCAATTTTTATTAAAATCAAAATTAGTTTAATTTTGGACCCTTTGGTATTTATGTAGACCAATGACTTACTTTAAATAAAGCTAATACTAACAATGACCACTGCCCTTTTCTCGATCTTGATATCTATATCACTAATGGAAAGCTGAATACTAAAATTTATGATAAAAGGGATGATTTTTCATTTCCTATCGTTAATTATCCGTTTTTAGATGGTGACGTTCCCTTGTCACCATCTTACGGTGTTTATATATCTCAACTTGTACGATTCGCTCGTGTATGTAACAATGTTTTAGATTTTAACGAGAGAAATTTATGTATTACTGAAAAATTATTACACCAGGGTTTTCGATATCACAAACTAGTCAAAACATTTACTAAATTTTATCATCGGTATAAAGACATTATTCGTAAATATAGCTCAACATTTAGACTTTTAATACGTTCAGGTATTTCACATCCAATTTTTTATGGTAATATTCTTCATAAAGCACAAAGGTGTCAGTATTCACCTCAGAAACTTACAAAACCTTTGAATAGACTTATTAAGAAGGGATATAATTACGATACTGTTGTCAAGTCATTAAAGATTGCATATTTTGGCGTTAATATTGAGTCATTGATAAGGTCTTTGCATCGGAACTAAACACATTTATTCTAAAAACAGTTGTTGGCATGACACGGGTTATGTTCTTCTCATATATGTTATGATGGTATGATACTAAACCCCTAACGGGAAGGATTGTGCCTGATGTTCATATGATGAAATCATAATCTTTCAGTCAGTTTAGTTGAAGTCTGGAGCTGGCATGTCAGTTAACTGCTAGTAGTCTGTTGTTATTTATGTATTATTGTCATTTTGTTTATTTTCTTTGGTTACATCTTCTGACATCAGACTCGGATTTCTCTTGAACTGAATTTTAATGTACGTATTGTTATGCGTTTACTTTACTACATTGGTTAGAGGTATAGGGGGAGGGTTGAGATCTCACAAACATGTTTAACCCCGCCGCATTTTTGCGCCTGTCCCAAGTCAGGAGCCTCTGGCCTTTGTTAGTCTTGTATTATTTTAATTTTAGTTTCTTGTTTACAATTTGGAAATTAGTATGGCGTTCATTATCACTGGACTAGTATATATTTGTTTAGGGGCCAGCTGAAGGACGCCTCCGGGTGCGGGAATTTCTCGCTACATTGAAGACCTGTTGGTGACCCTCTGTTGTTGTTTTTTTATTTGGGCGGGTTGTTGTCTCTTTGACACATTCCCCATTTCCATTCTCAATTTTATCAATTTGAAAACGGGACTAAAAATTAAGAATCTACATACACAGTTAGATTTGGCATATCAAAGAACCCCAATTATTCAATTTTTGATGAAATCAAACAAAGTTTAATTTTGGACCCCGATTTGGACCAACTTGAAAACTGGGCCAATAATCAAAAATCTAAGTACATTTTTAGATTCAGCATATCAAAGATCCCCAAGGATTCCATTTTTGTTAAAATCAAACTAAGTTTAATTTTGGACCCTTTGGACCTTAATGTAGACCAATTGGAAAACGGGACCAAAAATTAAGAATCTACATACACAGTTAGATCCGGCATATCAGAGAACCCCAATTATTCAATTTTTGATGAAATCAAACAAAAGTTCAATTTTGGACCCTTTGGTCCCTTATTCCTAAAAACCTGTTGGGACCAAAACTCCCAAAATCAAACCCAACCTTCCTTTTATGGTCATAAACCTTGTGTTTAAATTTCAAAGACTTTTATTTACTTATACTAAAGTTATGGTGCGAAAACCAAGAATAATGCTTACTTGGGCCCCTTTTTGGCCCCTAATTCCTAAACTGGTCAGACCTCAACTCCCAAAATCAATCCCAACCTTCCTTTTGTGGTCATAAACCTTGTGTTTAAATTTCATTGATTTCTATGTACTTATACTAAAGTTATTGTGCAAAAACCAAGAATAATGCTTATTTGGGCCCTTTTTTGGCCCCTCATTCCTAAACTGTTTGAACTAAAACTCTAAAAATCAATCCCAACCTTCCTTTTGTGGTCATAAACCTTGTGTCAAAATTTCATGAAATTCTATTTACTTGAACTAAAGTTATAGTGCGAAAACCAAGAAAATGCTTATTTGGGCCCTTTTTGGCCCCTAATTCCTAAAATTTTGGGACCAAAACTCCCAAAATCAATCCCAATCTTCCTTTTGTGGTTATAAACCTTGTGTTAAAATTTCATAGATGTCTATTCACTTTTACTAAAGTTAGAGTGTGAAAACTAAAAGTATTCGGACGACGACGACGCCGCCAACGTGATAGCAATATACGACGAAAAATTATTGCGGTCGTATAACAAACCATTCATTCAGTCAAAAACGCATGTCACAATTTGTAGAAATGTCTGTGGCAACATAACACAGTGCCCTCACCATGACTACAATCTAAGGAATTAAAATCGGAATAATACAAATAATGTTCGGCTTGCTCAAATACTATTTGGAAGCCCTGCCATCATGGTCGTCTGCTGTGAAAATGGTAAATTTCATTATTTTAGGGCAATAACTCCTAAAAATATTTCTTTTACAATTTTGATGTAAATTTACAATAGCATGAATAGGCAGACCTTAATCAACATTCTGAATATTTTTGCCAACATAACATTTTCCCTATTTCTAAAGGATTTCAACATATGTGTTGTAATAAACAAAAATTGCACTGAAACCCTATGTTCTATTTTTAGCCATTTTGGCCAATTGTCAGTTGGCATTTTTTAAAAATTTAATGACATCAGTGATAATTAGATGAATTATGGCCAAGTTTAATTAAATTTGACCATTTTGTTTAAGAGGAGAAGATTTTTGTAAAAGTTAATGGACAACAATAGATGTCAAATAATTAGCAAAGCCCAATTTGGTGACGGTCTTTTTTTCTTTCTTCTTATTTTGGCGAAATGAGACAAATGCAATTTTCCCCAACAGAATATTATTTCTAACATTGTGTCTAAGACCACTGACAAAAACTTGTTCGACATATATATATATATAACATTTATAACCTGTATATCAATGTAAATAAGATATATTAAACTTAAAAAATGATGAATTAAGCATTTTAAAAGAGATTATCAAACAATTAAAGTATCATTCATTGATAATTTGTCTTAAAGGGAAACTCCGCAAAAAAATAAAAAAATTGATATTATGTCCATTGTGTATAAAACTGCTTAAATTCATAGATATTTAAGTTTTATTTTGCTAGATAAGAGATCACGATAGATTTTAAATTTAGAGTATCAATTCTCTGCATGCCCCCATTTTGACATCTCCTCCGTTTAGAAACCACGAAATGTATATGAGCCACAAAGGACCAAAACAACAGTAAATTAACCTAATGTAGTCGTAATTGCATGTCGATATCTTGTCAATCGTACAGTTGTTTTATCCGACGACTTACTAACTTGATATGGAAAATGTTATTTTTTTTTATTAAATAACCATGGTCTGTTGGTGTTAAACTGTTTGGGAATAAGTAAAAAAGTCAAAGTTCAAAGTCATTTATAAATGATCATAAATAAGTGATCTGTGAAAATTATTTTCAAAAATCTAATTTGTTCATAATTTTTTTATGTGATAAACTTATTCAAATAAATTCGGACCTTCCCTAATCTGATCACTAGCATGGCTAAAGGTATTAGAGAGCTGCCATTTGATTTTAAGGGGGTGCTAGGATGAAAATTGAAAAAAGAGGCAGAACAGGAGTTTTGAGTAAAAAAACTAGAGGTTCTAAAGAGCCTGTGTCACTCACCTTGGTCTATGTGAATATTAAACAAAGGAAGCAGATGGATTCATGACAAAATTGTGTTTTGGTGATGGTGATGTGTTTGGACATCTTACTTTACTGCACATTCTTGCTGCTTACAATTATCTCTATCTATAATGAACTTGGTCCAGTAGTTTCAGTGGAAAATGTGAGTATAAATTTACAAATTTTATGAAAATTGTTAAAAATTGACTATAAAGGACAATAACTCCTTAGGAGATCAATTGATCAATTTGGTCATGTTAACTTATTTGTAAATCTTACTTTGTTGAGCATTATTGCTGTTTACATTTTGTCTTTATCTATAATAATATTCAAGATAATAACCAAAAACAGCAAAATTTCCTTAAAATTACCAATTCAGGGGCAGCAACCCAACAAAGGGTTGTCCGATTCATCTGAAAATTTCAGGGCAGATAGCTCTTGACCTGATAAACAATTTAACCCCATGTCAGATTTGCTCTAAATGCTTTGGTTTTTGAGTTATGAGCCAAAAACTGCATTTCACCCCATATTTTCTATTTTTAGCTGTGGCGGCCATCTTGGTTCGATGGCCCAGTCACCGGACACATTTTTTTAAACTAGATACCCTAAATACGATTGTGGCCAAGTTTGAATTAATTTTGGCCCGGTAGTTTCAGAGGAGAAGATTTTTGTAAAAGATTACTAAGATTTACGAAAAATGGTTAAAAATTTACTATAAAGGGCAATAACGCCTAAATGGGTCAACTGACCATTTTGGTCATGTTAACTTATTTGTAGATCTTACTTTACTGAACACTATTGCTGTTTACAGTTTATCTCTATCTGTAAAGTATTCAAGATAATAACCAAAAACAGCAAAATTTCCTTAAAATTTCCAATTCAGGGGCAGCAACCCAACAAAGGGTTGTCCGATTCAGCTGATAATTTCAGGGGAGATAAATCTTGAACTGTTAAACAATCTTACCCCAATTCAGATTTGCTCTAAATGCTTTGGTTTTTGAGTTATGAGCCAAAAACTGCATTTTCCCCATATTTTCTATTTTTAGCCGTGGTGGCCATCTTGGTTCGATGGCCCGGTCACCGGACACATTTTTTAAACTAGATACCCTAAAGATGATTGTGGCCAAGTTTGAATTAATTTTGGCCCGGTAGTTTCAGAGGAGAAGATTTTTGTAAAAGATTACCAAGATTTACGAAAAATGGTTAAAAATTTACTATAAAGGGCAATAACGCCTAAATGGGTCAACTGACCATTTTGGTCATGTTAACTTATTTGTAGATCTTACTTTGCTGAACATTACTGCTGTTTACTATAGTCAGGCTATTGAAGATTTTTATTGTAATTTAGTAGAAAAAGCACAAATTCTATCGAAACCAGAACATGAAGTTCTATCCAAATTTATCAATGGTCTGCCGGACAAAATGACGTTTTTCGTTCGCGCAGGAAACCCAACTACCCTGCAGGCAGCCTTGACATCATCCAAAATGGCAGAAGCGTGCGGATATCGCACTGAAGCGATATCAACACAAGCTATCAAAAATGATACATGTGTCAACATGTGTCAACAGAAGAACAACAATCAGAACATTCTGATCCATATGATGCCGATACAGATGAACCGCAAGATGGAAATAAACAATATAAGAAAAAGCGTCAGCGCATATTACAAGAATCGTCAAAATCAGATACGGACATAGTAGTTGATAAAATGGTTAATGACAAAATGTTAGCTAAAATTTCTATGCCTATCAATAATATTAAAGAGTTACAGCGCCAAGATACATCTTTGTCTCCAATTATAAACTATTTAGAAAACGATATACTTCCAGATTTACAAAAGGAAGCAAGATGTGTTTTATTGAAATCGAACGATTATGCGCTTTTTGATGATATTCTGTTCCATTCAAGAGTTGCAAAATCTAAATAGTTATACCTCAAGCGCTGATACCTTCTGTATTAAAAGTGGTCCACGACTCGCCTCTCGGTGGCCATGCCGGAATGAACAATACACTTGATAGAGCCAAAGAACATTTCTTTTTTCCAAGGCTGGGGAAAATTATAACGGATTATGTACAAACATGTCATTTTTGTCAAGTTCGGAAAGTTACAAATTTTAAAACAAAGCAAGCCATAGTGGCATTTCCGACTCCTTCTGAGCCTTTCGAAGTGTGGCAAATCGATTTATGCGGTCCGTTTCCAAAGTCAGTTAATGGAAATACTTATGCTTTTACTGCGGTCGACATGTTCAGTAAATTTATATTTGCGCACCCTTTGCGAAATAATGACGCTTTGACAGTTTGTGAAGTTATCTATCGTATGTTTACTCAATTTGGTGTGTGCAAAACTTTAGTCTCAGATCGTGGGTCGGAATTTGTTAATCAGTGCACTGCTGGACTTTGTAAACTCTTAGAAGTGACACAAGAGTTCACGCCCGCCTTTGCTCACCATTGTCTTGGTGCATGTGAACGACAACACAGGACTTTAAATGAACGCTTAACCGCTCATGTTTTAAAAGACAAATTATGGGAAACAGAAATAAATTCTGTAACTTTTTCAATGAATTCGTCAGTCAACAGCAGTATAGATTTTTCTCCGTTTGAAATTGTATTTGGAAAACGCCCTAAATTTCCTGTGTTCGGAGCACATTTCAACCTAAATGACTTTCATCCAAACATGCGAAATTATTTTTCGGAATTAAAAGAGCGACTTAAAACAGTTTGGGAAATGGTTGTCAAAAATGCTCAATATTCGGGAGAAAAAATGGAAGAAAATGCAAACATTAAACTCAATGAACTAAAAGTTTCAATTGGCGATTACGTATATTTACAAAGAACTCTAACAGGTCAGGGTAGAAAATTTCAGCCACTTTACGACGGACCATTTGTTGTAAACAGCATTCCTAGTCCTCACTTGATCAAATTACGCGATCCATCCGGAAAACGGAAATTAAAATCACCTGTTCATATTAACCGAGTAAAACTTGCGCATATAAGAGCACCAGATCCCCAAAATTATTTGGTACAAGTTCCACAGCAAAATCCAGTTTCAACAAGTTCCGATTCTAATTCCGAAAGTTCCGAACATGAAATACGTACTGAACAAGATATTCAATTACGTAAGGCGAACATCTCGGGTTGTACAAAAACCTATTAGATACCGTGACGAAAATTTTCTAAGTGAATTAAGTTCTTGCGATGGAGCTCATGAAAAGATAAAGCGAATCCTAGCAAAGAAACCACACGGAAGTTCATTTCTCTATTTAGTACAATTGATAGGCGAGCCTGCACAAAATGCAAAATGGAAACCGTTGTCGGAGCTACCACCAAAAGCACAGGAACTAATAATTGCTAGGCCACCTCCGCTAGTGTAGTTCCGTAATTGTTTCAATAATGTTGGATAGTAAGATTATCACACATTCAGTGCTCATGGATATTTCGTTATTATTCGGTGATGATTGCATCGCCAAAGTGTAGTTTTAACCGTTTACTTGTGTTTTCGTAAATACCTACGAAGATATTTTATATGATCGGTGATGATTGCATCGCCACATACAGCTAAGTGATTTGATGTTCGGTGATGATTGCATCGCCACACTTGTTGGACAATGATGATGTTATAATCGGTGATGATTGCATCGCCAAACGTGCTGAATCCAGATGTTTGTGTTAATCAGTGATGATTGCATCGCTATTATATTCGTCCAGTACCAGGGACCAGTTATCGTTGATAACAGTAGACATAATTGAGACTTGATTTGATTTGGTTGTTAATTTGTATTGAGATTTATGATTTTTGAATGTACTGTGTGTGACAGCCACTTTTCTCTTATCATTGTATTATTATTACTAGTTGTTATTGGTCGTTTCATGAATAGACTTTGTGTCAAATGAGGTTGAATGGCATGTTCTAGATATAAAACCTGTGTATGTTTCCTATAATATGTTCGTATTTTTATGTAAGTGAGAGTGCCAGTGTTAACCAAATCTGTGTGTAAAAGTTGATATTATTTATGAATGTATTATCTGAAATATTAGGAGTTTCAGGTCTCTGCTAGACTTATCAAATAGACTATGATTCCTCAATTGCATAACTGAAATTATGATTCATTTGAATGTTTCATGCGCAAGACTAGAACTGTGATGAGAAAATATTATGGCGCGGAATCAGGGTCATAAATATCGATTTTAGTATATCCTAAAATGATTTCAGTATATACTAAATTACATTTTAGCATACACTAAATTGATTTTAGGATATCCTAAAATGATTTTAGTCTAAGCTTAAATCATTTTAGGGTATCCTAAAGTCAATTCAGTATATACTAAAATGATTTTAGTATATACTAAAATCATTTTAGGATACCCTAAAATCAATTTAGCATATACTGAAATATTCAGCATATACAGAAATATTGGCGCGGAATCAAGGTCATAAATAACGATTTTAGTATACACTTAATTGATTTTAGTATATCCTTAATTCAATTTGCTAATAGTTTTGTTCACCAATGAAAAGATCGCTTTCTGGACGAGTTGGAAAGACAGTTACTGCGGACCTTGCTGAGATGTGGCAAATGTCCTCTCACTTGACTTCAAACCTTTAAATAGACTTATTCGGAAAGGATATAGTTACGATACTGTTGACAGGTCATTAAGGATTGCGATGATATTTTGGTATTAATATTGATTCACTCATATTGTTTGCATCGGAAATAAACACATGTATTCTATAAACAGTTGTTGGCATGATACGGGTTATGTTCTTCTCATTTATTTTATGATGGTATGATACTAAACCCCTAACGGGAGGGACTTTACTTGATTTTCATATGATGAAGACATAATCTTTCAATCAGTTTAATTGAGGTCTGCATCTGGCATGTCAGTCCTTTGTTAATTTATGTATCACATGTTGTCATTTTGCTTGGTTTCTTTTGTTGCCTTTTCTGATATCTGACTCGGACTTCTTTTAAACTGAGTTTTACTGTGCGTATTGCTATGTGTTTCTTTATTCTACATTTGCTAGAGGTATATGGGGAGGGTTGAGATCTCACAAAACATGTTTAACCCCGACGCATTTTCAGTTACGCCTGTCTCAAGTCAGGAGCATCTGGCCTTTGTTAGTCTTGTATGTTTGTTTTAATTTTAGTTCATTTATATGTTTTGGAGTTTAGTGTGACATCCATTTTTACTGAACTAGAACACAATTTATTTAGAGGCTAGCTGAGGACTACCTCCGGGTGCGGGATTTTCTCGCTGTGTTGAAGACCCATTGGTTGCCTTCGGCTGTTGTCTGCTCTTTGGTCGGGTTGTTGTCTCTTTGACATATTCCCCATTTCCATTCTCAATCGTATCTAATATTTCGTGGGGCGGATGCAGGATTTTCAAAGGCATATGGGTTTATTAGTAAGTTGGAAATCAATCAGACTTCGTTTTGATGGGACATGTCTTCAGAATGAATAAAGATGAACAATATGGGGAGGGGGGAGTTAAAGATTGAAAAGTTAAACGTTTTTTGTTTGTTTAGTTTACTAAATGCACAATCAATTTATGTACATCTCTTGTCGGTTAATCTTCCTCTTGGCAAATTCATTTAACGATTTAAAAGTACATCAAACGGAACTAAAACTGTAGGAGATGTGTGTTATACGTCAATAAGACAGCAATCAAACGACAAAAAAAAACCACCTAATAGATATAGGAAGATGTGGTATGAGTGCCCATGAGACAACTCTTCATCCAAGTCATAATTATAAAAGTAAAGCATTATAGGTCAAGGTACGGTCTTCAATACTGAGCCTTGGCTCACACCGAACAGCAAGCTATAAAGGGCCCCCAAAAAAGTTACTAGTGTAAAACCATTCAAACGGGAAAACCAACGGTCTATAATCTATATGACGCCCGACAAGCAAAAACGACCCTTATGGCAAAAATTATGAATCATCAGATTTTTTATTAATCAAACAGAAAATACTAATGCCAACTTCACGTAAAAAAATTGAAAACGATAGGTGAAAAACTAGTTGAGAAATTTCAACAATTTTACACATGAAAATGTGTTCTAACGTAAAATTCAACATAACGTTGGAATCATACACTTTGACGTCGATTTAAGTTTGCTGTAATTTACTAGTTTACTCTTCTCCTGATGCTTGACAAAATGGAGCCTGATATTCTTTTCTAGCGCCGAATTTTTTTAAATAGATGTTCCTACCTAACACGTACAAGTCCGGATGCAGGAATAACTACAGGACGAGCCAACATATCAAACTATTATAGAGGAAGATGAAGAGTATCTATTTCTTTTTAAACTTGTACTTTTTTGGGGGCATAATTAATTCCTGATTTATCATGAGGAACGATGAAATAATGGTACTTTCTGATACCATTATAATAGGTTTAAACAAAACATAAAATTGGTTTCTAATCTCTCCATTGCTAAGTAGTTTCATCGTTCTTTTGCTTACCATGCTAAACGACTTATCTTATTGATGATAAGTTTCGAAAGAATTCTGCTACATGAAATACAGTATCACTGTTTGATCGTCAGTAATTTTTCTATCTTGACAAATTCTACCAAACGCTTAGTGTGACCAAAGAACTAGGCATATTTTTCGAATATCGTCCAGTTAACACACACAAAGCAACATAGTCAGCCACGGTCATATATCGATTTTTTTTCTCCTACAATAACAGAACAATAAATACTTTTATTTGTTGGATTTTAAATATAAGAATTTCTTTTTATTTTGGTATCGATGTCATTTATTTTTCATGTTTAACTTATCTTAAATATAATTAAAAAAAAAAAAAAAGCACTGAATTGTAAACTCCTGATTCTTCCAGGGCACCATATGTTTTTCATGGGGTTCGTGTTGCTCAATTTTCAAAATTTCAAGATGAAATATAGATTAAAGGAGGTCAGTGTTTTGAACATTTTATCTAAAAGAGTGGAATATATTTTGTGAATAGGGCGTTTAATACTGGTATTAATTTACAGACGATTCCATTGAGTGTGAAGGCAAAGGTAATATCTGTGGTTAGCTTGCTTGCTAGCTGAACCATGAAGTCATTATTAGGTCCGGTAAACTACCCTCCTTTTAAAGTAGACTCATCCGAAAGATAACCAATCTATCTGTCTGTAAGACTAAGCTACTTCGAAAGGAGGGTAGTATACCTTAGCTAACCAAAGATATTACCTTTCCCTACACACTCAATGGAATAGGCTGTAATTAATTTAATTGTTTCATAATTTTCATTTTGGGGTCTTTTATAGCTGACGATACGGTATGTTTTGTCTCATTGTTGAAGGCCTATACATGCTTTACTTCATCGACTTCATTTTAACTTTTGTGAATGTTATCTCACAAGCAATCATCTTCTTATTTTCAAATTGGTAAGAATTTATTAATAAAAGCCACCAATTAACAGAAATAATTGGGAAAATAGTGTACCAAGATTATTATCACAATGCATTCAGCCTCATTCCGACTATAACACTCAATAGTATGACCAAACATAGAAATGATTGCGTTTGGACCTTTTGCATCGGCACAATCTTTTAAATAATTAATTAATCTTCATCAACCAAATATTTTTATTATTTCCGTTTTACTTCCATACATACACAAAGAACTTAAAACTTTCTACCCTAACGCTAGGTTCACACTGCCGATCAGATCAACTCGATGAACCCGATTGTCCAAATTTCCACGACCAAGCTCAACCAAATTCTTGATCGGGCCTGTTTACGACTTCTACACGACCACCATCCGACTGTACACGACCTTCACTCGACAATTCACGACCCCATCAGGACTCCATCCCGACAACAAAATGAATACTTAATCGATAATTCCGATCAATTCACGATCTTTTTCACGATCTCAGTCTGATCTCGACCAGACCAGATCGACCTGATCGTATATGGGTCGTAGGGATAATCGGGAATTGGTCGGGTATGCACAATTTTAGTATAAAAACGTCCGAAACTTTTATTCCCCGCCGCTTCGGAGTGGGTATTACGTGTTACCCTTGTCCGTCCGTACGTATGTGCGTACGTCCCAACAATATAAGTTTCCGTTCTCTCAATTTTATTTTGCCTCAACCAAATTTTATGAAACGCCATATACACAATGCTTATTACCATAAAACACAGTTAAAATGCGAATTAGGGTGAACGTTCTTGAGTAATGACCCTTTATAATGTTATATATGCTAGCTGGGATATTATCAGTGTCCAATGGACATATTTTCCATATATTTGGTTATATTCAGTAGAAGGTCCGAGTAAAATCATACATTTGAAATATCTATATAGAAATAAAGCAATAGGATTTGTGGGCAAGGTGGTAAGAGCTCAGAGAGACAGGTTGATAGCGATAACGGAGCTTGGAGAGTGAAAAGAAGACGAACAAGAAGGTGTAGACAGCAACGGGCACCGAGAAATCTAGGTGAGGCAGTGGCTGACACGCCGATCACATGTGGGCAGTATGAGAGACTTGCACTAACTTAACAAAGAGGAACCCAATGCTTATAAAAACTTCCTCATAGTGGACACTGATATGTAATGGTAGTTGTATTGCTCTTTTTTGGAAATGACACCACAAAATGAGATTTGTCACTGGATTAGTACTTATGTTATATAGCAATATTCATAAACTTTACCACCCCTTTTTCCTTGCTTTCTTACAAATAAAGCATACTGTTTGTGTAATATATGAGCATAAGTATGTAATCAGTATTTTTCATAGGACATCTGTCCTCTATGCATATTTAATTTTATTGACAGTTTTTCATCTTAATCAGATGAATGTATTAAGATAGTGATGATAAAGCTTTTTTTTTAAAGAGCTATGTTCTTGCTTTCCATAACTCAAAATATTGTCCAAAATTACCCAAATTCAGATATTACCCTCCTTTCTTTCATTATAAATCATAGCTGTTATTTTATGAAAGAAAGGAAGATAATACCTAAATTTGAGTAATTTTAAACAATATTGTGAGTTATGAAAAGCAAGAACACGTTTAGATGATTGATTTAATGTTAAAGTTAGAAAGAAATGCATAGTTTGAACTAACAAAACGACAATTGACAAACAGTAGACGTATTAGCAGCGAGTGTATAGTTTGTCAAAGTTTATGCAAACTTTGCAAAAATAAATTAGAAACAAATGATCAAAACGTGTGCACGCTGAACTGTTTGTATCGCTAGTGTAAGAACGAAATTCGCTGCAAATAAAAAAAATATTTGTATTTCGTCTTCTTTTTGTTTGAAATTACGTAAAAAAGTTCGAATGAACAAAAAAATTGACAGTAATAATGTGACCTATAGTTGTTATTAATCATTTCTATGTCATTTGGTGTTCTGTGAAGAGCTGTCTCGTTGACAATTGTACTTCATCTTTATGCTAGTGCAAACATTTCTAGACAAACGAAAAATATGGACAGACAAAACAGAAAATAGCCAATAAAACAGGTAAATATAATCTTGATCGATGTTTTTATAAACCAACTTCGAAAGATAACTTAGTCGTCAGCAGTCTGATAATGAATGCTATTGCACAATAACTTTCATATTTGAAAAATCCGCCGGTTGCCAAAATTGCAGGATATTCTTCCCTTCCGGAACACCTGAGTTCATACCAGGTTTTTGTTGGGTTATATGTTTCTAAATTTTTAGTTTTCTATGTTATGTGGACTGCTGTTTGTCTTCTCGTCGGTTTTCGTTTTTTGCTATGGCTGTGTCGCTTTGTTTTCAACCTTTGAGTTTGATTGTTCCTTCGGTGTCTTTTGCCTCTCTTTGAAAGTGTTACCTCTCCTTGCAAAAGTAAAGACACGTACTGTACATAGAGGGATTTTTGTACAGTTACATATGATGTTGCCAATATATTTTCGCGGAGGCAGAGTTATGAGAGTTAATTAGATCTGCACACACTTTTAGAGAATCGTGTAGCAGTCATGTGTTCTCGTGTATGGGCGAAGAGTGGTCGAATGTGCCGCGAAGGGATCGGGTATTGGTCGAGTTGGTCTGGGATAAAATAGATATAGAAGTCGCAGTGATGTGGAAGCGATCGGACATTGGTAGAGTTAATCAGGAAATGATCGGACATTAGTCGAGCAAAGGTTGAAATGATCGAGTACTGATCGGTAAAAAATTTTGTATTCCGACCAAACTCGATCTCTACACGATCCTTTCCCGATCAACTCGACCGCTACTCGACAAATTCTCGAGTGACTTGCTTCTCGGTCCTTACTCGATTGTTTTTGACATGTCAAAAACTCTCGGGTAGAAAGTCAGATCAATTACGAGTAAGGTAGACTATCCCGAACATCATTGTCGATTGAGTCAGACCAGTCTCCCGATCAAGTAATTTGTCTTGATCGGGCTTGATCGAGTTGATCTGATCGGCAGTGTGAACCTAGCTTAAAGATTATACAATTGTGAAACTTGATCGGTATGATGCTGCAAACTTATAATTTTGATCAAATTCAAGTGTAAAGCAAACATTTAAAAAAAATCTAAATTGATTATAATATCTAATTTTTTTTCGGGCGTTTTGACATTCATTGATTGTAAATTAAAGCTCTCGTTCTCTCCTGGCAGCTTCAATATGTGGTATGCAATTTTGGAAACTTTATTTTTTTTTCTCTCTTATGTTTGAGCTTATTGTAACGAATTCTCGTAAATTTTTGTTACAACTACGACCTGGGACTATTATACTACATGTAGTATAAGAGTCCCAGCTACGACACACATCATAATGTATAGATGCAAATATTATGTACGGACATCAAACCGACCAGACATTTGTCCATTCTGTTAAGTGGACACATAAAGTTTATAAAGGCTCCGTGTTGAAGATCGTACTTTGATCTATAAGGTTTCCTTTTTTAAATTGTGACTTGGGTGGAGAGTTATTTCATTGGCACTCATACCACATCTTCTTATATATATACATCCAGTTCCATTTGTCTGAAATGCTGGTGCATATTTGTCCAAACCCGACTGTTTTCATTAACAAGAAGATAACACAATCTGAGGTCCAGAGTCATGTCTGTTAGGAGGGATTGTTTGTGGTAGTAAACCATGCAGACTAGCATATTTTTTTTTAATACTGTACCATATTTGAAATCTCTGAAATGAAAAGGTATTATTCGGAGATCTATTAAATTTTTTATATTTTCTTGGTACAAAATGTATTTTATTACTGTTGATGTGTTTAATCAAATATTTTAAACAGGACTCTCCAATACTATAGGTTGGTGTATTACGTTTGCGCGCATTACCATTACATTTGCGCCATTTTTTACCCTATAGGTAACAGAAATACATCTCGACAAACTAATTTGTCGTCAAAAGTATATGTAAAATTTTGTTAGCTTTCGCTCTCCGTATCTAGAACGGGATTTATCTACGCCTTTTTAATTTAATTTACCCAATAAATAAACATCTTTGCCTTCTTTGGATAGTTCACGCTTAGAGAGTATGTGCCTTATTTCATTCTGTTCAAATTGGTTGATACCTTAAAAAAACCATGACAATCTCTAGTTATTTTGGCCACATTCAAACGATAAAGTTATTTATACATTATTATCTTCAATATAAAGTATGACATTTTAAGATTAAATTTTTTTATAAAGAACAACAAGATTATTTAATGTGATCTAATTGTATGTTTTTTCAGCTTGTGCTGCCTCAATTAGTCCTTGCCACATGTTTAAAGATCATTGTATTATATCCAGCATTATAATCTTGAAAATTAACGCAACATTGCCAAAATTGCATTTGTTTCTGTTTCTGATTTTACATGGCGTTAAAAAATACCATTGAACGTGTTTAATCGGATTGTTAACCTGGTCTATCCGTGATTTTAGAGATTTACACGACGGCTGATACAATCAGTAACTTCTGATCATTAATTCACAAACATCAATTTAAAAAATTGTCTACTCGTCGTTGTATAACCTTTTCGTACTGGAGTTGCATATTTATTTCAACAAAGTTAACAACTTTATTTATAAAGTCAAACAATATCCCGCATCTCATTGAAAATGAATACAAAAAGAAATTGAACTGTGACCGCTAAATAGTATACATATATTTGACAACATTGTAACAGTGATTAACCAGCTTAAACAATCTCGTGTATACATGCATCCAAAATTGTTAATAATTTTTCGTAAAGCGTAGCAAAATAAAAGACGAAAACTTTAAGACAGACTTTCTTCTCTGTCGTACTTGATTTCTTTTAAGCAAATGCTCTCGTGTGATTAACCATGTAAGATTTTCTGCATTTGGCAAGCATAATATTGCACCAAATATATACATTATTTTCTTGGGTTCTTCATGCAATAACTTGCCGTACCAGAAGTATAAAAGAAATTTAGCTGCGGAAAATAACTTTTAGCGATTTCTAGAATTTTTTTTTATTTTATACAACATTGTTATTGTTTATATATAGTGAAGAAGGTTAATTCATGTATAGTATTGCATCATTACATATCTATGTCATAATGAGACTTAGTGATGTGTAGGGATTTTTTTTTTCCAGATTTCAGAGACCTTTAGAACCAACATAACGATTTACACGTAGTTTAGACACCTGTCTATTGTTGAACACTATATGTTGCTCTCTAGATATGCTTATGTGGTTCATAAGTGTTTCTCGATTTTTATATAGATTAGACCGTTGGTTTTCCTGTTTGAATGGTTTTACACTAGTAACTTTGGGGGAGGGGGCCTTTATAGCTTGCTGTTCAGTGTGAGCCAAGGCTCTGTGTTGAAGACTGTGCCTTGACCTATAATGATTTACTTTTATAATTATGACTTGGATAGAGAATTGTCTCATGGGCACTCATACCACATCTTCCGATATCTATTAGGTGGTTTTTGTCGTTTGATTGCTGTCTGATTGACGTATAACACACATTTTCTACAGTTTTAGTTCCGTTTCATGTACTTTTAAATCGTTAAATGAATTTGTCAAGAGGAAGATTAACCGACAAGAGATGTACATAAATTTATTGTGCATTTAGTAAACAAAACAAACAAAAAACGTTTAACTTTTCAATCTTTAACTCCCCCCTCCCCATATTGTTCATCTTTATTCATTATGAAAACATGTCTCATCTAAACGAAGTCTGATTGATTTCCAACTTACTAATAAACTCGTATGCCTTTGAAAATCCTGCATCCGCCCCACGAGATATTAGATAAGATTGAAAATGGAAATGGGGAATATGTCAAAGAGACAACAACCCGACCAAATAGCAGACAACATCCGAAGGCAACCAATGCGTCTTCAACGCAGCGAGAAAATCCCGCACCAGAGGTAGTTCTCAGCTAGCCTCTAAATAAAATTGTGTTCTAGTTCAGTAAAAATGGATGTCACACTAAAACAGCCCCTTGCATGCAAGAAATACGTTTTAATACTTTTATTTCATCAGGCCAATTGTTAAGTTTTGAAACTGTGTCGAAATGAACCCTATAATCAACCCAATATGACTTGCCGTCATATGTAAATGGTTTGGTGTAGCCAATATTAACATTTGAGCTATTCTGGTGTGGTTTGTACGAGGCAGCTGGTTTGCTGACAGGTTGTGGTATTGTATAAATAGGTACAAAGGCACTATTGTTAACAGTACTAGCGGGTTATACTGCTGGACTAATTTCAGGGCTATATAAGGTATTAGTTCTTAATGAATTTTGTTGGGAGATCACAGTAATCACCACCATCTAGTTTTATTGTTAAAGAGGTTTGTCTGTTTGTTACACTTGGAATATTTATATAAGGTAAATAAATGGCGGTCTCCAGTAAACGTATGAGATATAAAGAACAATATAGGAAAAGGGGACGATGGAAGCTTAGCATTAACAAATGATATGCCCAGTTACAATATATAACCCTTATATAAATATACGATAAAGGTGAGAAAGCGTGACAATGATAACCCGGGGAGAAATAAGGCTGGGAACATGTCGGGACCCCCCCCCCCTTTGAACAAACAGTGAGACGAACTCTATATCATATCATTCCCAATAAATATAACAATAAATACATACAATAATAATATAATTCGGACACGATACCTGAAATAGAATAGTGTTCGTACATATAATCTCAGTCACACAATTATCCAGACTTAAACGGCAGCGACCGCGAACGAAGTAAAACAGAGAAAGTGCAGTCTGGATAATGAGAACATACATACACATGAGCTCTACATAAAGCTTTACATAAATATACTTATCATCCTTAACCCTTACCCCTATTTTGTAACAATATTATCAAGAAAGTCTCAAAGTCAGAAAGATAAAGGAAAATTGATGTATCCAAGGATGAAATAAAGAAAGAAATACTTAAACTCAAAAATGGCAAGACAGCTGATGAATATGGGATAAGAGCAGAACATATAAAACATACTGGAGATGAGGCACTAATTGCTTACCAAACCATTTTTAAACAAATACTGGAAGAAGGTAAAGTAGCAAAGTCATTTAAGACTGGAGTAATTACGCCTGTCCTGAAGAAAGGAAAAAATGCGATGTATACAGAAACCTACAGAGGCATCACTGTCACGTCTATCCATGGCAAAGTTTTTGAATATGTACTTATAGAAAAAGCTAAAATTCGCAAAATGAATCAATCTAATATGCAGTTTGGATTTACTGAAGGGCTCTCCCCAAATATGGCCTCACTTATTCTATCTGAAGTGTGCTCTGAAATTACAGGAGAGAACAAATTACTATTTATTACGACTCTTGATAGCCAAAAAGCATTCGATGTTGTTAACCATCAAATATTATTGGACAAAATGTATTTTCTTGGCATGGATATTCAGTTCTGGGACATAATCGAAAATCTATATGAGGATATAACATCTACTGTGAAATGGCAAGGAGATCAAAACTTCAGCTTAATGATTGAACAGGGCGTAAGACAAGGTGTAGTCTTGTCAACTCATCTCTATAAACAATATATTAATGAGCTACTATGCAATCTAGAAAAACATGGAATTGGTATCTCGATTGGGAACACCTACGCAGGATGCCCTACATGTGTTGACGATATCGTCTTACTCTCATATGATCATACAGAAATGCAAGAAATGTTGGACACCGTGTATACATATGCTGGAGACCATAGATTTCAAATACATCTTGTAAAGAGTAATACCATTATCAAAAATAGTACTAAGCAAAAATCAGAGAACTTCAATAATAATTTGAACAGTCTTAAACTTGGGCGAAATGATATAGATATCAATTCTGAGACCACACACCTTGGTCTGAAGAGAACTACTTCTGATGACAGTAAAATTAATGTTGACGAAAGAATAACATTGGCTAGGAGAACTCTATACTCATTCATTAAAAGTGGAGTCCATGGAACAAATGGGCAAAATCCTAGAAATTTACCAAATAGATGTCATCCCAAGATTATTGTATGGAATTGAAACTATACATATCCAAAACAAGGACATGGTCTCAGGCTGCAGCTTCCATCTAAGCACACTAAAACACCTCCAGTCCTTACCAAATAGAACAGTTACCTCAGCAGTATGTCTCTTAGTAGGCGCTCCTCCAATTGCTGCAGAAATCCACAAAAGACAGTAAAGTCTGTTACATCCCATTGCTATGAGTGATAACATGTCTATCAGAGAAATAGCTCGTAGACAACATACAAGTGAAAAACCAACTAGCTTCTTTGTTAAAATACAAGACGTACTCGCTCATGTCACTATGTACCAATTACCTTCATTCAGTGAAATAATGAACGGCCATTTCAATAAACTAGATTAGAAAAAAATTGTCAGAACATCAATCAATTCATATTGGACTTCCAAATTAAGAGAGGACTGCAATTTAAAAACAACTTTGAATAAACTTGCATTTGACATTATGGAAATAGGAAAAACACATAATATATGGAATACCATTACTAACTCTGTTAAACAAGTTAAACAGGTAGTAACAAAAGATCGAATGGCAACAAGAACATATACTTTACAAATCCATAAAGTGAAATTCAATCAGTATGAGCTGGATCCAACTTGTCCTATATTATACATATGCAGATTGGAAGATGAGACTCTTCTCCATATACTCACTAGAAGCTCGGCATTTAATGATATAAGAAAATCACAATTTCAAATACTGAAGAACCTTATTATATCTAAAATTGGTCAGGAAAAATGGAAAAGTCTGTTTAATAATAAAACAAATAATATGCCAACTAATTATTGGCTGGCTTGACTGTCAGTGCCTCGTTCAGCAACACTTATTGCCAAATGACAAGGAATTTCTTCGAACAATTGAAGTAATCTCTAGAGAATATTGCTATGCTGTGCATGTTAGAAGGCTTAATGCTTATAGTCTATTGTGAGTCTGACGATCGCTGTGTGATATAAAATAAGTTAAATTTTATGATTTTACACATGTTACAGACAATATGATTTTCAGATATTAACTATACTATGTGGACATTTGAATAAGTTATTGCTGTGTACAGAATTTTAAACTTTGCCCTTGTGGATGTAAATACACTATTCTACTGTAGGAGGATTATTCGACTACCGTATATTTTAGTGATTTTAATGATATATATATATTGGATTTATTTCCAAGTGCTCCAATATTGGAGGGATTTACGAAAGAAGAAGAAGAAGAAGAAGAAGGAAGCAGAGACATATCATACAAGAAATTCATATGTAACTACCAGTGAAATGCCATGGAAACCGATTATGCTGATTAGCATGATGTATATAATTATATATCTGTGCTACAAATAATTGCAACAAAAAGACTAAAAGTTTTTCTCAGTCTGGATGACAAGTCTACTCCTTATTATCTAGCTATGAACAACATAGATCAACATACTAAAAATATAAAGTGGTGTTTTCATTCAAACCTTAGGTAAAGATTTCATACCGTATATATGATGATGTTCTTGTTTGCCGGGCAAAGTTGGAAAAAATCATAGTAATCATACAAATAATTTTCTTAGAATTTCAAAACAGCCTATAATTATGGCAAGCCGTTCTCGTCAAAACCATGTTTAAACCCTTTTTTCGAAAAAAAAAAATAATACACAATGCTGTTGTCTGCTCTATGGTCGGTTTGTTGTCTCTTTGGCACATTCCCCATTTCCATTCTCAATTTTATTTACAATGAGAATTTAAAAAAAAACACACTGAGATTAAAAAACCTAAAAACACAAACTGAGAATAAGAAATTACAAACTGAGATTTCATAAAGAAAAATATACCTATGGAAGAAAGCAGACTTAGAGAGTATAGGGAAAAACCTTGACAGTCAATTTGATACTTTTAATAAGACAAACTTTGATGCTATTAACTACATGTGGAAAACAATAAAACAAATTATAAAGGATTCCATGGAAAAACACGTACCAACTAAAACATCACTTGCTAGACAGAGCCATCCCTGGATGAATACCCAACTAAGACGTATAAGCAAACAGAAGCAATTTAGCTTACTCCAAAGCTAAACTCAACAACTCACCAACGGACTGGAAACTGTATAAAAACACCAAAGCTGAACTTCAACGAGAATCTAGAAGAGCGCATATAAAATTGATGCAAAATATCGTCAGTGATGATTTATACAAGAACCCCAAAAGATTTTGGTCATACATAAAGAGTAGAAAACAGGAATCGTCAGGAAAAAAAACCTAAAAAATAAAGATGGATACCTACACAGCGACACACCAGCAAAAGCCGCTATACTTTACACTCAATTCCACTCAGTATACATCAAAGAAGACCTTAACAACATGCCAGATAGAGGGCCGAGCCCATATCCAACAATGAGACCAATAAAAACCAGTCAGAATTGTGTCACTAAACTACTTAGAGGACTAAGACCGTTTAAAGCAACTGGTCCGGATGACATACCAGCCTTCATCCTAAAGAATACTGCTCATCAACTATCATCTTACCTGACTAGACTGTACCAACTGTCAATGGACCAGGGATCAGTACCTGAAGATTGGAGGACGGCCAACATAGTCCCAGTCTTTAAGAAAGGGGAAAAACATACAGCTGCAAACTACCGTCCAGTTTCCTTGACATCCATCTCATGTAAGCTGCTAGAGCACATAGTACACAGTTCTATCATGTACCACTTTGACCAAAACAACATACTCTGCGACGAACAACATGTGTTTAGAACCAAACGGTCATGCAAGTCCCAGCTGGTAATAACTATACATGAAATAGCTAAGAACATGGAGGACGGCGACCAGACAGACATCATCCTCTTAGACTTCGCCAAGGCCTTTGACGAGGTACCACATGCCAGACCTCTTCGTAAAATGGATTAATACGGGGTAAGAGGTTCCCAGCTCGAATGGATTAAACAGTTTCTGTCTAACAGAACCCAGTCTGTGATTTTTGAAAACCATAAGTCGGACCCTCTTGACGTGGTATCTCGAGTACCTCAGGGCACTGTGATGGGACCTCCCTGAAGCAACAACATCAAGCGCTAGACTGTTTGCTGATGACTGTCTACTCTTCCGCCGCATTAGGAATACAGAAGATGCAGACTTGCTACAAAAAGACCTAACTTCGCTGAAAAAATGGGAAAAGGAGTGGCAAATGTGTTTCCACCCGGAGAAATGTACAATCGTCCGTGTCTCAGGACGACGTCATCAACACCAGACGTCCTACAGGGGATCACTATCAACAAATATCTCACCTGGACAAACGATATCAACAAGACCATAGGGAAAGCCTCAAAGACACTTGGCTTCTTACGGAGAAATCTTGGTAGGTGTACTGTAGCAACAAAAGCCACAGCCTACTCTACGCTCGTAAGACCAACCCTGGAATATGCCTCCCCAGTATGGGATCCTCACCAAATCACCACCATACGCGACGTAGACCAGGTACAAAGACGAGCAGCTCGCTTTTTTGTTTTATAGTTGCTACCAGGACAACTCTCCTCGATGTGTAACTAAGCTACTGGACCAAATTCAGTGGGAACCACTGCAACACAGACAATCGAAACAGAGTCTGGTGCTGTGTTTCAACACTCAACACGAGATGATTGCAATTGATCCAGCCAAATACTACACAACAGGGGACAGTAGGACCAGGGGCAACCACAAATTTAGACAAACTAGAGTGAAGAGGGATGTATACTACCACTCATTCTTCCCAAGAACAACCAGAGAATGGAATAAACTCCCCGAATCTGTAGTGGAGTCTGGATCTCTAGAGGACTTCAGGGACAGAGTGAATACCATCCCCTGGACCCAGCCACATCTGAAATAGACTGCAGGATAACCAGTGTACATAGATGTAATTAATATTATATTTTATTGTAAATACCGACCGTCCAGCTTATTTCCTGGACTTTTACTTTTGGCCAGAGGAGTACTAGTGGCCTCCTGTCTGTTTGAGATATGCCCGAGTCAATTACACTTTACTACAGAGTTCGACTCGTAACGGGAAGAAGAAGAAGAAAGAGGCACCGAGATTATGAAAAAAGAAAAACACACACTGAGAATTGAAAATTACACCCTGAGAATTGAAAATTACACACTGAGAATTGAAAATTACACACTGAGAACTGAAAATTACACACTGAAAATTGAAAATTACATACTGAGATTTCAAAAAGACACACTGAGATGAAAAAAACTGTAAAACACACACTGAGAATTGAAAATTACACACTGAGATTTGTGCGCACTTTTTATGCGCACATATCTGATAAGCATCGTTTTACGTAATCTTCATCTATTACAAGCTTAAAACAACTAGGGGACATAACTCGTTAGTCCTTCAATTTGGGTGTCAAATGTTTTATAAAATACATTAGAAATACAACGTTAAAGACTAATAGAGCAAGAAAAAAACCCACTTATTCTCATTACAAAATATATTATATGTCTCTGATATAACAAAATGGTGAAAACTTTATTAAAACTATAAGAAATCATTGGAACAATCTACAAAATGACAAACCGAATGCATTGACATGTTCACTCAAGTGTCTATTATAGCATATAAACGTAATAACAAAAATATAAAAAATAACCTTGCGAAATCAGGGTAATAGTTAAAAGACTTTTGAAAAAGGACATACGCTTGAATAGTTTTAAGCAAACAATCCGTTAACACCGTTAGCAATAATATTACTCTGAATTATATTGACAACAAACTTATGAATATGAGTTAGCAGAAAACGATGTTAAGTATGAACGTTGGTTGAAGGAACCTATAAATCGATCCTTTAAATAAATTTATTCTTAAAGATAACCAATTCAACACTGTAATTAAATCTTAGAATATTGTTTTTATTTGTATGAATACTGATTTTAATTTGTTATCAGTAAATTAAAAACAAACTAAATATTATTTAAGGAATGACTGTAATATTTTTTCTGTCTCTGTAAAAATAATTTAAAAAAAATTGGTGCACACTGAATAACGCGCGTAGCAGGTTATTTAACCGTGTGCACCACATTTTTAATGTTATTTCTTCGAATAGACAGTCATTTCTTATAATTTGATTCTAAATTCCATTTCAAACTGTAAAAAAAACATGGAAAAACGTTGATGACGTCACGGTCAAATGACTAAATTATGTCTATGGGCTGATAACAAAATAATGTCAGGCAATCAAAAGACGCGTTACATCCAAAATTAAATTATTGTTATATACATATGCACTTTTATGGATCTATAGTTGTACCATTACTGAAAATCGAATGAAAATGAAGTTGAATGCACCGCAACGTTTCGAACTGACAAGATTCCATCTGGCTGTCTGTTTGTTCAAAGTCAGGAGCCTGTAATTCAGTGGTTGTCGTTTGTTAATATTTGTTTTTCGTTCATTTTTTTTAAAATAAATAAGGTCATTAGTTTTCTCGTTTGAATTGTTTTACATTGTCATTTCAGGGTCTTATATAGCTGACTATGCGGTATGGGCTTTGCTCATTGTTATACGGTGACCTATAGATGTTAATTACTGTGTCATTTTGGTCTCTTATGTAGAGTTGTCTCTATGGCAATCATACCACATCTTCTTTTTTAAATTAAACATTGGAGGTTGAGGTTACAAATATATGCAAAACCAAGTCAGGCAACAAATTATAGGAAACAAAGCGGTTAAAATTAATCTTTTTTCTGCAGATTGGCTTACCAATGTTTGGAAATATGCCGCAACTTGTGTAGGGAAAATAATGGAGAGAGTTGTTTATACACATGTCGATATTCAATCATCTACATAGAAATAAGTTAATATATGAATACCAGTCTGGTTTTCTGCCAACATATTCGACAGTTCACCAGCTTTTAGAAATTTATAACTGAATATTAAATTCATTAGAAAATACAGAAATTAGCTGTTTTGTTTTTTGTGATTTTTCTAGAGCATTCGATAAAGTTTGGCATAAAGAATTGCTACATAAAATGAAGTCATACGGTGTGGACGGGAATTTTTTAAAATTGGTTTGAAGTAACCTGAATAACAGACAACAGCGAGTTGTTATTAACAATCTCACTCTGAACTTTGCAGTATTTCAGCTGGTGTCCCACAGGGTTCAACTTCTATTTTGGACCACTGTTATTTATTATCTATATTAATGTTATTGCTGAACACTTGATTTCTTTATTTAGATTACTTGCAGATGATACATCTCTGGGCTACTCTAGTCGTGACATGACACTAATACAATCAATGATCAGTCACGACATGAGTGAGCTGAGCGATTGGTCTAAGAAATGGCTGATGTCCTTTAACATAGAAAAAAACAAAAATAATGTTGTTTTCATACATTGAAACTCCAGAAATGAATTTCACTTTCAATGGTAAGAGGATTGAAGTTACAGACTTCCACAAACACTTGGGTGTTACATTTAGTAAAGATACTAAATGGAACACCCATGTGGAAAATATCATAAAAAATATATTTAAACATTTGAATGTACTTAGAAAATTAAAGTACAGGATAGTAGGAGTAAATTAGACAAGCTTCACTTGAATTTTATTAGACAGCTACTCGAATATGCATGTGAAGTTTGGGATAATATGGGTGTGGGTTATTGTAAAAAAAAAAATAGAACAGCTACAGCTTGAGGCAGCCAGAATTGGAACGGGTCTCCCTAGTTTTACAAGTAACAGAATTATTTATGATGATATTGGTTGGTAAACTCTAACTGAACGAAGAGACAGAAGGAAGTTAAAATTATTCTTATAATATTCAACATAATAATGCACCAGTCTATCTTATCAATTTAATTCCACCAACAATCCAAAGTACAGCTGTTTATCCGTTACGTAATGGGAATGATATGTATGCCCTTTTTGTAGACTTTCGTTGTTGACCCAAGAATCCTTCATACCTTCAACAATACGACTGTGGAATAACCTTAATGTGGTGACACGCAACATTGACTCTTTCGGTAAATTTAAAATCGAACTAAAAATCTTAAATTGAATTCAAAAGTACCAAAACATTATGACTTTGGCAATCGTAAACTCAACATTATTTTGACACAACTTAGGTGCTCAGCTTCTTCTTTCAATTATGATCCTAATAGAGTCAACAGTATTTCAGATCCGTCTTGTATAGTTGTGGTGCTAAGTGGGAAGATTCACGTCACTTTTTTTGTATTGTCCTAATTATGCGAATATAAGATCCAAATTATTTAATATCTGCATTTGTTACCAGAGAAATCTCTACTAAATTTGAACATCTCCGGCGAAACGTCTTTAACTTATGTTGAAAATAAAAGAATTATAAAGAATGTATATGAATTTATTAAAGAGTCTAAGAGGTTTCTAATTGTGTAATATAGCACGTTATAAAGTGCAAATACATGCATATTGTGTATAACCATTCATATAATCACACACCATCTTTTCATAGTTCCAATATCTTATATATAAAAAAAAATTCCAATATCTTATATACCAAAAAAATAATAACACCTTATGTTTGTGGCATAACATCGTGGCCACAAGTTAATTGTTTTCTGTTTAGTATTAAATTAACATTAAGATTCATTTTGTTATATCTTGTGATCAATGTTATTTGGCAATCGCCAATGGCAGTCAGCAGGGTTAAAGAACATCAGTTGTTCGACCTGCTAGTCAAATGCGTTTTGTTTAAATATACTTGTTCACTTTTTTGGTCTTTTGGAAAATGTTGTTTGTGCTGTATTTAGACCCTTCTACAACGAAATTTGTTTTACATGCACACGTATAAAAATTGCAGTTTTTATCCAACGCAATCATAGGTTTGAAAGTAGTTTTTAATTTAGACTCGTATATATATCTTATATTTTTTTACAATGAAAGCAATGACTATAAAATGTCTTGTCATAATATTTATATTTTGTAAAAAAATAATCAGACTGATATAAGTCACAACAACCGACTTTTAATATCTCCAATATGATGGTAACGAAAGGATTTCTTAGAAGGTGAAGTTTAAATTGATACTAGAAGTCAGAAGAGCATTATTTTTTAAGAAACAAAATAAGCTAAAAATATAACGTCGCTGGGCTTCTAAAATGTCGTCTATTACTTTTTTGGCTAAAAATACTTTTTGAAACCAATGGTCTGGGTGGGAGGAAATCTTTGGTATAACAAAATAGCATACAGTTAAACCAATCAAAATGTGTGAAATAAGACATATTACAAAATTGCCAATGTCAGTTGTTTGTAAAGTTTGCTTCCAAAATGTTATATGAAAACTTGAAAATAGTTGTAGAATGGCTTTGGGAAAAAAATAATTGTACATTTTTTTATTTCTGTGAAAATAATTTAAGTTCTTGGATAATCCAGAAATGTCAAAGTTTTTATTTCACTGCTATTTGCAAAAATGTTCAAGTTCACATACGACATTTTGGAGGCATGCATTTTGCCAAAATTTTCAAAGCCTGTTTGTGAAATATTTTTTTCTTGATTTTTTTTTAGTTTACAACATTTTAGAAGCCCAGCGACGATAAGTAGGTTTTGAAGCTCCGTCACGTGAATGGAAAAATCGCTTAGATTTTGTCAAATAACGATTTATGAGCTATTGAGGTCTTATATGAAAAGAAAAAAATAGGTGTTATGGGGTAAAATACTTTACACGGTATCGTAAAGAAAAAAAATTAAGGAGTCAATACATCTGACACAAATTTCTAAAACTGACCTAAGTACATTGTTAACCAATATAAGCAATAACTAGTGTGTCTCTTGAAAATAGGTAGAATATAGAACTATTAATAGAACAGATATCAACATATACCACACACAAGTTTAAACATAGCATTGATAACAGCCTTTAAAACAAATACAATTGTTTAAGCTTTTTTCTGACTGGAATGGTAAGAAATAATAGAAGAGCATCCCTTTTTATAGGTAATAATCAAAGCTGACAGACCACTGAAGTCACATTTATTACAGTCTGCTCCTCTTTCCAACAACATTTTTACTATTTCTGTATGACCATGTTCACACGCCTTCATTACAGATGATAAACCATCATCATCACATTTATTGTAGTCTATTCCTTTGTCTTACAACATTGTCGCTATTTCTGTAAGACCATAATCACAAGTTTTCATAAAAGGTGACTCTCCCAAAATATCACATCTATTATAGTCTGCTCTTCTGTTTAATAACATCTATACTATTTCTGTATAACCATGTTCACAAGCCTTCGTTACATGTGATTTACCCCTTCTGTCACATTGATTACAGTCTACTCCTCTGTCTAGCAACATTTCAACTATTTCTATCTCACATGTTTTCAAGCCTTCATTATAGAGGACTGACCAATTTTATCACATTGATTACCTTTTGCACCTCTGTCTAACAACATAAAATTGACAATGGAAATTGGAAATGTGTCAAAGAGACAACAACCCAAACATAGAACAGACAACAGCAGAGGGTCACCAACAGGTCTTCAACTGGCCCCTAAACAAATATATATACTAGTTCAGTGATAATGAACGCCATACTAATCCCTAAATTGTACAAAAGCAACCAAAAATAAAATAATACAAGACTAACAAAGGCCAGAGGTTTTACTTCTTCTGTATGACCATGTTCACAAGCCTTCATCAGAGGTAACATACTTTTCTTATCACATTTATTACAGTCTTGTCCTGTGTCTAACAACATCTTTACTATTTTGTTTGACCATGTTCACAAGCCTTCATTTAAGGAGGGACCAAAGGGACAGTCAAACTCATAAATCGAAGATAAACTGACAACGCCATGGTTAAAAATGAAAAAGACATACAGACAAACAATAGCACACATGACACAACATAGAAAACTAAAGAATGAACAACACGAACCCAACCACAAACTAGGGGTGATCTCAGGTGCTCCGGAAGGGTAAGCAGATCCTGCTTCACAAGGTGACATACCACATTTATAATAGTTTACCCCCTCTGTCTAACAACATTTTTGCTACTTCTGAATGACCAAGTTCACAAGCCTTCATTAGAGGTGACTGACCATATTCGGCACATTTATTACAGTCTGCTCCTCTGTCTAACAACATCTTTACTATTTCTGTATGACCATGTTTAACAGCCTTCATTAGAGGTGACTGACCTTTTTTGTCACATTTATTACAGTCTGCTCCTCTGTCTAACAACATCTTTCCTATTTCTGTATGACCATGTTTACACGCCTTCATTATAGGTGAGTGACCATATTCATCACATTTATTATAGTCTACTCCTCTATCTAACAACATCTTTACTATTTCTGTATGACAATGTTCACAAGCAAGCATAATAGGTGACTGACTAAACATGTCATATTTATTACAGTCTGCTCCTCTGTCTAACAACATCTTTACTATTTCTGTATGACCATGTTTAACAGCCTTCATTAGAGGTGACTGACCTTTTTTGTCACATTTATTACAGTCTGCTCCTCTATCTAACAACATCTCCACTATTTCTGCATAACCATGTACACAAGCCTTCATTACAGGAGACAAAACCCATCTATCAGATTTATTAAAGTCTACTCCTCTATCTAACAACATCTTTACTATTTCTGTATGACCATGTTCACAAGCAAGCATAATAGGTGACTGACTAAACATGTCATATTTATTACAGTCTGCTCCTCTGTCTAACAACATCTTTACTATTTCTGAATGACCATGTTCACAAGCAAGCATAACAGGTGACTGACTAAACATGTCATATTGATTACAGTCTGCTCCTCTGTCTAACAACATCTTTACTATTTCTGTATGACCATGTTCACAAGCAAGCATAATAGGTGAGTGACCATATTCATCACATTTATTATAGTCTACTCCTCTATCTAACAACATCTTTACTATTTCTGTATGACCATGTTCACAAGCAAGCATAACAGGTGACTGACTAAACATGTCATATTTATTACAGTCTGCTCCTCTGTCTAACAACATCTTTACTATTTCTGAATGACCAAGTTCACAAGCAAGCATAACAGGTGACTGACTAAACATGTCATATTGATTACAGTCTGCTCCTCTGTCTAACAACATCTTTACTATTTCTGTACGACCATGTTTACAAGCCTTCATTATAGGTGAGTGACCATATTCATCACATTTATTATAGTTTACTCCTCTATCTAACAACATCTCTACTATTTCTGCACGACCATGTACACAAGCCTTCATTACAGGAGACGAAACCCCTCTATCAGATTTATTAAAGTCTACTCCTCTATCTAACAACATCTTTACTATTTCTGTATGACCATGTTCACAGGCAAGCATAACAGGTGACTGACTAAACATGTCATATTTATTACAGTCTGCTCCTCTGTCTAGTATTATCTTTAGTATTTCTGTATGACCATGTGGACAAACTATCATTACAGGTGACTCACTAGACCCAACACATTCATTACAGTCTGCACCTCTGTCCAACAACATCTTTACTATTTTTGTATGACCATGTTTACAAGCATATATTATAGGTGACTGACATAACAAGAACCGGTCCTTTACGTCTGTTCCTCTGTCTAACAACATTTCTACTACGTCTTTATGACCATGTTCAAAAACATATAGTAAAGGTGAATGACATAACAAGAACCATTCATTATAGTCTGCCCCTCTGTCTAACAACATCTTTACTATTTCTGTACGACCATGTTCACAAGCCTTCATTAGAGGTGACTGACCAGTTTTATCACATTTATTATAGTCTGCTCCTGTGTCTAACATCATCTTTATTATTTCAGTATGACCATGTTCACAAGCCTTTATTAGAGGTGACTGACCATATTCGTCACATTTATAACCGTCTGCCCCTCTGTCTAATAACATCTTTACTATGTCTGTGTGACCATGTTGACAAGCCATCATTAGTGTCGACTCACTCCACTGGTTATCTTTATTAAAGTCTACTCCTCTTTCTAACAACATCTTGACTATTTCTGTATGGCCATGTTCACAGGCAAGCATAACAGGTGACTGACTAAACATGTCATATGTATTACAGTCTGCTCCTCTGTCTAGCATTATCTTTACTATTTCTGTATGACCATGTCGACAAGCCGTCATTACAGGTGACTCACCGGACTTAGCACATTTATTACAGTCTGCGCCTCTGTCCAACAACATCTTTACTATTTTTGTATGACCATGTTTACAGGCCTTCAAAACAGGTGACTCAAAATAAATGTTACTTTTATTACAGTCTGCTCCTCTGTCTAACAGCATCATTACTATGTCTTTATGACCATGTTCACAAGCATATATTATAGGTGACTGATATAACAAGTCCCATTCATTATGGTCTGCTCCTCTGTCGAACAACATCTTTACTACTTCTGTATGACCATGTTTACAAGCCTTCATTAAAGGTGACTGACCAATTTTATCACATTTATTAATGTGTGCTCCTCTGTCTAACAACATATTTACTACTTCTGTGTAACCATGTTCACAAGCAGACATGACCGGTGATATGTCAGCTTTATCACATTTATTATAGTCTGCTCCTTTGTCTAAAAACATCTTCACTATTTCTGTATGACCATGTTTAGAAGCCTTCATTAAAGGTGACTCTCCATAATCATTACAATTATGACAGTTTACTTCTCTGTTTACCAACATCTTTATTATCTCTGTATATCCATGTTCACAAGCCTTCATTACAGGGGACTCTCCATAATCATCACATTTATTACAGTCTGCTCCTCTGTCTATCAACATCTTTACTATTTCTATATATCCATTTTCACAAGCCTTCAGTATAAGTGATCGATCCCTCCCGTCACTTTTATTACAGTCTTCTCCTCTGTCTAACAACATCTCTACTATTTCTGTATGACCATGTTCACAAGCCTTTATTACAGGTGTCAGATCCTTCCATTTACATTTATTATAGTGTGCCCCTCTATCTAACAACATCTTTACTATTTCTGTATAACCATGTTCACAAGCCATCATTATGGGAGACTGATCATTAGATGAACATCTGTTAACATCTACACCAAGATCACAACACCACTTGACCAAAGAAATATATCCTAGATAACAACAATGTAATAAACAAGTTTCATAGGTATCCTCATCATCAAACCTCATCGAATAACGGTTTTTAAATAATGATTTATGCTCATCACAGATATTTGCCAGTTTTGCCTGGTTGGATATATCTCGTGTTTTCAAATAGCAGAGCAATTTCTCCCTGAACTGAGGTATCTTCATATTGATGTTATTAAATACCTCTTGTAATTTTCCTTTTGACCAGTCATCAATCATTCTCTGTATGTACATATGATGATATTTTATAGGTATTATAGTAATAAACGGATCCATGTTAACCTTTCTTTCTAATAAAAATCTTTCCTTTATTAAACCACTGTCTGCGTTCTTTATCAAGCAATATATTATGTTTTTGCCATAGATCTTAGCAAGAAAGTCAAATATTTTATCATGTAAAATTTTGTACATGTTTTGTTCTTTCTTTATAAATGTATGTGTGAGTGAGTCAAGTTCATCCTGTAATACAAGTCTTGATGTTCCCCTGTCTAATCTGCATGCCTCACATGTGTTTTCAATGATAACCCTGGTTTCTTTATTCACTTGTTCTGTCATTATTTCTTCCGTTAATTTGTTGTTAAACATGACACATAAAGCCAAAGCACAGTATTTAGTGTGATGGCCTTTCTTCAGAAAATTATCAATCTCTGCTTCATAAATTGAAAATGGATTCTGAAAGAAATCTGTAATAACACGTTCGGGATTGTCATGATACAATTTACATAAAAGAGGAAAACAGTCATACATATCGTAAAAGTCCCTTATCTCAGAGGCTTTTACTTTGAGATACAACTTAGCTATCGATTTTTTTTCAGTTTTTGACAAGCAAATGTTTTCTAATAACATGTTACACACACATGACTTAAAAACTGTTAAAGAGTCAAACTTTTCATCATGGTACACTTGTAACCGACATGCTGCAAGAACCTTTGTTTGTTTTTTATTAGGATTCTTTTGTATGTCCTCCATGATTGGTTCCCAACTTTTTATGTCATTCCTGTCAAGTGAAAATTTTCCGCATAAATCATCAACAACAAACAATGTTTTCTTATTTGGATTGTTAAACCTCAGAATGTCACCTGGCTCTGTGACCACAAGTACATCATATTCTTCTACCATTTTTAAAGCTACATGTCTCAGTGTTGCTGTCTTCCCTACACCAGAATTAGCTGTAATAGTTACACAACTGTTTTCCTTTATACATTTGAGAATATGCTCTGCAGCTCTTGTGTTAACAAACATCTTATCATCATTGTCCTTCCAGGTTTTGAGTAATTCTTCATTTCTTGCTGAAATAAAATCACCTCTGTACAATTAATGATTAATTGATCAATATAACTGGTATAAAAATGTTTCTGACACAGAATGAATATGGTCGAAGTACTTAAATATTTGAAATTGGATATTAACCTATTATGGTCCAATATCTAAATACATGGTTTGATTCAGTATATCAAAGAACACCAACAAATCTATGTTTGATGAAATCGAACTAAATTTAAGCTTGAATTCTGTGGAACTCAATATGCAACTATTTGATAACAGGGCCCAAATCCAACATATACATAATTAGGCGATTAAATTTAGCATATCAAAGATCCCCATACATTTAATTTTTGTGTTGAAATAAAACAAAGTTAATTTCAGACACCGATTTGTACAAATTTGAAAACTGGGCCAATATTAAAAAGATAAATACATGATTAGAATCAGCATTTCAAAGAACCCCAAGAATTTAATTTTTGGTAAAATCAATTTTGTACTTTCTGATCTTAATGTTAACTTTATAGAAAATATGGTTGCCTATTGTAACTGGTTCCTGTCAAACTAACTTACGCAGAAAACTTAACAACTTTTTACAACGTTGTCGTTGTCATTGCAAGAAAAGCAATACCTATGTTCATGATGTCTTGCTCTTCTTGATTTTCTTAACAGACGAGACGAAAATCGAAACATGGTAAGAATAGGCACATCCAAAAAAACTCCAATAATTAAGTTTTTGATTAAATCCAGCAAAGTTTAATTTTGAACCCATCAGACCTTAAGTTTGACCAATTTTAAAAACGGGTCAAAATCTAAATACACTTATATTCATCATATTGAAGAACCTCGGGAATTCAAGACATTGGAATAAACCCCATTGAAATAGGTATCGTGAGTGATTTATACAAAATTTAGAAAAGTATTGTTTTTAGCCACTTTGATGGCCCATCAATCTAAGACGGTTAGGACATTAACACAAAAATTTATCCCACACTTCCATTTTGTACAATTTTATAGATTTGTATACATATACCAGATGAATGTTTTTTTCACCATTTTTGTCCCAAATTTCCTAAACAGGTAGGACATAAAACCCCAAAACCAATACCAATCTTTGTAGTATGAAATAAAGTCATCATAGATACCAGGAATACATTTTGTATTTACGCCAGACTCGCGTTTCGTCTACAAAAGACTCATCAGTGACGCTCGAATCCAAAAAAGTTGAAAAGGCCAAATAAAGTATGGAGTTGAAGAGCATAAAGGACCAAAATTCCTAAAAGTTTGCCAAATACAGCTAAGGTAATCTATGCCTGAGTTAGCATGTGGTATAATTCCTCAGACATCCATACACTTAGGCTTAAGATATTCTCAGGAAACTATATGGCTTCTGAGGACAACGACAAAAACATCGTCATAGCATTATACGGTTGTATCAGAACTAAGATATCAATATAATTAACAACTTATATATTTCTTCTTGATTCAAAATCAAATATCATTGTTGTATTACTATATTATTATTACATACAAAATCAATATTGACTGGTTCATTTTTTTTGTCTAAGTATCAGAGCTTATCAACAAAACTTATGTGGATTACTGATCCATGAACTGAGGTAAAGGTTATGAGAAGGCTGTCTAAAGGACATGTATGCCTTGTAAAGATTTTGGCAGTATACTGATTGATTCATTTGTCTTAGAAACATTCGTTTTGTATAAGATGTTATTGGTTTTGAACTATCATTAAGTAACTGTAAGTACTCTCAGACCTGTACATTGTGTATTTTGTGTTTTTGTTAGCCATTTGAAACAACTTTTTCTGAAAGGCTGTTGATTAACTGACACGATTAAGATATTTGAATATTGTATTATTCAGTACTTCATTTGTGTTGTTATCGTAAACAGATATAAATATGCATTTTTGCGCCTGTCCCAAGTCAGGAGCCTCTGGCCTTTGTTAGTCTTGTATGATTTGAAATTCTAGTTTCTTGTGTATAATTCGGAGTTAAGTATGACGTCCATTATCACTGAACTAGTATAGATATTTGTTAAGGGACCAGCTGAAGGACGCTCCAGGTGTAGGAGTTTCTCGCTGCATTGAAGACCTATTGGTGACCTTTTGCTGTTGTCTGTTCTATGGTCAATGTGGTCTCTTTGACACGTTCCCCATTTCCATTCTCAATTTTATTACTATCCAATTAAAATCCTGTATGGTCATATATCCAGTCAATAACTATTATTAGCTTTCGTCTGTGTAATATGTCTAGGACGCATCATTTTAGGTCTTTGAGAGGGCTTTTATAAATTTTGACTACTCTCAGATTAGTAATTCTGTGTCTTCTGCCAATTTGTATTTGTGGATAATACCAATACAATGAATCAATTCATTTTCAAATATTTGTTTTACAGTTTGTGCTTACTTTGTAATATTACAAAACCGTTGAAGGTTGGGTTGTGACATAACACTTGCTAACAATAACAAACTCAAAAATAATCTCCATGTTCAAGGGATCTTTACTAAGCTTGTCTGACATATTTATTTTTTATAATTGTTTTTGCATACAACAAGTATCTAGATTTCATGTATGTATAAATCATTCCAATTGTGAAGAGTCAGGGCCATGTATAGAGCTTACTGTATGTATGTATGGCTTATTGCTGGAGGCCCTATAGTGACCTATAGTTACTTACAGTCATGACAGTCACATCTTTGGGCTCTTAAGGATATATGTCTCATTATCAAGCATATCACATCTCCTTATTTTTATATATATTTGAAAATTTAACTGAACAACCAGAGGGTGAACATTATGTTAACATAAGGCAGCAACCATTTGATTTTCTGGAAAGGGGGGGGGGGGCTTTGGTTTTTTTCCCATACAAATTCTGGCGAAAAACAATCTACTTTTTGGCAAAAAGTCGAAAACAATTTTTTCTTTTAATTTTAACACTACATATCATGCATATAGTGGCAGCTGAGGGTGAAAAAAACAAATTATTTTTTTCTCCAAAAACTGGAAACAAACTTTTTTTTCTCAAAAAAATCCATAGACGTCCCCCCCTCTCCCGTGAAAATCAAATGGTAACTGCCTAAGGGACACTGTGTCAGAGAAACATTGTCTCTTACAATAAATGAAGATATCAATACTAGTGAGTACCTATCAAAAGTAATATAGCCAAACAAAGAATCAAGACAAATTTCAGTTGCAGTAAAAGATTGACCTTGTCTTACCACTCCCAGAGTGTTAGCTATAGGTGAAAAGGGGGTGAAAAATTGACCATTCAAAGCTTTGTTTGATATCAAAAGGATGTATGTTATATGAATAAAAAAGATGTTGATGTTAGTAACTATAGGTTATAATAATACATTATTTTACGATGAGCACAACCATTTCACTAATACTCACAGTTAAATGTGATCTTACTACTGTTTACCTCGAATATTCCATGGTACTGTATCCTGCTGGAAGGTCTTCATTATTTCCATTTCTTTTGTCATATTTGCATAGTCTTCTTGTAAAATTTCATGGGATTTCTTTACTTTCTTATGCTTTTCTTGTAGTATTTGATGGGATTTTCTCATATCAATATGTGAGCGTTTCAGATTTTTTAATGATTTCTGCAGCCCTTTAATCTCGTCATTTGACCGTTTGATGTCCATCATTATTTCTTGATTGGTTTGATCTAATGGTTTGGTTTTCAGATGATCACATTCCTGCATCATTTGCTGCCCACCCAATCTATCAACAGCCTGCAAAATAAAGGATGATACTTGTTACTGTAAATGACTACAATAAAACTTGCAGGTTCAAAAATGGGTCTGCATAATTCTTGCATTACTCCGAAACAATAACAAACCAGTAATATATGGCATATCTTAAACATAAATGCAATAGGTAAATGATAGATTGGGATCCGGCTAACATAACCTTTAACCCCACCACTTTCTGTATGTATGTGCCTGTTATTCAGTGGTTGTCATTTGTTGCTGTGATACATATTTGTTTTTCTTTTGAATTGTTTTACGTTTGTGATCATGAGATCTTTTATAGCTGAATATTTGGTAGGAGATTTGTTCATTGTTGAAGACCGAACGGTGACCTATAGCTGTTAGTTTCTGTGTCATTTGTTCTCTAGTTGAGAGTTGTCTCATTTGCAATCATACAACATCTTCATATTGATATCAGATGAGTCAAATGGTTTTTTGTCACATTGACTTATCTAGGTTTTTATAGTTCGTTCTTATGTTGTACTGTTATACCACTGTCCCAGGTTAGGTCGAGGGTGGGGAACCCGCTAACATGTTAAACCCCGCCACATTCTCTATGTATGTGCCTGTCCCAAGTCAGGAGCCTGTAATTCAGTGGTAGTCGTTTGTTTTTATGTGTTACATATTTGTTATTTTCTTATCCCAGGCATAGATTACCTTAGCCGTAATTGGCACAACTTTTTGGAATTTTGGATCCTGGATGCTCTTCAACTTTGTACTTGTTTGGCTTTATGAATATTTTGATATGAGCGTCACTGATGAGTCTTATGTAGACGAAACGCGCGTCTGGCGTACTAAATTATAATCCTGATACCTTTGATAACTATTGTATTTCGTTCATTTTTTATACATAAATTAGGCCTTTAGTTTTCTCATTTGAACATGTTGAATTGTTTTACATTGTCATTTCGGGGACTTTAATAGCTTTTATATGCGGTATGGATTTTACTCATTGATGAATGCCGTACAGTAACCTATAGTTGTTAATTTCTGTTTCATTTGGTCTTTTTTGGAGAGTTGTCTCAATGGCAATCATACCACCTCTTCTTATTTATATCAGATGAGTCAAATGTTTTTTTTGTGGTCACATTGACTTATCTTGGGTTGACAGCATATCTATCTTTTTCCTCATAATAAGGAAGATATTGACATAAAAGTTTACATTTTTTACAATTGGTTAATAAGGCTGCTGCTATTGTGGCAAATGCGAATGCACCAAAATATACATTCCCTTTGTCTAGCATTCTGCAAATTCGGTTGCAGGTGAAACAATAATAAATTATTGACACAGAGATATGTCTCGCCTGTCGGACAGGGTATGAAAATGGTCAACAAACTGAGATGTACAGACAGTAATGTAATGCTTTACAAAAAATCATGGTAAGTAGTTCCTCTCTCTCTGAATTTAATTTCCTACAAAATATCATAGATCTATCACAAGTTGATCCTGTCGGACTAACTTAAGCAGAAACCTGAACAATGAAGATTGCTAAAGTATTCAAAGTCCCTGAACCATGACCTTGGGGGCAGAGCCTCATGATAGTCTTCAAACTGATATGCACTGATAGTAATGCAATTTACATAAAATATCAATGATCTACCACATGTAGATCCTATCAAATAAACTTTAGCAGAGAATTAATAATGAAAAATGCTGATTTATTCAAAGTCACTGGACCATGTCCATGATGTCCAAGGGGACAGTGCCCAAAATAGTCGTCAAACTGATATGAACTGATAAAAATATGACTTCCTACAAAATATTATTGTTCTATCACAAGTTGATCCTATTTAACAAACTTAAGCAGAAAACTAAATATTGAAATATTCATAAGTTATTGAAACCTAGGGGAGAGGGCTTCAAAATAGTTGTCAAACTGACCTGAACAGATAGTAATGCAACTTCATACAAGATACCATTGATTTATCACAAGTAGATCTTATCGAGCTAATTTAAGCAAACAAATTAACCTAATTTCGAATTAATTCAAAGCCATTAGACCATGACCTTAGTAGGAGACGGGGCCTCAAAATAGTGATTAAAATGATATGTACTGATAGTAATGCATCTTTACATGAAATATTAATGATCTATCACAAGTATTTCCTTTCAAACTAACTTTAGCAGAAAACTTACAATTGTTGACGCAGTCATCATAAAAGCAGTCCTTGTGTCTCATTTTCCGCGACCAAAGTCGCAGGCGCCACAAAAATCAAAATCATATATTTTCTATAAAATAAATTTCATAAGTGTGTTAAAGGCAAAATAGTTCTATTTGGTTTCTTGTAATTTGGTTTTAAATATCTACTGATAGGTGACCTACAATTAGTTAAATGAACCTTGATATAGATACTTACACAAGTTATATCATTCCATGCAGTATTGAAGAACCCTGTGTCTAGTTTGCCATCATCCAGATGAGCAAGGTGATTCCTGTAGTGTTTGATCCTTGCTAAGTCTGCAGCTGGCGTGGTTTCTATTGCAGAAGGTAAATGGTCAAATCCACAATGAGGAGTCAAATTCCTTAGTAACAGTATCATCAAAGTTACGTCGAATGTTTTAGAATCTGGAACATCTAGAAAATACACTAGTTAATAAAGATTATAAAAGTAAAAGCAAATAGCAAGTTTGTTTATTAATACATTTTTAGCCAAATCAATACTTGGAAATATTCTTACCTAAAAATTGTATAGTGAGTCCATCTTGTTTATTGATTACAGTTGTAAATAAGTGATTCAAAGGAACATAAATTTAGCTTTTTTTTTTTTTTTTAAACTAGAGGCTCTAAAGAGCCTGTGCAGCTCACCTTGGTCTATGTGCATATTGAACAAAGGACACAGATGGATTTATTACAAAATTTTGTTTCCATGATGATGATGTGTTTGTAGATCTTACTTAACTGAAATTCTTGCTGTTTACAATTATCTCCTTCTATCATAAACTTAGCCCAGTAGTTACAGAGGAAAATGTTGTGTAAAAATTTACAAAATTTACGAAAAATTGTTCAAAATTATATAGGGCAATAACTCCTTAAGGTGTCAACTGACCATTTCGGTCATGCTGACTTATTTGTAAATCTTACTTTGCTGAACATTATTGCTGTTTACAGTTTATTTCTATCTACAATGATCTATAATAGTATTCAAGATAATAACCAAAACGGTAAAATTTCCTATAAATTACCAATTCAGGGGCAGCAACCCAACAACAGGTTGTCCGATTCATCTGAAAATTTCAGGGCTGATAGATAGATATTGACCTGATAAACTATATATCCCGTGTCAGATTTGCTCTAAATGCCTTTGGTTTCAGAGATACAAGTAAAAATCTACATTTTATCCCTATGTTCTATATTTAGCCATAACGGCCATCTTGGTTGGTTGGTCTGGTCACCAGACACATTTTTAAAACTACATACCCCAATGATGACTGTAGAAAAATTTATTAAAATTTGGCCCAGTAGTTTCAGAGGAGAAGATTTCTGTAAAAGTTAACGACGACAACGACGGAAGCCAAGTGATGTGAAAAGCTCACTTGGCCTTTTCGGGCCAGGTGAGCTAAAAAGTACAATGTAATACCACTAGTCAGATGCGGGTAACTGGGGCTCACCATGCTCACAAACATGTTTACCCTCTGTAAAAGCCAGGAACAAAAATATGAACAAAGCTGCTACTATTTCTTTTAAATTCTTTGCCATTTTTTTTCATCATAGAACTTTTATTGCTTATTATGGAATCTGGAAACATGGTTTCATGATGCTTGAAATTGATAAGCTAACACGTGCACAATTTTTGGTTCACTTTTCGTATCATATTAAGCATTGTGTATAAAGTTCATTAGATTTGGTTGAGGCTAACTTACATGTAAGTAAGAAAACGGAAATGAAAAATTCAGCAGGGGGCATAAAAAAACTATATCTTCATTTTAAACACACTTTCATTTGAAAAAGCTTAGAGACACAGCAAAAGGAGTATGTTGGATAAAGTCCTAAAATGGCCCCTATTTCTGGCAAAATTCAAAATCAGGATTAATTGACCAATGCAAAAATAAATCATATCTTGTACGATGACAATATCAAATGTTTGGTTGTTGAAGTTTTACATACTTGACTTTGTTCATGACATCACATTAATAGCACTTATTTTGAAAATTCAATGAAAATGGATTAATTACCATCACTTTCTTGCATCGGATAGGAAACATATAGAGAGCAGGCGTCGACTAAGAAAAACTTTTAGCATAATCTTTGTTATGGCATTTTACATATCTTGCACAAATATTTAGTGTGTCAACCCCTGCACACTTTGTTTCCATAGATATGTTATTTGGTTGAAATCTGTCTGATTTTGTAAAATTTTGCCCGATTTGGGATGTACAATTCATCACTCCAGAATAAAACTTTTTCAAAAAAACTACTATTTAGTTTACTCATATATCTTTTCCTCAACTTAATCATAACGTTAACTCTAGAAATGTAAAAGTGACACCACCAAAATTCAAATATGCTTTGTGTTTTTAAGTTATAAGCATTGTGTCAAAATTGTCTGTCATTTTGCTGAGACAAACTTAAGTCAGAAACTCAAAATTCAGCAATAACTCTAAATAAATAGTAAGAGTTATGCCACCAAAATTCAATCTTGATCTGTATTTGGTTGTTCTAATCTTGGTGCATAATTTTAAAGAATTTGGTTGAGGCAAACTAAGGTAAGAACTATAAAAAGGATGGCAGATCAAATAAAACATGAGCTAATAAGAATTTTGTATAAATTTCAGGCTAACTAAAGTTCAAGTACTGAAACCAATTTCGGGATGTAAGAACGGACGGATGAAAGGAAGGACATACATGTACAGACTGACATGGAAAGACAACGGTATACCAAAATGCGTTCTGAAATTGGGCGTATATAAAAACTGATACTAGAAAAAGGATATTTAAATTATCTGCAATAACAAATATTTTGGAACAGAAGGTTTATCTATGAACAATATGTATAAACATCATGTAAAGCACAGTTTTGTGTATACTTTTTGGGAATCTAGGAAAGGGAAACATTGTATTATGAAATAAAAATTTCTGTACTCACCGGGAAAGCTAGGACACAGAAGGTTCCACTGTGATTGGTTGATTCTATGCTTCTTTTTTAAGTCAAGCAATTTGTTTAACTCCTTTTTTATTGTCACTTCTAAACATGTTGGAGCAAATTCACTATCAAAGAAAGTTCTTGCTGCACGAGGAGAAATTCCAGTTAATAATAAACTCATTCGAACATAGTTTTCTTCCTCTACAGAAAGAGTTGCCATTATAAAGACTTCTTTATTCCTTTACTAATTTTAGACAGAATTCTCGCAAGCAAAATATATTTATTCTAATTGTCAAATCATAGTTATTCACTATATGACAATATTTCATGACATTCAAGTTGGATTTAATCGTGGTTGTTGCCCCTCTGATGAAGAAAACCACTTGGAAATCTATTATTTACCATGTATTTACTGAAAAATAAGTTATACATTAATTTTAATGTCTGCATGAACTGGTCAATTGGATGCTTTCTGGTATAATTCCTGTATATAGTGATATTTTAGTGTATTTTGCACATATAACATGTATAACAAAGTATGTAATTTTTCAAAACCCAATAAAAGACTTCATGAACGAAAATTATTATTTCAGGGCACTATGAATAACAATTGATTGTTCAGTTGTATTTTACTCATTCTAACATTATAAAGCATGCATAGTTTTCTTCCTCTACAGAAAGAGATGCAATATTTAAGTCTCCTTTGTTCCTTTGCTAATTTTAAACAGAATTCTATCAAGCAAAAGATCTTTACTACAATTTCTAAATCATTGTTATTTGCTATGTGACACTATTACATGGCAATCAGGTTTGCTTAAATCTTGAGTGTTATGAAGAAAATACTATGATATCTGGTATATTTACTGCAAAATAAGATATAAATGAAACAAAAAGTCTGAACAGGTCAATTGGATGCTTGTTGACCAGTATAATATTTGTACTGATTTTTTAAAATCTCCTTTATCATGTGTATGTGCATTTTGTTTATTAAAAAGTAGATAATAACTTATAAATTGCTTCGCCAAGCGCAGCTGAATATGACAACAGAGGTCCAACCCTGAACAGTTGGGGCAAAATTGGACACAGTATTCATACTTGATACAGGTCTGAATTTGGATTGTTATTAAGTCTTTGTCACATAATAGGTTTCTGACACAGAATAACTGCATTTGAAGAACTTGAATTGGTTATGTGATTTGAATTTATAATCTTTTGTGCAAAACACTTTGCTGTTGCAAATTGCCCCTCCCCTCTTTCCCTTTTTTAAGCAAAAAAAAAAATAAAAATAGAAAAAATTTTCTTTTTAATTTCTGAAATCTTGAGAACAAATTGTCCCCCCACCTTTTTTCCCAAAAAATAATCTTTCCCTTTAAAAGGTATGGTCATAATCTCAATTCAAATTTCCAATGGAGTATGCAATAATAACCCATTTAAATACATCATAAAAGTCTTAAATAGAAAATGACATTCATAATCATGGCTAAAATCAAATTACACTGCTTTTAAATTATGTTTTGTACTTTAGTAATTGTCCATTAACCAGGACAGTGAGAACACCCTTGTTTACCCCCCTTCTGTCACTAATTTCAAAAAGTTTGAGCCATAATCCCTCAAAGCGAATTTTTATCATCCCTTTATGGTATAATTTCAGAGAGATCCATACACCATCCGACAAGTTATTGTCTGGAAACTAAATAAAATGGTTTATTTGGGTCCCTTCTTGGCCCTAAACTGATTCCTAAACTGTCCGGACCATAACATCAAAATCAATCCCAACCTTTCATTTGTGGTATTAGGCCTTGTGTTTAAATTTCATAGATTTCTATTTTTTGATACCAAAATTATTGTGCGAAAACCAAGTTTCTTCGGGCTACGACGACGACATGATACCTATAGTCCAGTCAATCTACCATAAATTTGACCCAAACCTTGAAGTAATTGCAACAGAAGATATTTAAGTTTTAATCTTTAGCATTATACCCCAAATATACACGGAAAAAAGTCCCATAAAATCTTACTTGAGGAAGACTAAAAAAAATAATTTAAAAATCCTATGGAGATTTTCATTAAAAAGGGAGATAACTCTGCAAAAAAGGCAAACATATCAATAAAAATGGATACAAAATTGTATCTTTACCGCTTCTATTTATCAGAATGTATTGATTCTTGTTTTTTTAGCGTTATTTAGAGTAGAACAAACAACTCTTAAAGTGTTTTGATATCTTTTATCAAGCTATAATCTAGATTTCGTAATTCCTTAGTTAACCATTTATTGAATTTTTCAACATGTCAAGGTAAAGAATCTCAAATTTAATAAAAATATTTAAGCACGTCTTCTTCTTTTTGTGGTTTAAAGTTTCTTAAGACAAGTAAGATGCTGAAAAATTATAATATACAGGTATATACAATACCAAATTTTTGTACATTAAAAATAGACCAAAAAAAAATACCCGAAACACTTCAATTTTGTACATTTCATGAGCAGAAAATATACTTTAGTCTAAAACAAACTTATAACCCCATCAAAGTATCATATTTTACATAAATTTCAGGAAAATCATCCAAAACTGACAAAAAAAGAGTCATTTTTGCAGAGTTATTTCCCCTTCCTAAGTTAATTTTCATAGGAAATTAAAATGTCGATATTGAGTTTTCCTCAATTTAGATTTTATGGGACTTTTTTCTGTGTATAATAAGGGTTTCGTGCTATAGATAAGAACTAAAATATTTTCTGTTGCAATTAGTTTGAGGTTAAATCTAAGTTTAACTTGACTACTATATACGATGATATTTGCGGTCGAATAAAAACACCTTTAAAGTTCATGAAAATGTATTTTTAATAGACAATAATTCCTATAGTTATATTTGGTAGATCTTAAGATTATAAACAAAATATGAAATTTTTCGCTCATTGTTGAAGACTGTATGGTGACCTACATGTATAGATACTAGCTTCTACGTTATTTGGTCTCTGGTGGAAAGTTTTCTCAGTGGCAATCATACCTTTTAATTTATTTTTATATGATATGACACCTTCATTAACTTCTTCTCTGACAATGTGACATTACTGATAATGACTGATCATGTGTCAGAGCTATGAAACAAGAATTGGATGGACTGAGCAGAGTGATATAAGCAAAGGGAAGGATGATTATAAATATTTTTGACTTACCATCGGCGGTTTCGCTTTAACAGTTAATGATTAAATCACCAATTTTAACATGCAAACTGATTAAATTGCTCGAAGTCAATAGACCATGACTTAGGGTCCAGGCCAATAAAAAATGAGATGTGCCAATTGTAATAATGGTTACTCTGAAACTTACCCCTAATCACACACTAATACATTGTTGAAGCCATCATCGCCACCAGAAACATCATATATATTAAAATCTTGCATTCACAGCTTTGTCAAAGTTCATCCATATTACATATTCAGGTGCCTGCCAAAAAGGTTAGACATATTCTTAGTGGTACACTAGGTTGTACTGTGCTGTGATAAAGGGCATGAAGGGAATTTCTGTTTTCAAACTGATCGATTTAAGCAGAAAAATTAACATTTAAAACTGCTAGTTAACCCAGTCACTGGACCAAGACGAGAGAGCAAACTTAAAAAGTCAAACTAATATGTACTGATAGCTAGTATTACCACTTTATAAATAAACAGCTGCGCGATGAGTGCATGGTATGCCCGTTGTCTTGTGTGTAAAGTTTTTTGCAATAATCATAAATAGTTTCTGAGATTTGGCACGACACGTGAAAACCCTCAACGCAATAACTCTAAAATAAAATTTTGAATCATCACCTAAAAGTATACAAATCTCTAGATTTATATAACTAATAAGTTTTAAGTAATAATCATAAATTCTTATTGAGATAGGTCGCTACATTTGAAAACCCAACCTTTTTTTTTTTACAAGAAACAACAATGTTAAGTTTCATGACATTTGGATAAGTCGATCTCAAGTCATGGTACGACACCTTTATGTCTGACAGACAAACGGACGGACAATTAGACGAACGCCGTACATTTGTATACCATAATATGTCCCTTGGTCTATGTGCATATTAAACAAAGGAGAAAGATCTATGGATTCATGACAAAATTGTGTTTCGGTGATGGTGATGTGTTTTTTTTTTTATCTTACTTTACTGAACATTCTTGCTGCTTACAATTAGCTCTATATATTGTGACCTTGCTATGATGGCCGGTTAAGGCCATTTCGCGATTTCGCAATTTCAAGTTTTCGCCTTTTCGCGTATTCGCCTTTTCGCGATTTCGCCTTTTCGCGTTTCAACGATATACATGTTATTATAACATAACATTTTAAATATAATTAGAGACAAGACTATTTAAGTATACTGGTATAATAGTACTGCAACCAGAGTTCATTTTTTTAAACTTTAATGGTCCGGAAGAACACACACCTAAATTATATATCGATGGAAAGAGGAAAAAGTGTATAATAAGAAAAGTTGGGTCGTAAAAATCCAGAGTGGTCACAATTTTGTGAAATTGAGGTCAAAGGTCAGACCTAAAAATATCAACATTTCAACCACAAGGACAAAAAGGAGAAATATTCTGATATTTATTCAATAGAATGCTACAAAAACGATTCAATCATAAGCATATGGTATAATCGATGTTAAAACGACAAATTTGACTACTTATATGAAAAGCTGCCATTAAAAAATTGCGTTGATTTGGAACCTTCTGATTTTTTTCCATTTAAGACATAGCAAAAGAAGAAGTGGCCTTGACCTTTTCACATCCATAAACTTTCATATTGTGTATAGTATTTCACTATAGTATATTACAGAATTATTTTTTAAAGTATAAAACACCAGTTTATCAAATTATTTCAATATTTTTTCTATCTTTGAAAAAAACAAAATTCAAGCGCTGAAACAGTGTTTTTAATTTTGCATCTTAAAGGTTGTGTATTTTGTGAAAATTAGTATCTAGTTATAGATAAACACATATTGTGTATTTGCAAAGTCTAGACAGGGCAGTTATAACACAAAATATACTATAGTCACACGAGGCGAATGCGAGGTTTAAAAAAAAATGAGTGTAAAACAAAGTCAGTTTGGTGCATGAACATTTTTTTAGTGGGATAATCCTGGTAAAAAAGTTAACTCATTAATTTTTCAAGGGAAGGATGAAAAATTATACAATGCAATGCCAATTTCTAATGTTGTAATTCAAAATCTGTCATGGTCCTTATATAACTTTTAAAAGTGACACCCAATAGCTCAAGTATTCATAAAATAGGGACATGAATCAATCTCTTAGTCATCATATGCGGATTCAGTACGCGTATTAGCTTTACAAGAAACTTCCCTTTTTTATAAGAACAAGTTCGGCGTTGGACAGAGTTTGTTCAAAGCAAACACAGTTTTTGATTACAAATGCTATCTGGAGCGTAAATACCGTCATGATTCGGTCAAACAGATATCGTCTTACCTTTGCATAGGAAACACAAAAGAAATGTGAGTACAAAGTTTCGATCAATGTTAATGACCCATATTCCCATATGCATATGCATGATGTATCTGCACTGCCAATCCAAAATGTAATGGGGCGAATGTTGCTACAGAAACGATTGATTTTGTAATAGCCATCTATTTACGAATTTTTGTTATCTTTAGGGACAATATACGGTTCAGAAGCGCCTTTGTGTTATTTTTATCAATTAACTAACAAATGAACTTTTGAGCCTAGGCTCCGTGTTGAAGACCGGACCGTGACCTATAATGGCTTACTTTTATAAAATGTGACTTGGATGGTGTGTTGTATCATTGGCACTCATACCACATCTTCCGATATCTATTAACAAGCTATGCATTTCCATAGAAATACCAAAACGAGGACATAGCTCATAAGAGCACTGGTGGCAGGGTAAAGTAATTGTTCTTCTTTTAATGTATCCTTAATATTTTCAGACACACCTTGGTGTAATTCTGAAAGTCTTAACATAGACTTCAATTTTCCTGCAGCAGATATGGCATCCCCTAAATTGAGTTCAGAGCTAAACTCTTTATTTCATATCCCTTGGCCCCGCTGTGTCTGAATTGTAAGGTGTCACAATATCTAGTTACATGTAGTTCTGGAGTTTGGCAGTTTGGTAAGCATCAGAGACAATCTTGGGTAAAGTTGATCGGTATATATAGAGGATGTGCTACATGAGAAAGGCTTTTTTTTATGGAAGAACAAATCACATCACTAACAATCGTTATTAATGAACTGACAGCAAGTTCCAATTCTAATTTTTCAGTAACTGTTTTACTTAATTGCACAGGTGTTGACTTCAATAAGTACTTGGTTATGCATGGATAAATGATTACTCACATTAATTAGCACAACTTAAAAGACTGTCATCACGTTTAGAGGACTCAGTTTTGCGTAGTTTTCTGGTTTTTTTTTTAAAGGTTTGTCTTTTACACAAAAACCCTGTTTTCATATCCAAACTACAAGGAAGAAACTGAGCGCGAGATCGTATACAAGTGTCAGGTTGTGAGGATACATGTCGATCAGTTTGATCACATGTATGGATTTCTGTTGTTTCTAATTTAAAGTTCCCCAAGGGTGACTGGGGAACCGAAATGTGGTCACTTGGTCTTCTCCCGACCGGCAGTAAAACGAGGTGGGGCGTCCATTTGGCTGTGCGGGATGTATCAAGTTCGCAGTCACGTCCGGTCAGAATGGGGACGTTAAATCCGATGCCTCGTGTAAAGAGAGTGCAACGTTCTTTGCACGTTAAGAACCCTTGCATCAACTCTTTGAGGAGTCCGAAGGTGGCCTGTTGCAATGGAAAATTTCTGTCCGAATCCAATATACCATCATTTTCCAGTGGCAGTCTAAATTTTCCCGATCATCATCCCGAATGGCCTCTATTATGACAAAACCTACCTATTGTTTTTATTGTTAACTTGTTCTCGTCCTGAACATGCATGAAATATGTGTCACTGGACGTTAAGCAACCAACAATCAATCTAATTTAAAGACGCACCAATTTTGCCTTCTGGTGCAAGTCTCATAACATTACTGATGATTCGCCCACGGAAAGCAGAATATTAAGAGAAGTTGATTTTAGCATCACCTTGTCACACACCAAATTTCTGCGAATCTTCAATAGTACTTTTCCACCGACCACTTGCATGCATATTAATTGCTCTGAGGTTAAACATTGACATACAATGTATTTTCACACAATGTCAACTATAGTCTTTATCCGGAAAAACCTCTTATCCGAAGGATTCGGTTAACTTTTATATAAAGTCAAAATTTTATTAACAAAAATATAACTTATTTATAGAAAATACACGAAAGAACTACTATATATATTCAAATCACTCAAAAATAGATTAAACTCTCCTACAAAATCTACATAATCACATCGAAACTATCAAATTGATGGTGAAGGAAAAAATAAATGGTGGAGCTGATTGACGGATAGGAAATTTCCGTAATTAAAAAAGGTACAAATGATGTTTTTATTTTTGAGTTTTTGACAAAATTGTTTGGAATTTGCCCAACAAAATTTGCATGCAGTATCGCAATAATATGTTTTGTCCTCTCAAATGTCAAATACTATTTTTGAATATATGTTTTCTCGTTTTCAAAGAAAAACGCGTTAAATTTCTACCTAAAAAAAACCTAACTTTAAGTTTGAAAGTTTTACTTGGAGATGGTATTATATTTATGTCTTCATCATTCCGATGATCCTTGATGATATGTGCATAGAAAATATTTACGAAAATAGCGGGAAAATTAACCAAAAAATATATTTTTGGATTTTAAGGTAACTACCCAAAACCGTAAATTGTGGGGTACCCCCATTAAAGGGATAAAATACAAAAATGTGAGCATAGAAACTTTTTACGACCCGACGGAAATTAAAATATAGATATTATTCTATCATTTAAAACAATTTGCAGCCGTGTGTTATTCCGGACCATTAAACTCGTTAACTAAGCGTCTTTTTCGATGTCAGTTGCAGTACTATAAGTCATTCAAATGATTGTCATATAAATTTCATATATGTGGTTTACTTTAAATATTTTCATCAATTAGACAATTCCTTACATTCTTTCTTTCAAATACTCTTATAAGTCATTATATTTTTAAAAGTGTAAATTGTTTAGGTTAAGCCACAATGGGCGGTTTTTGTTGTTGGAATTATATTTTGTTTATATACCTCTACATGTGTATATTAGTATATTAATTATGCTTTGAATATACAATTTGCTTGAAGTTATATATTGGACATTTTAAAATAATTGAAATTATTCATTATTATTATGATACTTCAAATACACAATCTTCCATTTCATGCTCTTTTTGTGAATCTGAAATTTTCAATAATTAAATAAATCGCATCATGCATACAAGTCAGTAATTTAATGTGACACAATATGATGCAGTTAGTACATTTAATTTTATCATGCCATATATTGTATTGAACAGTTATGTTGGTGGGTTAACAGTAAGGTTAGTTTCAACATATTTATTTATAGTGGATTGGAAAACAAGTTGTTGCAACTTACATGTATATTAATCCCTTTCCACTTGACGGGTACAAGGGCTGCCTTGTAGCGGCATAAGCTGACTGTTTTTTTTTTATTTTTTCGAAATATACACGGGTGACTTTTACGTGCAAGATATATGGCTCTCTCATATCATGGGTCAGCCATTTATCGTCCCCTTCCGATGGTCATGGTTTCTCAAGACCATACTAGAAAATGAAATTCTATCTCTGAAATGTTTTCCCCGGAAGATTGACATTGCTTTGAGCTTGACGTTTGAGTTTTGCTAAATAGGTAGATTATGACCGATAACCACTTAAAACGTACTGCATGCAGTGTTTTTTTTTAATATTATCATTCCTAGCGATTGTTATCAAAAATACAGAACGTCAAGACAAAAAACCTCATAAAAACAAACCCTTTCAATCAACAAATCAAGTGAACAAGCAAGTGCCATATATCTCACTTTGTGCAGGCATTTTCCAGAAACAAATGATAGGTGAAATGTGATTTTGTATCAAGTTTAACCAACCACTTGTATGCTGATTAAGTTTCATCATATTGATACTATTATGTTAAAAACCTTAACAGAATTTGTATGTTATGAATCAAATACTAGAATTTGGGTCTAATCGGTGAACATGAATTTGACAGCTAGTACCCATTTTAGTTGTCTTAAAACTATTTGTCAAAAACGGGCGACAAGAGAGAACAAATGTTTATAAAGGAGTTGTTCAAATACCGTTATGAAAAATGTGGTGGAGTCGTAATACCATGGGAAAAGCTTAACAATGTAAACAAACATCTCAAGGGAAGTAATGGTTTCCATGACATTTCTGTTGTATTCCAAATAATAAAACCTATACAATCTATGTGACAGTGCTGTTGTATGCTGTATTAAAAGGGGGAGTGGTTTAATGGACATATGTGCATCCGTTGCTTTGCCAAACCTAAGCTCTGTCCATGTCTCTGTCCATGACCCGTTTCAGGTCTTAAGTTCAGATTATGACTTATAACGCCATCAATTTGTATAAGTTTATTTGTGATAGATGTCAGCTTTATCTCCGAAAAGTCTGACAAAATAATTCATAGTTAAACCCATTTTAAAAGAAATTCAATTCATGTCACAGGACAAGTTGATTTGATGTCTGATGGAGATATTAATTTTATCATTTAATTATTTAACCAAATTCGGCATAATAGAATGTCTATAATCAAAAATAGATGACGATGCTTCCTATAATCTTATCACAAATGTGTTTCTCACATTTGGATTGATATAGTTTTCTTGCATGTTTCAAAAAACGTTGTAAAACAACTTTTTCCAGTTTCAATTCACAAATAAAATAAAGAACATGCAGTCTTAAAGGGGCACCAGCTGTTAAATTTATATTCACCATTTGACTGAAATTGGTTACTAAAAACAAATAATCATTTAATCATTTCACGTATACTATTGATTGAACCAAACAAAATCATATTCTTTTTTTTTCATATCTCGTATTTAGTGCCCCCGTTAAAGGAACTTTGATTTCTTAATTCTTTTTTTGGTTGCTGAAATTAAATCTTAAGTTTGAATGAAACAAAAATATCTAGAAGATAAACACCTGTATAAATGACCAAAACAAATCAGTGAATACCTGTTATCACTGCAATAATCCGCAAGTATTCAATTCAACTAGTAATTACAGGTATTTACTTAATTATTCAGTAATGTCTTTGATAACCTCTGGTTATCCTACACCCATAGTAGGTTTTATTAGATCTGTCCATCCTACACAGACGTTGGCCTTTGTTATCTTTGGTTATCTCTGGTCACCTAACACACATTGGCTTATGTTACCTCTGGTTACCTTACACGGAAAGGTGCTTTAATTACTTTTGGTTACCCTAAACACATATTGGCGTTTGTATCCTCTGATCCCCTTAAATAACAATTGGCTTTGGTTACCTCTGAGCAACCTACACAGATATTGGCTTTGGTAACATCAGGTCACCCTACACAGATATTGGCTTTGATAAAATCTGGCCAGTCTACTGTCTACTTACACAGATATTGGATTTAGTTACCTCAGGGCAAGCACAGACACAATAATTGGGAATCAACTGGTGTAAACCTTTCCAAAATCTCGATCAGTTGACTTTCAGAAACATACAATATAAACCGGTATAAAGAGGACCTTAACTGCTCTGTTGAAATGACGGCCTATCTATGATGGGTTTTAAGCAAACTAGACACGTAAAATATTTTGAATAAATATATAGTAAATAAAACGGTGGTTGAGTATCTGACAGCATGATTATCTTTTAAAAACACAAAAATATATCGGAAAAATGTGTATTATCATTAATTAAGTTGACGCTAGTACTATTTATTAGCTATGACTACTGTGTTACAGTAATCTCAGATGTTAGTATAGTCTGAGGATACGATAGTTCTGAAATATTTATTAAACTTAAACAAATCGATATGAGAAGACTTGGTGTGAGTGCCAATGAGAAAACTCTCCATTTTAGCCACAATTTGTAAAAGTAAACACATTTCATATCAAGGGTTAACATTTAAATCAAAATTACCTTCAATACTCTATATGACACAGCCGTTCATCATCGACTACAGTAACTCGGTTGAACGATTTAAAAACGCCCAGGTCAAGGTACAAAGTTATCTTCCCTTGAATGTTGTTATCTATAGTCCCTTTGTGTAGACAGTGTTAGTTTGATTCACTCCGTAAAATATGCCTTTGGTTCATTACAAATATTATCATACTTGTCAAATACCTGACAGGTTTTTACACCTTCTAACTGTATTTCGTTTATCTTGTACTATACAAATACAGGTGTGCAGATTACACAAAGCGAGATAAAGATGAAGTAAAACATACACGTGATGAATTAAAGGCAAAATGCAAAGTAGAGTTTGAGGTCAGTTGAAAAAAGGTTAAAGAATATTATGTTTGAATCTTAGTACTGAATTATAGACTACATTACCTAAAATACTGTCCATATATCGAGTTATAGTTTGTCGACTTTACTATAATTTTGATAACATTTATCCCATAACTAGAACACAACTATATGGCAACCCTTTTTATATATATTAGATTTCAAGATATCTTATATACCTATAACAATAAAGGACATTAAACGTGCATTGAATACATTAAAGAAAGTGAAAACAAGTGGACCAGATGGCTTAGTAAATAACAGACAGTAGTAGTCTGAGATCATTGAATATTGTTTTCATTGATATAAATATAGATTTTGTTTTCAGTAGATTAAAAGCAAACTAAATATTATTGCCAGTTACATATACACATTCAGGGATCAACAATCTGTCGATACATGTATCTCTCTATTGCACAAGGTCATGTTTTTCTCTGACTGTTTATGACGTGTTTACATTAGTTCTATCGGATGATGGATATGTACTGATTGATAATTTAGTCATAGATGCATGATTTATTTTTTCAATTAGTTGCAACTTACTGTCTTTTGTTGTTTAGATATACAAGTACCCGGTCACGTCCACTCTGTGTCTTTGTTAGATGCATTTATATTTGTAACAATCTAATGAATTAATCCCTTTCAACTGATGTTAATAGATAGTTCTTATTGCCATGAAATTGGGAGGTTTGGCTAGCCACAAAACCAGGTGCAATCCACTTTTCTTAAAATGTCATGCATTCAGAGGCGCATACAAAAACTACGATGCAATATGAGTACTAGAGTTTCTAACCCTTTCAAGAATCCGGAGGTTGTGGATGCTTTATCCTCCTTGCATGACAAATATGTCGTTGTTCCAGCAGATAAAGCCTCCAATAATGTTGTCTTCATATGTAAAATCATTATTAGCAATGTCTCACTACAGAGCTTGGAATTGATAAAACTACTGGTCATCCTACATATTCTTTAACATCATTTACCATGGACGAAATTTTACAAAATCATAAATCTGTCCTTCTTTCTTTTGGTATGAACATCAAAGAAAACGAAGATAACTTGCCTTCATTATACTGGATATCTAAATTACACAAAACCCCATATAAAGAACGATACATAGCTGGGTCTTCAAAATGTTCGACTAAACATCTTTCTAAAGTACTGACTACTATTCTTTCTACAGTTAAAGATGGGCTTCAAAAATATTGTGATGAGATATATTCTACCAGTGGTGTTAACCAGATGTGGATTCTCAAAAATTCGAAAGATCTACTGCTTAACCTTCGATCACAATCTTTGCAATTTTGCAGCAACATAAAAACTTTTGATTTTTCTACGCTATATACTACTATTCCCTATGCTCAGTTGAAAGATCGACTTCACCATCTAATAAAACAGATATAAATTTCTTGTTTTGGGTTACAATAATGCATATTTTGTGAAGAATCACACTGAATCTTCCAGAAAATATACTAAAGATGATATTATCAAAATGCTGGACTTTTTGATCGACAATATATTTGTTGAGTTTGGAGGATTTATATTTCAACAGACAGTCGGTATTCCAATGGGTACTAATTGTGCACCCCTGCTGGCTGATTTGTTTTTGTACTCGTATGAAGCAGAATTCATTCAGAACCTTCTAAAAGACAAAAAAAAAGCACCTTGCGAAATTCTTTAATTTTACTTTCCGATATATTGATGATGTTCTATCATTGAATAACCCATATTTCAGCCAATACCTACATCTCATATATCCCAGTGAACTTGAAATTAAGGATACTACTGATACTAGAAGGACTGCTTCATACCTTAATCTTTTCCTCAATATTGACGTAGATGGACGACTTTACACAAAAATCTATGATAAACGGGACGATTTCAACTTCCCAATTGTCAATTTCCCATTTCTTAGCAGTAACATACCCTCTGCCCCTTCGTATGGTGTTTACATATCACAGTTGATACGTTATGCTCGTGCTTGTTCACACTATACGGACTTCATATACAGGAGTGTGCTCCTTACGCAGAAACTGCCCCAACAAAGTTATGAGGAGAACAGATTAAAATTGACACTCCGTAAATTTTAAGAACACCATCACGAATTGGTGATTCCATACGATGTATCTTTGACCAAACTAGTTAAGGACATTTTTACCACATGGTAGATTGTTGTTTGTCATTATGTCGTCTAATCTTTTAATTACCAAAACATAACTTATTCCCGATTGTGACTGTTTTGCTGAGTGTGAATTCGCATTACTATAAGACGTGTTACGGTACTTGTCTATACAAAATTCATGTATTTAGTTTAAATGTTTAATGTTATATTTGTAATTCTCATCGGATTTTGTCAAATGTTGTGACTTCTTTTCTATTATATTTATGTGTTATGGTAAATAATATTAATCACCGCATTCAATTATTAGATTTCATTTTGTTCAACGTAATCAGTGCATTATTTTTACGTTTCAAGTGAGATTCAAAACAAACCGTACATAGCTTTATAATATAGTTAATTGCTGCCTTAGTTTGCTATTAATACATATTGAAATGTGCATTGTTATTAAGTGCAATATCAGTATTTAGTTCAAATGTAATCTTGGGTCAGTCCTTGTTCTATCTTATTCATTCAAATGACGTAATGTTTCATTTTTTGATGATCTGTTTTACAAATTCAAATGACGTCATCATTTCTTTGTCATTTTTTACAATTTCAAATATGACGTCACTTGGCGTTGTGGTTTAAACATATTCGAATGTGTCTACATATTGTGTTGCAAATGTCTGGTTATGTAATGTATTTCAGTTGTTTCCTGTAATTGGTTAATATTTCAGTTCTATCATGTACAGCTTTTGTTTATTAATTTTATTAATTTACTGTTTGCAATTAAAGTATAAATTATTCTAAATGATAAGGATGTTCTAGTAACTAACAGAAAACCCTGGCCGTTTTTGGCACAGCTTTTTTAATCTTTTAGTCCTCGATGCTGTTCGACTTTGTGCTTGTTTCGGCTTGCAAACTTTTGTATCTGGGCATCACCAGTAAATCTTGTGTGTATAAAATGCACTTCTGGCGTATTAAAATTTTCAACTTGTTGCCTTTTGTTGGCTGTTGTTCGTGTGTTTCTTTGTCAATTGTATTCTCCAATTTATTTATATTGTAGTCCTGTAGTGTTGAGTTGTCATCTTAATTTTATATTTCAAATGGCTATAAAAGGGGAGGTTTGGCATGCCACAAAACCAGGTTCAACCCGCCATTTTTTTCTTTAAAAATGTCCTGTACCAAGTCAGGAATATGGCCATTGTTATATTATAGTTCGTTTCTGTATGTGTTACATTTTAACGTTGCGTCGTTTGTTTTCTCTTATTTTTGAGTGTAAATTCACATTGCGATAAGACGTGTCACGGTACTTGTCTATCCCAAATTCATGTATTTGGTTTTGATGTTATATTTGTTATTCTCGTGGGATTTTGTCTGTTGCTTGGTCCGTTTCTGTGTGTGTTACATTGTAGTGTTGTGTCGTTGTTCTCCTCTTATATTTAATGCGTTTCCCTCAGTTTTAGTTTGTTACCCCGATTTTGTTTTTTGTCTATGGATTTATGAGTTTGAACATCGGTATACTACTGTTGCCTTTATTTAATGGCACTTTGATCACTTTTGTCGAGTATCGATTTCTGCCATCTTTGCTAGCCAAAGGGTTACCATCCACTCCCCCTCCTCTTCTCCTTTGGCAGATTGAGTCAACAATTGTGATAACAATGTTGCGCCATCTATCGTTGGATTAAATTCACGCCCATTCCAAATACTTTATTATTGACCAGTGGTAGAGGTGAAAACACGGTAACTTCTAGATTCTACATACATTAGTGCAAAAATAGATACACAGGAACTTCTAATAATTGGTTAAAAACATTTAAGTTGTCACTAAATATCGTCGTATGTTTTTGGGTGTAAAGACTTTTTGCAGCACTATAAGCGCGTGGAAACTACATTTTCTTTATTTTCACGTGATCATGTTGTAGTTGCGTTTTGATTGGATGTAGCCAGTTACGACTGTGACCAATGAAAAGCATAACCTTGTGTCTCCGAAATTCGATCTTAATCCGCCAAGAGTGGAGAGGAGGGGAGTGAATCGTAAACCCTGACTAGCGAAGATGATTTCTGGAAAGCGTTTCCTAAAAACATTTACAAGATTAATCGTGTAAGCCGTGCTAATATCAGCACGTTTATGATAATTTGAGATTTGTTATAATACGCAAGGCCAGCTGGTGTAAGCAACGTTTTTACATTTAGTCTTTAACTTTTAATAACATTAACGGAACTATTTTTTTCTGCAACAAATGCGCTAAAACTGTTATGCTATTGAAGAAATGATCTAGACTTAAAACGTCTGTTATGAAAGATATGATTTTATAATGTTACACATTGTTCATGTTCGGCTTAAACTAAAAAAAAAACTATAGGGGGTTATTTGGGAGTAAACAATGCTTTTCGATAGGCCTCGAAATTCAAAAAATGTGTACAATTCAATCAGTTTGAACACTTAACTCGCACTTTGTTTATGTTTCTTATTAAAGAGAGTTTTTTTCTGTTTGGTTGGTTTTTTTTTGCGGGACGACCGGTGTCTCGACGGTTTACGATGAATTTCGATATGCGATGTAATCCCAAATTATAGATGTGTAAAATCTCAATCCGTTTGAACGCATACATCACATGCATTTTGCGTGATAAACGGCACACACGGGTACTAAATTACGACTGAAAGATCAGAAATTATAGTCTTGTTAGATACCGAAGTACTTTTACAACTTGGATCCAAATGATAGTAGGGTAAGATTCCTAAGTACTTTTACAATTTGGAGACAAAAGGGTAGTGTGGAAAGATACCAAAATACTTTTACAACTTGGAGAAAAAATGTTAGTCTGGAAAGAAACCGAAGACGACAATTTACTTTTATTTTTATAATCCTGTATACAATGTCCTGTTATGTTATTAGCTTGATGATTCACCAACCAGAATATATCGAAAAATTATGATTATCCCAAGGCCGTAGCTACCCTTGAGGCAAGTGAGGCAATTGCCTCACTAAAATTTCGACACTGATTATTTTTTTTATACATATATATATCAATATAATAGTCATTTGTTGTTCTGTCTCAACCTTAATTTCTATCTGAGACTACTATAACACATGTGTTATAGTAGTCTCAGTTTCTATATAACTTGTCTGATCATTCCTTTTAAACTATTCTTCCTTGATATAACTCAGCATCTCAACGGGTGATATTTCTCGATAACATTAACCTAATAATGATAATCATCATGGATCTCTAGTTAAAAACAGGCTCTTGCAGGAAGGAAAAAGCGACACTGAAGGTAATAGTCAAGTCGATTTGTGAAACAATTGCTCAGATTGTGGTAAAAGCATAAAATTTTGCAGAGTGTTAGTTGAGGTCTTAACTAACATTTATAGCTATGGACCCAATTCAGAAAATCAAAATGGTAGCTCTGGGCGGCCATTTTGAAATCATGTCAAAAATATTAATAAAAATTATTATTAAAAATTTGAAAAATATATTACATTACCAATTTTGATAAACTTTCGTATATCTTATGACAAAGAATATCAACTGATGACTATTGAAGTATTAGGTGGCCATCTTGAATGGTGGCCATTTTGGAAATGTAAATTTCAAATATATCAGTATTCACTATCCTAAATTGTTTTTTGAATTATTACTAAGTTTTATATGCATTTACAACTAGTTTTTCTTATCATTTATTTATATGACTGTTGCTATTCGTATAGGATATATTTACCAAGTGCTCAAATAAGGCATGCATATGTTAACAAATAAATGTATTTAAAAAATACGCGTAAATTCTTTTAATTGAAGTTTAGCATGTAGGGCTTAGTTACTTTTTTCCACCAAAAAATGCGTATATACAATATAAGTTATGACCACTGTATGTTGAAAAAGAATAATACGTATTTATTAAGTCAATGGAGCTGAAAAAATAATAAATAGACTGGAAAGAATTCCGTAACGCCAAGAGAGGACACATGAGGATTTACAATGCCAATCAAATACAAAAAGAGCAGACATAGACATTTGAGCTGGTAATCAGTCATTTTTGTAAGCATACACCTGTTCCAAGTTGATGAAGGCCATGTAATGGGAGAAACACTCCAGAATCACAAGGCAAAAGGTACTGATCATGTCAAAGCAAATCTTGAGACCATAACATATTTTGTCAGGAAAAAAGTCTAAGATGAGTCACGGATTGAAAATACTAGTAAAATAACCAGCCACGGTTTTGATGAATCAACAATAACAATATGATTGCAGGATTTTTTTTCTTTCATTGTGATGATGTATCTGACTATCATCATTAAGCCTCGACAATTATGATCGACAATAGAGTATGTGACTGTCACTTGAACTACTAACCATTGTTCTTCTAGCATGTTCAAAGTGAGAAACATTTATAGGCGACAGAAATAATACACAATTTCTTATCGATTTCGTATCTGAAAAAAATTAACCTCTGCCATTAAAAACATGAGCAAAGCGAATGAAGAAAGGATTTAACGAAAATGGGCGGCGGTAATATCAATAATATAAGTATTTACTACTTAAACTGGAATAAGGAACTCTCAGAGGAAGATGGTGGTCATACAAATTTTGTTCAGTAGGAAATCAACGTTTGTCAAAACATTGAAATGGCATATTTCGAAAGAAAACCCATACAGAAAATATATTTCCGTAGAACACAGAATTAGTGTCCTCATTGTTGATAGCAAGAGATCAGGGAAAATATATCATATCATAACATCCTGTCTCCTTTTTTCAGTGTTATTGTTATAACCGATGAGTGTGATGGAAGTTTTAATTAAACTTAGCTTTCGATTAGTACTCGGTGTCTTTACAAAGATAATGTTCAGCAAGCATATCAAGCGATATAAGTTAAGATATAACTGATACATCAACAACATCACACAATGATTTGATAAATCTTCGTGACGGGGGGGGGGGGGGGGGGGGGGTCGATCGCACCTTATTAAAAGTGTTCAAGGGTACATGGGATTTGTTAACGATTTCCGGTATAAACAAATTGTCTGATGCAAAATACTTTGGACAGTGGCGGTCGATTTGTTGGATTGTTTCGATGTAATTAGTTGCCAAACTATCCCGTTTTAACATAAGAATATGTCTTTATTTATCAATGGTTCAATTGAATGAAGGAAGATTATGAAATGGAAGCTAAACCCGCCAGTTAAAAATCCTTTAGAATATTATATATTGTATGACCAGGAAGAGAATATTTGTGATCTACATAACCGGCGTTTGTCTGTTTACTCTGTGAAACCAGATGGACCTCTAAAGTAGACACTTTGACCTGACTTCTAAAGAACTACTATGAACAGCGTCTTGACATATAACAAGAAATCGAGAACAAAACAAATGACCAATTTGATGCCATCCAATAAAAATCAACATTTCAGAGTTTTAAAATCTGAAAATTCCGTGTGATTACTAAAAGAGGGGCAAAAGATACCCGAGGGAGGGTCAAACTCATAAATAAAAAATAAACTGACAACGCCATGGCTAAAAATAAAAAGACAAACAGACAAACAATTGTACAGAAGACACAACATAGAAAACTAAAGACTATGCAACACGAACCCCACCAAAAAACTTGGGGTGATCTCAGGTGCTCCGGAAAGGTAAGCAGATCCTTTTCCACATGTGGCACCCGTCGTATTGCTTATGTTATTACAAATCCGGTAACTAGTCTAATACTAAATGTGTATTCTTATTCGTACGGCCTTTGTCTATAGTCTTCCGAGCTGTTGCATGTGAATTTGTGGTACCTCATATTCAATCAAGACTTTTAATTGACCTAATGGGTCATATACCTTATAACTGTACTGACAATCTTTCATTTGAAATGGTATAATTTCATTGTAGCAGAAATTACTATATACCGAAACCGCGCACAGCAGGGAGACACAGACACACAGCAAACGCAGCAGATGAAACAGTTGAAGAGCATTTTTAGAATAAATATATTTGATTCTTTTGCTAGTCATGTAATCAATCATTTGAGACCAAGAACAACAGAGACAAATTTCTATTTCTCAAATTTATTTGAAAAACAAAATCATGGAAGATTTCGTTTTCAGCCTATCTTATGGCAGACATTCTGTTCATTAAAAGTTTGGCTTATATTCTCGTGCATATGTTGGCTTATATTGTGTTGCATATGTTGGCTTATATGCTGGTGCATATGTTGGCTTATATGCTGGTGCATATGTTGGCTTATATTGTGGTGCATAATTATGTTTGCTTATATGCTGGTGTATATGTTGTCGTATATGCTGGTGCATATGTTGGCTTATATGCTGGTGCATATGTTGGCTTGTATTCGGATGCATACATTGATTTATACTCTGGTGCATATTCTGGTTCATACTTTGCTTTATATCCTCCATATCAAGGTTCAGGAAAAAAGATGAGCATAAAAAGAATGAGGTGTGGGAGACAATAGCAGACACTTTATAACTGTGAATAATTTTGAATATCGCAACAATCAAAACTCGTAAATACACATTTTAATTGTTGATGGTCATATAGTTCTATAACATGTTCATAAGAAACATATAAAAGAAATATTCCAAATAATAAATGCACTCTTAACTTTTCATTTGACTGTCAATATCAACATGACGGAAACAAACAACAGAATTTAACAAACTTTGATAATAAAGACTTCAGGGATGGATGGGCGCTAACATACTCAAAATTGTCTAGAGTCAAGTGAGTTTGGCCATGAAATATAGACACAGACAACCATATTCCTGACTTCAAAACCAAATCCTCACTTACGTTGAAATTTGAAAAGAGATAACAAAACCATTGATGACCATTGTCGAATCTTCGGATGATTGTAGAACAAAAACGGACAAATACTTAGTACCAGCCCAATGTCATCAAATCGGTGGTGTAGAAGACCAAAACACAATTTACTCAAATCATTGTATGAAATTTCAAATGCCGGATACAACTTAAGGTGGTTTTTTTTAAATTCTTATAATTGCCAATTGCTTTTCCAAAAAAAAGGATTTCATAATCACCCTGTATAAATACAGATAAAACCGGACGATGACGCGTTCGAATCAAACACACCGTGTAACACTGAGTTCAGACAGTAAAAAATAATACTTTTAAAGAAACTCTAATTTCTATTCTTCGGATATTTTGCTCCAATATATTCTTTGCCATAATACTTATTAGTTACTAAAAGGTTTTTCAAATATGTGACATTTTTATATACAAACATTAAAAAACGCACGACGATATCAATGATAAAACATGCTTGTCATTTTTAGATACTCAAAAATTAATGTTTCTCGTACCTCATAGCTTTTAAAACATACATTTTTGAAAATTTCATGGTTTAAATTAACAAACCTATTAAGATTTTATCTTTATGTTGTGTCTAGAAACAGAAAAGTACATATTTTAAAGTGTCTTTTTTTCATGTTGTGTACGCTTCGTTGTCACTACACCTTTTTATACTGTACTCTTCGTTGACACAATATTGCGTTTGTCAATGAATTTTGCATGTATTAAATTATGCTTTGATATATTGATTATAACCTATATGCATGTTAGAAAAAAATAATTTATCAACATTACATGCAGACGGCAACCCATAATACCCCTTGTATTGATGGAACACTCTTACAGGTATTTTATACATGCAAAAAATCCTTCTGTATACGAAAGTGTAAATTGGTAGGAAAAGTAAATTCACAAAATACTGAACTCAGAGGAAAATCTAATCGGAAAGTCCCAATCATATGCCAAAATCAAATGACAAAACACATAAAAAAAAACCGAATGGACAACAACTGTCATATTCCTGACATGGTACAGACATTTTCAAATGTAACAAATGGTGGATTAAACCAGGTTTTATAGAGCTAAACCTCTCACTTTGTACGACAGTCTCATCAAATTCCGTTATATTTACAATGATGCGTGAACTGAACAGACATAAAGAATAACATAGTCCAAATATGGGAACGGCAGTCATCATCGTGTTACAATTTTAAAAGAAACAATTTAACAGAACACAAAAGTATTTAATCAAATTGAAAACACATTTAAAATTGAAAATACATTAACTCGACAGATGCATATGGCTAAGCAGACAGATAGACACGTCCGATTTCTAATTTGATACAATTTTTAAAGTGTTTACGTGACAATCAATGTACTGTTAGGGGTGGGTTGGGTGTTCCGCTAACATGTTTAATCCCGCCATATTCTGTATGTGTCTGTCTAAAACCTGGAGCGTGTAATTCAGTAGTTATATATACTTTTTACTCACAATTTTGTGTATAAATTAGGCCGTTAGTTTTCTCGTATGCATTGTTTTACATTTGGTCTTTTGCGAAGTGTTGTTTCAATACCACATCTTCTTATTTATATATACAGCAATCAAAAACAATCAATGGATTATAGGCTTTTGGTCTGAATCTCAGAGGCGAGTGCTGGGGGGTCATAGATTACAATAGAGTTACATTAAGGCTACAGAATATGTGTATACAATATACATGTAACTTACAGCCACCCATAGTAATACAATTTCTTTAATGTGAAGATGTAAAGATAAGGAGATAATTTTTGCTTTCTTCAATTATGTTTTTTTTTGTTTGTTTGTTTAATTTTCAAGGTATAAAGATTCTGTTTAACTTCCTCGAACATTACAGTCGTTCTATCGTGATGGCAAAATCTAAATGATTCGTAATTCTGGTTACTATAAGCACCTTTATGTCTACCCACCAATATGCATTTCATTCAAATTTGACATATTTCGGAGAAGACCAAAGGGACCATATTTATATTCCACAGTCACCCTTGGCGTCATCGGTAAATTATGCGGTTGACCAAAGCGTCAATCATTAACTTAGCCCTAGTCATTTGCTTTGTTTCTTCTTTCATGTCTTAAAAGTTAACAATAAAATATGAAACAGTTGGTACTGACCAATTTCTGCACCCTATTTTTCGTTAATGACACGCGTACGTAATGGCTGATTGTTGGTTGCTTAACGTTCACTTAGAAATATGGCATGCATGTTCAGTATAATCACAATGTAGCAAAACATACTACATTTAGGTCCTGGAAGGAGGCCCTCCAGAATTACGTCAAAGAAGTTTGGATTGCCACTGGATAAAATGAGGTATATTGAAAAAGGTGTATTAGCGTGGTGTTCTCTCTACACGAGACATTGGATCTTATATTCCCATTCAGACTGGACGGAACTGCGTACTTTTACATCCCACACAACTAAAAGGGTGACCAACTTCGGTCAGGTTTTACTACCGGTCGGAAATAAGGCCAAAGTGACCATATCTAATAGTGTATTTCCAGTCTTCCTTTACCAAATTCTTTCATAAAATGAAATAAAACAAAAAAATTGCCTACAATGTAAAAAGTTTTGCTGTACCTGTTAAATTAAAACATCACTTAACATTATTACAATATATGCATACTTATGAACACTCATAAGATCGTACATTCTCTTGATACTGTTTACTTATAATTATTTGGCATTGCACAAATTCATGCGTTTTATTACGTCTTTACCTAAAACGTTTGGATATATACTGACTAATACTTTAGATACATAATTTACCTCCTAGTTGTAATTCGCTTTGAAATAACTTTCAGTTACTTCAATAACTCCTCTGTCGATATTTTATGTATATGGTTTTTGTGCCTTGTACTGACATTTTAAGTTGAGCTTATTGCAACTGTATAGATTTTTTTTTATCATGTTGTGTTGTTACGCAAGTGTCCCATGGTAAGGAGAGGGTTGGGGCTCACATGTTTAAATCCGCCGCATTTTTTTGTGTCAGTCCAACGGCAGGCGCCTGTCGTACATTGGTTATATAGATCTGTCATATTTGTTTCTCTTTAATACATTATTCTTAAGTTATCAATATATAACCGTTAGTTTCCTCGTTATAATTATTTCACATTTTTTGTGTATCGGTGTCTGTTTAGCAGACTTTAAATGGTATAGGTTTTCCTCATTGTGAAATGTTGTACATTTGACTATAATAATTGTTTTATAAATACACCCATTTCATTTAAACTTAGGTGGAAAGTTGTCTCACTGGCCATCACACCACATCTACAAAGCTTTATATGCAAAAAAAAATAAATAAATAAATAAAGCAATTTGAATACCATGTAAGTCATTCGGCAAACTAAGTTCAACGATCTCCTATGTCTGTTTTCGTCTAGGCGAATTTGGACCAACATCGGCAGTTGAAAGAGCCTTCAATTGTGAAAAGTAAGTCATTAAAGTTCTGTTTACTGTACTATACTTTTTGAAACTTTATTTCCTCTGAAATATATTTATTAACTGTTAATTTCATCTGGAATACCAAAAAGTCTCAATTTTCAATAGAAACATTCCTATCAGATGTACGCTGGTTAAACATTGAAATTTTCGCTTTATATGACTGATATTTTAAGTTCAACTAATTTGACTAAGTTAACTGATAAACATTTACAATAAAAAACAGAAAAGAGTCGCCGACACCATCTCGAATACATTGAGAAGAAAGTGATTTGTGGAGGTTTTTGTCAACGAACTGTACAGTGATTATTTAAAAACGCATAACGAACGCGACACATTTGGTGAATCGAACAATAAAGTAAGAGAAAGCTTATTTAGTATGATAATGCGTTTATTCTAAGTTCTAAGGAACATCTAAACATTTCTAAAGGCACGTAGTAACTCACCTTATAGTTATTTATTATTGCTTAAGATATCAATACGTACATGTGTATGCACGAAAAGATATTCAGCATTGTTTATTTCACTAAACGTATGAAATTGCATCATGTATGTGCGTTTTGCATCTAGCAGTTTCATCCAACGTTCTATGCAATATCTAAAATTTACAACAACTGTATAATTGAATAAATAAACTAACATGCACATTGACATATTTATACATACTCAAATAAGTTCTAGAAAGTCATTCGAAATTGTTGTCATCCCAAATGTTGTCCTGATTATCTCTTCGAACGCGTCAACGTCCGGATTTATTTGTATCGGGGTTAGACGGGGTGATAATGTCGAATAATAAATAGAAACGATAGAACGGTGGAAATTGTATTGCAAATTAGAATGTTTGATTATGTTCAAATTAACTAAAGTTTGGACATACACTTGACTTTTTTCTTGATTTCTGGTGATCTTTTAAAATATTTATGTTGATGTGTTAGTTTTTTTTTTAAATAATAACTATTCTATAAAAACATACCAACAAGAGAATGTAAAACAAAGAAACAAGATAACACAACTTTGGCCTTGAGATTGGCTAGTAAAGTCAAACATGTTTAAAGAGACCACTCTAGGGAGAGCAAAAAAGTGATCTCTCGAGTCAGGTGGTATTTTAATACAGGTTCAATTTATATGAAATGTACTACAGAGGGATCGACAATTGATGGTCTTTTAACACAGGTTTTTGCATGATATAGGTGGTCTCTTAAGCAGGGTTGACTGTATTAAAAGGAATCATATGAGTCAACAATTACATGTATGTCTTAATTAGCTAGGATTGCTATCTTTCCTATTGATGGTCATATGTTATCGCTGCACACTCTTTCTCCTTCCACAAATAAAAACTCGCGATCATGATATAGCCAACAGCGCTGAAAGTGGCATTAGACACCAACAATCCATCGATTACTCAATCAATCAATCAATCATACAAGGAACTTTCAATGTTGTATTTATACTGATTGTAAATGAAGGATCATCAACTAAGTATTAGTACTTACTGTTACGTCGACAACAATTTTTAAAGTCATTACAATCTCTGAGTTGTGGTCCGTCACCAGATAGTAACCATATTAACAATAGTGACGGATGCAATAACCATTTCCTGCTCTTTCACACTTATGGAACGAGTAACTAGTAAATGAAATTTAAAAATGAATTTAGTTAAGAAATAATATATATATAAAGAAAACAAACTTATTGTGTCATGGTTGGATTACACATACCATTTGACAGTTTGTTTTTCTATCAAGATAGAATAAATATAAATAAATTGAAATGATTTTGCTCTCTTTTATTTTTGTTTTGGTGCAGTTGATATCCTGCTTTTATTGTTATTCTTTTATTATTACTGAAGTTGTGATGAGCAATACAGATTAGTCAATGTAAACAATAAATAGTGCTATAGTAAAGAAGCGACAGGGCGCCAGACTTTTTTCTAAATGTAAAATATAGATCATTTTATAATTATATTCCAACTTAAATAAAATCTGTATTAATACATCACGTCCTAGCAAAATGTAACAAACTTCAAACCCTGTATTCACTACTCAATTTGAATTATTGCGTTTAACACTATAAATGTGTGACCCATTTACCAATTTCCTTAAAAAAAACTTTAAGGCACTTCTGCATACAAGTTTTACTAATCACACCATAGTACGAACCCTTCAAATGATAGAGAGTTGAAATAATTGGTTTATTTTCATTATTTTTATTAAAAACAACCACTCTAGAAATAGAGGAAATAAAGGCAACAGTAGTATACCGCTGTTCAAAACTCATAAATCCATGGACAAAAAACAAAATCGGGGTAACAGACAAAAACCGAGGGAAACGCATTACATATAAGAGGAGAACAACGACATAACACCGAAACGTAACACACACAGAAACGGACCAAGCATCAGACAAAACACCACGAGAATAACAAATATAACATGAAAACCAAATACATGAATTTGGGATAGACAAGTACCGTGCCACGTCTTATCTCAATTTCTCAAAAATAAGAGAAAACACAAACGACTCAACGTTAAAATGCAACACACACAGAAACGAACAATAATATAACAATGGCCATCTTCCTGACTTGGTACAGGACACTTTTAAAGGGGAATAAAAGTGGTGGGTTGAACCTGGTTTTGTGGCATGTCAAACCTCGCACTTTAATGGCAAAGTTAAATATAACATTGAAATGACAACATAATATTACAGGACTACAATACAAATACAAAAAAGTCAGGTTTTTTTTTATTCGACATTGAACTTACCTGTACCGCACAGAGCGGCGATTATTAAAGTTCCGAGGAGTATCTGGGCTGCGATCATCTTGGTGCTGTAGAGTACGGATGTGGTATCGGTGTTGAATACGTTGCTTTAAAAATTAACGCAACATTGATTTTTTAAACAGATTTGCCACTAATTACATGCAAGATTTTGCAAATTATGTTTTTAAAATAGAATTAAAATGCTTAACAACCACACACACACACACACCTGTCAACAGTTTATTTCCTCCTGTTAAGAATATATATAATGAAATTGTGGAAATATACATTACATATGAAAACAAAAGTCTCAGCTGAGTCTGTATCGCTCACGTGCCTGACTTACAAATTATGATTAAAATATGAAAATATGAAAGTTTTAACTAGCTTAGTACAGACGTACCTGCGTTGAGGGACGGACAAAAATTTGTCAGTATAAAATCTAACTCTAACACTGTTTGGTGTAATTTTCAGACTTATATAAATATTTGCATTAACTTTGTATCTATATCACTCTTAGATCCTGTGGACATGTATATTGTATGGTTTGTCACTTGTTTAGACTTGTTTGTAAAATATACTTATTTCTAGTGACTGTATAATGAAATGAATCATGATCCTATATGATATATAAAAATTGTTGAGTTAGATTGCTGACAAATAATAAATACATTGTGTATGAAAATAATAATATAACATCTACACACGCTTAAAAAACACGTGTCTCATGTCTATCTCTAGATTCACCTTCCATGACAAGGTAACACTACGACTATTGAAGTTATATTTTTATATAGCGGATGTGGTCGATTGGTCTAGAGCGCTGGACATGAGGCTAAGCGATTGGTGCTGTAGTGTATCAAAGGTGTGAGTTCAAATCCCGTTGAGGGACGGACAAAAATTTGTCAGTATAAAATCTAACTCTAACACTGTTTGGTGTAATTTTCAGACTTATATAAATATTTGCATTAACCTTGTATCTATATCACTCTTAGATCCAGTGGACATGTATATTGTATGGTTTGTCACTTGTTTAGACTTGTTTGTAAAATATACTTATTTCTAGTGACTGTATAATGAAATGAATCATGATCCTATATGATATATAAAAATTGTTGAGTTAGATTGCTGACAAATAATAAATACATTGTGTATGAAAATAATAATATAACATCTACACACGCTTAAAAAACACGTGTCTCATGTCTATCTCTAGATTCACCTTCCGTGACAAGGTAACACTACGACTATTGAAGTTATATTTTTATATAGCGGATGTGGTCGATTGGTCTAGAGCGCTGGACATGAGGCTAAGCGATTGGTGCTGTAGTGTATCAAAGGTGTGAGTTCGAATCCCGTTGAGGGACGGACAAAAATTTGTCAGTATAAAATCTAACTCTAACACTGAGTTATAGGTCATCGTAAGATAAAGGCCTTCAAGAATTAGCAAACTCATAAATCGCCTAGTAAGCGTTTAGAGGCTCTGAATTGAAATGTAAAACAACTTCATAGTTTCTATTTTTCTTTACAAGGAAGGGGGAATGAGGCAGGAATTTTATAGGACATTTCTTCAATGTTCTACAACGTTCGATACAGAAAAAAATATGAAAGTAACCGGTGACGATTGACAACTAGCAATTAATAGCTCATATGTTGTATTTTACAACTGCAAGTTTGTTTTTGTATAAGCAAAAGAATGTGTGCTTGCATCATCCATTTTTGTTCAGCAGGTCATAAAACACTGATAACTTGTACAAAAATTCTGTACAAATTATAATTTGTACAACATTATAACTTGTACACAACATATATAACAAACCCAGTTTGTGGTTAAATTTGGCCCAGTAGTTTCAGAGGAGAAGATTTTTCTACAAGATTACTAAGATTTACGAAAAATGGTTAAAAATTGACTATAAAGGGCAATAACTCCTAAAGGGGTCAACTGACCATTTCAGTCATTAGACTTATTTGTAAATCTTACTTTGCTGAACATTATTGCTGTTTACAGTTGATCTCTATCTATAATAATATTCAAGATAACAACCAAAAACAGCAAAATTTCCTTAAAATTACATATTCAGGGGCAGCAACCCAACAACGGGTTGTCTGATTCATCTGAAAATTTCAGGGTAGATAGATCTAGACCTGATAAACAATTTTACCCCCATGTCAGATTTGCTCTTAATGCTTTGGTTTTTGAGTTATAAACCAATTACAAATTTTAATTATCACTTGTTTAAAGAAAGATTTGATTGTTTTCATGACTTTATGAAATAACGAATAAGTGGCACAAAATCTTTTGAGATCCTTTTCACAATCATCAAAATGCTGTACACGATCTTTCACAATACAAAATATCAAATTTAACAAATAGAATTGTTTTAAAAAAAAAGTAGTTTATGTATTAAAAATTTGAAAAAATCCTTTTACTTTTTTTTCTTTCAAATATTTCGAAGATCAATCTGCCTTTAGTAGTTGTGTAAAAACGGTGTTTTTGTTAATAAGGTTTAGTGTGTGGTCAGTTAATTACAATTCTATCGTGTAAATCAATGCATTTTTCACCAAAAATTCATATTTAAAACTGTTGTACAAGTTATAAGTGAATTTTGGTCAAATTGTTTTGTACAAATTATAATTTGTACAAAGTCAAAATACAAATTATAATTTGTACAATATTTTTGTACAAATTATAATTTGTACAAAATGATAACTTGTACACAACATATACACAGATTAATAATTATTGATGTTGTATTTTACAATATATTAGCAATTCATGAAAACGGAATTAACATGCATGGAAAGCTTGTTATAAAAGATGTTAGTCCCACAGTACAAAAATCAAATCAATCAACAATATGATTTACAATAAGAATAATATCTGTCTCATGTTTCCTGTCTATTTTGGTTAATTAAGGTTTTATTCTCCATTTCTATGGCAGACTAGAAAAATATGTAATCAATCAATAAAAAACATGATATTGTGAAATTAAAAAAGTCTGCTATCTGCGAGAATACTAGTATCCACACTTCTGCTAGGTATTTTGAAACAGGTTCACAGCCACGTAAACAATAGTAAATCATCGAATCTAACTAATTGTAGGGTTAGTGTATTTTTTTATAATAGTCTGGATTCGGTTTTTATAAAATTCCTACGACTAAAATTGATCGTAAGTGGTTAACAATTCAGTATACTCAAAATCAATTTGAGTCGTAAGATTTTTTTTTCGCTTAACCGATTTATTTTTGGTCCGTTATTATTGATCAGATACATCTCAAAACTATGTAGAATATATAATTTTAAAACAAAACAATTATTTGGACAGCTATGATTTATTCCCTTGTCGCTAGGTTTTTCTCAGTCGGCCCTCATTACTATCAATTTGTAGTTGATCATCAAGATGTGAGGGAGACTTTATTGTATGTGTTGTTTCCTTTATTTTAAGTCCGATAGATAGATGCATTCAACAGTCACCAGACGTTCAATTGTCTAGTGATAGGACATCATTTATACAGCGGACATTAACAGTTAAAGAATAATGCTAGCTTCTTTTCATGTGAATAAGAAGCTACTGTAGGAAGAGTCCTATGAATTATGGAACAAGTCGGTAAGAAGAGAAGTACAGTTTGTTCCATGAGAATACCAATTTTCTATTGAAAAATCACGAACAATTACATAGGTGAAAGTTTAATGAGTACCCTTTAGATATATAACATAGTAAAGAACATTTACATACAGACGAGTGCAGTCCTAACCTGTACACGAGAAGACTCGAAGAGGCGTACAATTGGTCCTTATGGTGTATTATCTATGGCCATGATTATAAATTAACTGTTTAAAAACATTGAATTTTTTAAAATAATAGGGCTTTTCTTTATCATGAATAAATCACTTTTGCTGCATTTGGCAAAACTTTTAGGAACGTTTGGTCGTCAATGCTCTTCAAGTTCGTTCCTTATTTGTCCCTTTTAACTTGTTATGATCGAGCGGCATTAATGAGTCTATTGTAGACGAAACGCGCATCTGGCGCAAATAAAAAGTTTTACTCTTGGTATCTATGGTGAGTTTATTTATAGGGAAAAAGGTTATGATTTCAGTTTAGAATACCGATAAACTGCATAAATTAAATTAGCCACTTTCAATGATGTATCTTTGTGACGGAAACAAATGTAAAAGCATAGAGTCATATGTTATTCGTTTTATACTTAATATATATAACCCAGAAATTTTGGTCAAATGTTAATTAGAAATAAATCAAATTAAGACAATATATTTTGAGTGCTTAGGTGACTTTTTGTTAATCAATCTATCTAACATTTTACATTTCCTTGTATATGATTAACTCTATTGATGAATATATGTTTCTGTTTATAGAAACAACCATAACGATAACATGTTAATCCGTTTGACACTAATCCTTTTCTATAGAAACTATTTGTTATATGTACCTTTGTCGGTTTTTTAAGGCAGTTTATGTCTTAGGTCTTTTATGGTCTGGTCCTTGCTGATAAAGTTTAAAGAATTGGTAATGCGTTTATGAATTAATTATATCCGGAAAACCAACGGATATTTATGGTTGATATAATCCTGCAATGATGTTTCCTAATACTTGTATTTATAAAAGATCAAAACTAGTTGTTTGCTCGGAGTTGTGACTGTTTTAGATTTTACTTTTGAAGTAATGTCGAAACCGTTTAAAATATTTATTCTGAAAAGAAAATAATAGACTAATAGATATTTCGGCTGATTAGAATCTTGACGTCCATACTTGTTTTTTATATTGTGGATCTTTACTAATTAACTCTTTAGTGCGCAATAGGTTTTTACTGACCATGTACTCAAAAGACACAAACGAGTGGACACATCATTTCAACAGGTGAAAGAAGGATCCATTTCACTCGATTTACACCAGCAGTGCTCACACGGAGTCGCACAGGCACACCAACAACAGAAGAACTATTCAAAAGCTTTGCGGATCATAGTGGAATACCAAGCAGATTACATTCGGACCAAGGTGTTACTTATAATGACTGTCATGTTCCCAATATCGTCTACCTTTTAATGAATGACAATTCTCACTTTTGTAGACCAAAAAAGACTTCCTGTTCTCAATGTCATATACCTTAGAATAAATGTAATGTTATCTCTAATGTATAGTAGAAGTAATAATATCTGTCATATTCTTATTACTGTAAACCTGATCATGACAGTCATTTTCTCACTTTCTCAATATTGTAGACCTTGTTATGATCCATGTAATTACCATTGCAGACCTAATAATGACTCTCATGTTATGATTTTATAGTAGCTTCGTAACCTAGATTCCCTACCTTTGAAATCCATTTCGAACCGTTATATTGAAGGTTTGTATGAATTTTCAGAGAATCAAAATGATATTTATATTGATGTGTCTGTATATTTGATACAGGGGTTAGGACATGATTTCATTGGACATAAAGCGAGAAAATGACCTTTCAAATAGATTTTAATTCTTCAAAAATCGTTGCTTCTCTTTTAAGTGAATGTTCTGTCAAACACGTCTGTTTAGAATTATAAAAGCAGTTGCATATAATTTCCCAATCCACTATAAATAAATGTTCAAACTAAACTTATTATTCCTTTATTGGTTAATCAACCCCATATTTTAAAGCTGAAAAATGTATTAAAGATAAACATGCACACACACACAGCAATATTAAAACACATAAGTTGTCGTGTGCTGCTTAATTAAAACAATATTAAAGGTCTTAAGAACATTTTAAGTACATGAAACATTTTATTGCTTATGTTATGATGAATATATATTCGAAATCATTCCAAAATGTCTTTTACCTTGTTATCACTAAAAGATTAATAATGAATTGTTGAATGAACTAATTTTTATTGTTTGTTCTTGTGTTTTACTGTCACACTAATGTCACAGGTTAGTGGAGGGCTTGGTACCAGGAAACGTGTTTAACCCGCCAAATTCTGTTTGTGCCTGTTCCAAGCTAGGAGCCTGTAACTCAGTGGTTATCGTTTGTTGCTGTATTTCATACTTTTTTCGTTCATTGTTTTGAACATTAATTAGGTCGTTATTATTTTTTTAATTGTTTTACAATATTCATTTCGGGGCCTTGTATATCTAACAAGTATACTCTGTGTGTTTTATCCATTGTTTAAGGCTATACAGTGACCTACAGTTGTTAACTTCTATGTCATTTGGTCTCTGATGGAGACTTCATTTTAAGAAAACATAATAATAACTTTCCAATTATTACTGCTAAAAACTTTATAATGACTATTATGTTGTTACCATTGAAAATCTATTAATGATCTAAGATTAAAATGTTATTTCCGGTGAAAATCTTACCACCAAATCTTAGTATGTCAAATATGGTTTCATACAAAAAAGGGTCGAACATAAATTTTTCGTCGATTTTGACAGTTTTAGAAAATTCTGCATTGCATTCTTAGTCATAAACATATATCTTCGGTTTTTAAAAAGCACAATTATTTTTATTTGTTGTTTCTATAAAATATTTTGGAAACTTTAGGTGACATGGTTACTAAGGCTTGTAAACAGGAAAAAAGGGCGAACATTAAATTGTTTTCCCCGGTATATGAAATGGTTATAATTCTATACATGTTATATGCAATAAAATGTTCTGTTATTTTTCCAAAGTTTTCATATTTAACAAAGACAAATCGGAGGAAATCAATAGTGGTATTAATTCTAATGATGTATCTCATATTTTTATAATAAATATTACTACTCAATGACGCTTATGCTTACCTTAACTGTATTAGTCAAAACTTTTCGGCTTTTTCAGTCCTCAACTACTTAATTGTTTTGCCCTATGAACTTGATGGATTCGAGGTTTTTATGGATGATGAGTCATTTGTTATCACAACGCTCGTCTGGTGTACACAATTATATGCCTGGCATCTTCGATGAGTTTTGTTATAATCACCGAAGACATGATCAAGATTCTCATCTTCTGACCACTGAGACCTTGAAATATTACAATGTTCTCACCATTGAGACCTTAATATGTTAATATGTTCTCACCACTACACTTATAATGATGCTATGATCTCACCACTGAGACCTTATACTGATACTATGTTCTCACCACTGAGACCTTATAATGATACTATGTTCTCACCACTGAGACCTTATAATGATACTATGTTCTCACCACTGAGACCTTATACTGATACTATGATCTCACCACTGAGACCTTATACTGATACTTTGATCTCACCACTGAGACCTTATACTGATACTATGATCTCACCACTGAGACCTTAAAATGTTAATATGTTCTATCCACTGAGACCTTAATATGTTAATATGTTCTCACCACTGAAACCTTATAATGATGCTATGTTCCAACCACCGAGACCTTAAAATGTTACTATGTTCTATCCACTGAGACCTTTAAATGATACTATGTTCTCACCACTGAGACCTAATACTGATACTATGTTCTCACCACTGAGACCTTATAATGATGCTATGTTCCCATCACTGAGACTTTAAAATGTTACTATGTTCTATCCACTGAGACCTTATAATGATATTATGTTCTCACCACTGAAACCTTATAATGATGCTATGTTCCCATCACTGAGACCTTATAATGATGCTATGTTCTCACCACTGAGACCTTATAATGATATTATGTTCCCACCACTGAGACCTTATAATGATATTATGTTCTCACCACTTAGTTCTTATAATGATAATATGTTCCCATCACTGAGACCTTTAAATGATACTATGTTCTCACCACTGAGACCTTAAAATGATACTATGTTCTCACCACTGAGACCTAATACTGATACTATAATCGCAACACTTAGTTCTTATAATGATAATATGTTCCCATCACTGAGACCTTTAAATGATACTATGTTCTCACCACTGAAACCTTTAAATGATACTATGTTCTCACCACTGAGACCTTATAATGATATTATGTTCCCACCACTGAGACCTTATAATGATACTATGTTCTCACCACTGAAACCTTATAATGATGCTATGTTCTCACCACTGAGACTTTAAAATGTTACTATGTTCTATCCACTGAGACCTTATAATGATGCTATGTTCTCACCACTGAGACCTTATAATGATACTATGTTCTCACCACTGAGACCTTAAAATGATACTATGTTCTCACCACTGAAACCTTATAATGATGCTATGTTCTCACCACTGAGACCTTAAAATGATACTATGTTCTCACCACTGAAACCTTATACTGATACTATAATCGCAACACTTAGTTCGTATAATGATAATATGTTCCCATCACTGAGATCTTTAAATGATACTATGTTCTTACCACTGAGACCTTTAAATGATACTATGTTCTCACCACTGAGACCTTATAATGGTACTATGTTCCCATCACTGAGACTTTAAAATGTTACTATGTTCTATCCACTGAGACCTTAATATGTTAATATGTTCTCACCACTGAAACCTTATAATGATGCTATGTTCTCACCACTGAGACTTTAAAATGTTACAATGTTCTTTCCACTGAGACCTTATAATGATACTATGTTCTCACCACTGAGACCTTATAATGATACTATGTTCTCACCACTGAGACCTTATAATGATAATATGTTCTCACCACTAAAACCTTATAATGATGCTATGTTCTCACCACTGAGACCTTTAAATGATACTATGTTCTCACCACTGAGACCTTATAATGATATTATGTTACCACCACTGAGACCTTATAATGATATTATGTTCTCACCCCTTAGTTCTTATAACGATAATATCTTCCCATCACTGAGACCTTTAAATGATACTATGTTCTCACCACTGAGACCTTTAAATGATACTATGTTCTCACCACTGAGACCTTATAATGATGCTATGTTCTCACCACTGAGACCTTATAATGATACTATGTTCTCACCACTGAGACCTTATAATGATATTATGTTACCACCACTGAGACCTTATAATGATATTATGTTCTCACCACTTAGTTCTTATAATGATACTATGTTCTCAACACTGAGACCTTTAAATGATACTACGTTCTCACCACTGAGACCTTATAATGATGCTATGTTCTCACCACTTAGACTTTAAAATGTTACTATGTTCTATCCACTGAGACCTTAATATGTTAATATGTTCTCACCACTGAGACCTTATAATGATACTATGTTCTCACCACTGAGACCTTATAAGGATACTATGTTCTCACCACTGAGACCTTATAATGATACTATGTTCTCACCACTGAAACCTTATAATGATGCTATGTTCTCACCACTGAGACCTTAAAATGATACTATGTTCTCACCACTGAGACCTTATACTGATACTATAATCGCAACACTTAGTTCTTATAATGATACTATGTTCTCACCACTGAGACCTTAAAATGATACTATGTTCTTACCACTGAGACCTTATACTGATACTATAATCGCAACACTTAGTTCTTATAATGATAATATGATCCCATCACTGAGACCTTATAATGATACTATGTTCTCAGCACTGAGACCTTTAAATGATACTATGTTCTCATCACTGAGACCATATAATGATACTATGTTCTCACCACTGAGACCTTAAAAAGATGCTATGTTCCCATCACTGAGACTTTATGCTGATACTATAATCACAACACTGAGACCTTATAATGATACGATGTTCTCGCTACTGAAACATACTGTAGACCAAATGATAACCTAAATATTCTTAGTACTGTAGACCTTAAAATGACTGTCATTTTCAAACTATTGTAGACCTAGTCATGACTCACAAGTCTTAAGAACTTCAGAAATAAGAATAAATCTCATTATATTTGTATTGCAGACATTATAATGACTGAACGAGTGTTCACTATTGTAGAATTGATAATAACTGTCATATTCCTACTACTTAAAACCTAATAATAGCTACTGTAGACCTAGTAGTGACTGTCATGTTCTCACAGTTGTATACTTTGAAAGACTTTCATGATCACATCATAGTTTACCGTATAATGAATGTCATGTTCTCTCTAATGTAGACATACCAATGACTCACATGTTCTCCCAACTGTAGACATACGAATTTAATGTTCTTAGTACTGTAGAACTGACAATGAATATAAAAAAGAAGATGTGGTATGATTGCCAATGATACAACTCTCCACAAGAGACCAAATGACACAGAAATGTCTTTTTCTCATATTGTAGACCGATGGTGACTATCATGTTCTCACCAATAAAGACCTTATAACGACTTCTGTTCTCACTACTTTGGACCTTATGATAAGATGACTCTCATGATAACACGAAAGTGTACCGGATTATGAGACTATAATCTCACTAAAATAGACATAATATTGATTCTCATGTTGTCCTTACTATAGACTTAATAAAGACTGTCGTGTTCTAAGTCATGAAGCTCTTATAATATAAAAAAAGAAAATCAAAAACTATAGGTCACCTTACGGCCTTCAATAATTAGCAAAGCCCATTCCGGATAGTCAGCTATAAAAGGACCCGAAATGAAAAATGTGAAATAATTCAAACCAGAAAACTAACGGCATAATTTAAGTAAATAAAAATGAACTAAAACAAATATGTAACACATCAATTAACGACAATAACTGAATGACAGGCTCCTGACTTGGGACAGACACATAAATATAGAATGTGGCAGGGTTAAACATGTTAGCGGGATCCCAATCCTCCACCTAACCTGGGACCGTGGTGTAACAGTACGATATGAGTACAAACTATCAAAATCAGTTGAAAAAGGCTTTACTCATCAGATGGATACAAATAAAGTCTGTCATGTTCTCACTATTGTAGACCTAATGAAATGCTTCGCTGAGCACAGCCTAATACGACCACTGGGGTCGAACCTTGAACAGTTGGGACTAATGTAGGCACAATATTTAAGCTTGATACTATCTGAATTCGGGTTGTGATAAAATTTTTGCAATAATTTAGGTTCCTGACAAAAAATAAACATGGTCAAAGATTTACAAAGCAAAGCGCAAAACTGTGCAATTGAAGATTTCTTTATGAAACTTTTCAAAAATTTGTAAAATGTTGAAAAAAAAATTGAACCGTTAAAGAAATATTGGAATCCCCCTTTCAAATTTTGTGAATCCTCTCTGGTAGCATTAACCATCAAACTCAATCCGAGTCTTTCCTTCGTAGTATCGAGCCTTGTAGTACAATGTTAGAGAGATCAATACACTTAAACATAAGTTATTTTACTTATAATAACTGATGTTCTTAGTTCTGTTGACCTAATAATGACTCATGTTGTGAGCACTGTAGACCTTCTGGTGTTTCTAATTTTTTGCTTACTGTAGACCTCATAATGAATCTCATGTTCTCAGTACTGTAGGCCTTATAATGACCATCATACTCTTCCATTATACATCTAGAAATAACTCTCATATGCTATCCATTCTGTAGAACAAATAAGAACTATCATGTTCCGCCTACTGTAGACCTTATAATAACTGTCATGTTCTCAGAACACCTAAAATGGCTCTCATATGTTACTGTTTCTGTAACACAAATAAAAACTCGCATTTTTTTTTCTTACTGTATACCTTATAATGACTAAAGTTTTAATACTGTATACCTTATAATTATTGTCGTGTTCTTAATACTGTATACCTTATAATGACTGTAAAGTTTAAATACTGTATACCTTATAATGACTGTAAAGTTTTAATACTGTATACCTTATAATGACTGTAAAGTTTTAATACTGTATACCTTATAATTACTGCCGTGTTCTTAATACTGTAGACCTTATAATGACTCAAATGTTTAATACTGTAGACCTTATAATGACTGTTATGTTCTTAATATTGTAGACCTTATAATGACTGTCGTCGTGTTCTTAGCACTGTAGACCGTATGACTCTTTTGATCTCCCTTTTGTAGACATTTCACCTTTGATGAACTTATAACGACTATTATTTTCCCCTACTGTTGAACTAATAATGACTGATGTACTTAGTTTTATAGACCTAATAATGACTTATGCCGTACGCACTGTAGACCTTATGGTGATTCTCATATTCTGCTTAATGTAGACGTCATAATGACTCTCATGTTCTCACTACGGCAGACCTTATTATAGCTGTCATCTTCTTGGTACTGTTGACTTTATGATGACCCTCATACTCTCCCAGTGTACTCATAGAAATGACACGAATAAGTTATCCATTCTGTAGAGAAAATACGAACTCTCATGTTTTGCCTACTGTATATCTTATAATAACTGGCATGTTCTCAGAACTGTAGACCTCATACTGACTCTCGTGTTCTCACTTCTGTATACCTTATAATAACTGGCATGTTTTCAGAACTGTAGAACAAATAACGATTCATATTATCACTACTGTAGACGTAATAATGACTCTCATGCTTACCCCATTGTAAACCTAGAAATGACTCTCATATGTTTCCTTTCTGTAACACAAATAATAACTTATGTTCTGCTCTCTGTTTACCTTACTGTGTTTTGTATTTGCATCTTTTTTGGTTCTTATAACGTGACTCTGTACTTTTAAAGATCCCATCATTATGTTATTGTTTTATTATATGTCATTATGTTATTGTTCTATTATAAATTTGATAATACTTTGAACGACAAACGACAAAATTAGTTTAAGCTTAAAATGGATTCTTAAAAATTCTAATGAACTTCTGGATAATTTTGAATCTCGGTCTGTGTTTGAAATCAATTCTTACATAGCTTTTGATTTTTTAACCCTGCACACCACCATTTCATAATTGAAATTATAATTGTTTTGAATAAACATTGAATGAGAAATTTTCTTCCTATGTGATGTTTACATTTTCTGACGCCAAACACGCGAAACATTGACTGTGTTTTTTTTAATTTGATAGATGCTTTTTGTAAATGTTTGTTTGTTTTGAGATTGACTGCTGTAACTATATTTTGACTATTTTACCAATGATGTATGTTTTGTTCACGAATCGCTGTAAAAAAAATAATTTGATGCGACTGTCTTGTAAGTGAGAGGTTTAGTGCTATACAACTAGATTCAATCCACCATTTTCTACATTTGCCCGTACGAAGTCAGGATATGACAGTTGTTCTCTATTCATGTTTTGATGTGTTTTATCATTTGATTTTGCCATTTGATTAGTGACTTCCCGTTTTGAATTTTCCCCGAAGGTTTTGTGATTTCACTTTTTATAATGACTGACATGTTCTTCATACAGTAGAACTTATAATGACTGTCATGTCCTAAGTATTGTTAACATTATGATAACTGCCCAGTTCTTAGTACACTAAACCTTATACTGACTGTCAAGTTCTTAATACTGTAAACCGAATAATGACTCATGTTCTAATAACTGTAGACCTTATAATAATTCTCATGTTCTCACTTTTGTATACCTAAAAATGTCTTAGATATTCTCATAATCGAAGATCTTATAATGACACTCATGATCTAAGTACTTTAGACCTGGTATTGTTCCTCATGTTTTCCTTAATATAGACCTCATGCAGACTTTCATTTGTGCACTTGTTTTTGCTTATAAAGACTATCATCCCCTACTGTGGACCTAATAATGACTGATACTCATAGTACTGTTGACCTAATAATGACTGATACTCATAGTACTTTTGACCTAATAAGGACTGTCATGTTCTCTCTACTGTAGACCTTGTAATGGCTTACATATTCTCATTCTTGTAGATCTGATATTGACTCTTGTCGTAAGTACAGTGGACCTTTTGGTGATTCTCATGTTCTGCCTGCTGTAGACCTCAAAATGACTCTCATGTTCCTAATACTGTTTTCTATAGTATCAAAAGAACCAGGATTATAATTTAGTACGCCAGACGCGCGTTTCGTCTACATAAGACTCATCAGTGACGCTCATATCAAAATATTTATAAAGCCAAACAAGTACAATGTTGAAGAGCATTGAGGACCCAAATTCCAAAAAATTGTACCAAACACGGCTAAGGTTATCTATGCCTGGAATAAGAAAATCCTTAGTTTTTCGAACAATTCAAAGTTTTGTTAACAGGAAATTTATAAAATGACCATATTATTGATATTCATGTTAACACCAGAGTGTTGACTACTTCCGGTGTTGACTTCTCGGCTGGTGAAACCCTCGGGGACGAAACGTCCACCAGCAGGGGCATCGACCTAGTGGTGTAAATAGTATAAAAAAAACATGATAATAATTTAGTACGCCAGACGCCAAACGTTAACAAATAATGATTTTTTTGTGTTTAATACTGTGGACTGCTGACCTCAAAATGATTATTATTTTCTCACTACTGCAGACCTCGTTATAATCGTCATGTTCTGAGTACTGTAGATCTTATTATGACCCTCATACTCTTGTTCGCTTAGAAATGACTTGCATGAAACCTCTTTCTAAATTATTAACATCAACATGATCAATGTTATCCACAATCAAAGCCGGGCTTCAAAGTAACTGTGAAATTACCTATTCTAGAGTTGGCGTGAATCAGATGTGGATACTAAAAAAATCAAAAGATTTTTAAGAGTACATACAATCTAAGTCTCTTTCATCTTGCAATAGTATAAAAACATTTGATTTTTCTACACTTTACACAAGCATCCCCATTCCAATTAAAAGGCAAATTGAAACAGTTGGTCCTGCTTTGTTTCATAAAAAGAATAGTCAACGTAGATACAAGTATCTTATCATAGGAAGGGGGAAATCCTACTTTGTAAAAAAATCACTCTGATTCTAACAACACATTTTCTGAAACTGACAGTATCAAGATGCTTGTTTTTTGATTGACAACATATTTGTTACGTTTGAATGACGTGTTTTCAACAAACAATCGGCATTCCCATGGGAACAAACTGTGTCCCTCTTTTCGAATTGTTCCTTTATTCATATGAGGCTGATTTCATACAGGAGCTTCTTAAGAAGAAAGAAAAGAAGTAAGCAGTATTCTTTAACTTTACTTTCCGCTATATGGATGGTGTTTTATCATTAAATAGGTGAAATTTGGTGACTATGTTGAACGAATCTTTCCATCGAACTTGAGATAAAGAATACAACAGATACAGGTAAGTCTGGCTCATATATTGGCTTACATCTAGAAATTGACAATGAGGGTCAGTTGAAAACAAAACTTTACGACCAAAGAGATGATTTCAGCTTCCAAATTGTAAACTTTCCATTTCTATGTAGCAACATTCCATCAGTGCCTGCATAGGGAGTATTTATCTCCCAGTTGATACGATATTCCATGGCGTGTATTTGCCATCATGATTTCCTTGATAGAGGATTGCTGCTCATAAGGAAGCTATTAAACCAAGAGTTCAAAGTGATGAAGTTTTAGTCATCCCTTCGTACGTTTTACCGGATGCCATCAAGAGTTGGTTGACCGTTATGGAATAGTGGTTTCACAGATGATAACGGATGTGTCCTAATGTCGTAACTATAATCCCGTACCCTTTTCCCGAATGTGACCTATCGAATAAGCCTTATAACCGGTTTGTAATATCATGAGCAACACGACGGGTGCCATATGTGGAGCAGGATCTGCTTACCCGTCAGGAGCACCTGAAATTATCCCCAGTTTTTAGTTGGGTTCGTATTGCTCAGTCTTTAATTTTTCTATGTTGTGTTTTGTGTTCTATTGTTTGTCTATTGGTCTTTTTTTCTGCATTGAGGTTGTCTGTTTATTTTCCACATTTGAGTTTAAATGTCCCTCTGGTATCTTTCGCCCCTCTATTATCCATTCTGTAGAGAAAAAAACGAACTCTCATGTTCTGCCTGCTGTAGACCTTATAATAACACATGTTCTCAGAACTGAAGACCCATTAATGACTATGTTATCACTGATGTAGACCTTATGATGAATCTCATATGTTTTCCTTTCTGTAACACAAATAATAACTCTCATGGCCTGCTAACTGTTTACCTTATAGTGACTGGTATGCTCTTAATACTGCATGCCTTTTAATGACTGTCATGTTTTAATACTGTATACCTTATAATGACTGTCATGTTCTTAGTACTGCAGACCTTATAATGACTCTCTTGTGTGTTTCCTTTCTGTAACACAAATAATAACTCTCATGCTCTGCTAACAGTATACCTAATAATGACTTATGTTCTTGATACTGTAGACCATATAAAACTGTCATATTTTCACTATTTAAGACCTAATAGTGACTTTCATGTTTTCACTATTGATGAACTCATAATGAATCTTTTGATCTTACTTTAGTAGACGTAATAATGACAGTCATGTTCTCAATATCTAAGACCTTATAATGATTCTAATGTTTCACTATTGTTGACCTTATAATTACTATACTTATGTTCTCATTATTGAAGATCTTATAATGACTCTCATGATCTTAGTACTGTAGATCGTGTTATATATGATTGTCATGTTCTCACTACCGTTGACCTTATAATGACTGTCATGTTATCACTTCCGTATACCTTATAATGACTTCCACTGATGTTTGTTCAACTGATAACACTAAAGGCACCAAATTGAGGGCACCATTTGCAATCAAAATGTCCGGCCATACATTTTAAAATTTAAAAAAGTGTTTAAATTTGGACAAATTAAAGAATATTCTTCAGGAAAAAGTTAGTGTACATACGTTTTATTATAAAAACTAGACATTTAGTTATAAAAAAAAAACATATGCATTATATTATTTTAATTTGAAGTTCATATTACTTTAACAATGGAGGCAATGACTATGAAATATCTTGTCATAATATTTGTATTTTGTAAATAAAACGGACTAATATTATTATTTACAACGGATTTAAATACATATATCTTCAATAGGTTAAGGATGTATTTAGGTGAAATCAAAAAACAAATTTGGAATTTAAAATTGATACTATAAGTCAGAAGAGCATTGGTTTAGACACAAACTAAGCTAAAAGTATTGATTGGTTTTGGGGCTCCTTTTCGAATTACATGTATATAGAAATGGAAGGAAAAGGCTGACTCAGACTTTTATTTTATATTTGCATAGATATCATTTGGGTCTCAAATCGAAAGAAAAGAAATCTATAATATGCTTAAATTTTGTTAAAAGACCTTTTATGAGCTATTGAAGTCTTATATGAAAAGAAAAATGGGTGTTATGGTGCAATATATTTTACCCTGTATCGTATGAAAAAACAAAAATCTGACACAAATTCCCACATCTGACCTAAGTACATCCTTAAGCAAAGTAAGCAATAACAAGAAAGTCTCTAGAAAAAAGGTAGAATATAGAACTTTCAATATAACAGGTATTAACATATACCACACACAAGTTTAAATATCAACAAAGCATTAATGAAAGCCTTTAAAACATTAAAATAGTTGCCATAGTGATGAATATTGCTAACCGTAGATTATTCAGACCCGTTTTTTAACATTCGGAGGAACTTCAAAAACGTTCATTCTTCAATTTTAAGTTCACAAACAAGGGTATTGATGCTATAAATATAAGTTATAATCTTCACCATAAAAGATTAAAAAGCAAAATTCCTTATTACTTAATGGATCAATCTTCTCCTATAGTATCCTACTCCTACCCTGTTGCATCTAAAATGTTTAATCACAAAAAAGTGTTGCAGAATCTAAATATTGATGACCTCAAATTTAAAGCTATACCACCTGATTTTGCCTGTTCCCAATCCCTTTTCGTGTATAATCCTGCTGGCTATATAATTTCTGGAGACCTAAACATTGTCAATAACTACAAGTTGAGACAATTTTTGTCAAAGGGTCCGAAATACAGAGAGCCACAGACAATCAATTGGAAGCAGAACTTCAAACTACTAATGGATTCTGTTGAGGGTTATGCAAAAGACTGGGCAAAAAAGAGAAAAGGTTGAGGTTGACACTCTTTCGGAGTGGGTAAAATCAGTGAGGTCACTGATTTAGATAAGAGTAAGTAAGCTTAAAGGGTCAATGAGCACCAAAGCTCCTTCCATCTTTAAAGACCCTCATGTCATAGAGGAGTTGTCTTGCCTCCATGACAAATATGTTGTCGTTCCAGCTGACAAAACCTCAAACAATATTGTTTTTGTTTGCAAGAAACAATACTTTGACTGCCTGATTAAGGAACTGGGGATAAAATAACACACTTGGAAATCCTACATATACACTAAGTACGCTTACGAAGCAGGAGATCCTGGAAAACCACAAATCGGTTCTAATCTCCTTTGGTGTTAATCCAAAGGATGAAGACCAGGATCTTCCATCCTTATATTGGATTCCTAAGCTTCACAAGAATCCTTATAAAGAAAGGTATATTGCAGGTTCTTCCAAGTGTTCCACTAAACCCCTTTCTAAAGTTCTTACTGCCTTACTCACTGCAGTCAAAGAAAGACTTCAGAAATATTGCGAAATGGCATATTCAAGAAGTGGTGGTAATCAGATGTGGATACTGAAAAATTCAAAAGAGTTATTGGTGAATTTATAAACTCAATCATTAAAAAGTAAAATCACAAAAAAAAACATTGTACCTACATTAAAACCTTTAATTTTTCAACTCTTTATATCACTGTTCCACATACTAAACTTAAAGCTCGACTGAAAGAACTCGTCAGCTTTAACATAAAGGGCACTAGACGTTTTACATATCTAGTTTTGGGCTGGAATATAGCTTCCTTTGTGAAAAATCATACAGAGTCAAGGAAAAAATATACCGACGAAGATATCACTGCCATGCTGGACTTTTTAATTGACAACATATTTGTTGAATTTGGAGGTTTGGTCTTCCAACAGACTTGTGGAATCCAAATGGGTACCAATTGCGCTCCTCTACTTGTAGATTTGTTTTTATATTTCTTTGATGAAGAATTTATCCAAGGGCTAGTACAGAAAAAAGTAAAATCACAAAAATACTGAACTTAGAGGAAGATCAATTGGGAAAGTCCATAATCACATGGCAAAATCAAATAACAAAACGAAAGGAGAAAAGAAATTAGCCCAGTCTTTTAATTTCACTTTTCGGTATATTGATGATGTACTGTTTCTAAATAATAATAGATTCAGTGATCACTTACATTTAATATATCCAAGTGAATTTGAAATTAAAGATACTACCGACACAGATAAATCTGCTTCATATTTAGACTTTTTTTCTCGAAATGACTACTGATGGTAGGTTGAATACCAAAATTTATGACAAACACGATGATTTAATTTTCCTTTTGTCAACTTTCCATTTCTGTGTAGCAACAACCCAGCGACACAAGCATATGTAGTATATGTGTCTCAATTGATACGTTACTCTAGAGCTAGCTCAAAGTACGTTGATTTTGTTGAACGAGGAATACTACTTTCTCAAAAGTTGCTAATCAGGGTTATGAATCAATCAAATTAAGGTCATCACTCAAGAAATTTTACGGTCGCCATCATGAGCTGATTGGCCATTATGACAAAAGTGTGTCTGAAATCATATCTGATATTTTTCCTCAGTCATAATAACCTTCCATCATTACCGAACTGAACAAAGAAATAACACGACGTGTGCCGTATACGGTGCAGGAAATGCTCACCCTTCCGGAGCACCTGATTTCAATCCCGGTTTTTAGTGTAGTTCGTGTTGTTTCTGTAGTAGAGAATTGATAAGAAGTAGTGGATTCGTAAACGATAATCAACGAGCGACTTTAAGATGGTGGTCAGTGGATTCTTGAAAAATAATCCACCGTTAGAACAATAGACTGACGTCAGAGAAATGAGTTAATAATTATTATTTATACCTGTTGATGTAAATGTCCTTTGGTTTTGTGAGTCTTTGTTCACTCCTTGATTTTGATTGTTATTGCCTTTAAAGCATTTGATTTTTTTTTTATAAAACTTCAATTTCGAACTATTTTCTGACTGGTATGTTGATGAATCATAGCAAATTATAGCTTTGTTTTCTCTTTCATAGGCAATCTTTGAAGCTGACTGACCCTGTCCATCACATTTATTACAGTCTGCTCCTCTGTCTAACAACATTCTCAGTATTTCGGTATGGCCATATTCACAAGCCATCATTACAGGTGACTGACCATAATTATCAACTTTATTATAGTCTGCTCCTCTGTCTAACAACATCTTTACTATTTCTACATGACAATTTTCACAAGCCTTCATTAAAGGTGATTTGTCAATTTTATCACATTTATTACAGTCTGCTCCTCTGTCTAACAACATCTTTACTATTTCTATATGACCATGTTTACAAGCCTTCATTAAAGGTGATTTGTCGAATTTTATCACATTTATTACAGTCTGCTCCTCTGTCTAACAACATCTTTACTATTTCTATATGACCATGTTTACAAGCCTTTATTAAAGGTGATCTGTCAATTTTATCACATTTATTACAGTCTGCTCTTCTGTCTAACAACATCTTTACTATTTCTATATGACCATGTTTACAAGCCTTCATTAAAGGTGATTTGTCAATTTTATCACATTTATTACAGTCTGCTCCTCTGTCTAACAACATCTTTACTATATCTGTATGACCATGTTTACAAGCCTTCTTTAAAGGTGAACTGTCATCTTCATCAAATTTATTATAGTCTGCTCCTCTGTCTAACAACATCTTTACTATTTCTATATGACCATTTTCACAAGCCATCATTACAAGTGACTGACCATAATTATCACCTTTATTATAGTCTGCTCCTCTGTCTAACAACATCTTTACTATTTCTACATGACCATTTTCACAAGCCTTCATTACAGGTGACTCACCATACCTGTCACATTCATTATAGTCTGCTCCTCTGTCTAACAACATCTTTACTATTTCTATATGACCATGTTCACTAGCCTCCATTAAAGGTGAACTGTCATATTCATCACATTTGTTATAGCCTGCTCCTCTGTCTAACAACATTTTAACTATATCTGTATGACCATTTTCACAAGCCTTCATTACAGGTGTCTGACCCCTCCTCCCACATATATTAAAGTCTACTCCTCTGTCTAACAACATCTTTCCTATTTCTATATGACCATGTTGACTAGCCTTCTTTACCGGTGACTCACTAAAACTTCCATATTCATTATAGTTTGCTCCTCTGTCTAACAACATCTTTACTATTTCTATATGACCATTTTTGCAAGCCTTCATTACCGGTGACTCACTAAAACTTCCATATTCATTATAGTTTGCTCCTCTGTCTAACAACATCTTTACTATTTCTATATGACCATTTTTACAAGCCTTCATTACCGGTGACTCACCAAAACTTCCATATTCATTATAGTTTGCTCCTTTGTCTAACAACATCTTTACTATTTCTATATGACCATGTTCACTAGCCTCCATTAAAGGTGAACTGTCATCTTCATCACATTTGTTATAGTCTGCTCCTCTGTCTAACAACATCTTTACTATTTCTATATGACCATGTTCACTAGCCTCCATTAAAGGTGAACTGTCATCTTCATCACGTTTATTATAGTCTGCTCCTCTGTCTAACAACATCTTTACTATTTCTATATGACCATTTTCACAAGCCTTCATTACAGGTGACTGACCGCTCCAGTCACATTTATTATAACCTGCTCCTCTGTCTAACAACATCTTCACTAAATCTATATGACCGTTTTCACAAGCCTTCATTACCGGTGTCTGACCCCTCCAGTCACATTTATTATAGCCTGCTCCTTTGTCTAACAACATCTTTACTATTTCTATATGACCATGTTCACTAGCCTCCATTAAAGGTGAACTGTCATATTCATCACATTTGTTATAGTCTGCTCCTCTGTCTAACAACATCTTAACTATTTCTATATGACCATGTTCACTAGCCTCCATTAAAGGTGAACTGTCATATATATCACATTTGTTATAGTCTGCTCCTCTGTCTAACAACATCTTTACTATTTCTATATGACCATTTTCACAAGCCATCATTACAAGTGACTGACCATAATTATCACCTTTATTATAGTCTGCTCCTCTGTCTAACAACATCTTTACTATTTCTACATGACCATTTTCACAAGCCTTCATTACAGGTGACTCACCATACCTGTCACATTCATTATAGTCTGCTCCTCTGTCTAACAACATCTTTACTATTTCTATATGACCATGTTCACTAGCCTCCATTAAAGGTGAACTGTCATATTCATCACATTTGTTATAGCCTGCTCCTCTGTCTAACAACATCTTAACTATATCTGTATGACCATTTTCACAAGCCATCATTACAGGTGTCTGACCCCTCCTCCCACATATATTAAAGTCTACTCCTCTGTCTAACAACATCTTTCCTATTTCTATATGACCATGTTGACTAGCCTTCTTTACCGGTGACTCACTAAAACTTCCATATTCATTATAGTTTGCTCCTCTGTCTAACAACATCTTTACTATTTCTATATGACCATTTTTGCAAGCCTTCATTACCGGTGACTCACTAAAACTTCCATATTCATTATAGTTTGCTCCTCTGTCTAACAACATCTTTACTATTTCTATATGACCATTTTTAGAAGCCTTCATTACCGGTGACTCACCAAAACTTCCATATTCATTATAGTTTGCTCCTTTGTCTAACAACATCTTTACTATTTCTATATGACCATGTTCACTAGCCTCCATTAAAGGTGAACTGTCATCTTCATCACATTTGTTATAGTCTGCTCCTCTGTCTAACAACATCTTTACTATTTCTATATGACCATGTTCACTAGCCTCCATTAAAGGTGAACTGTCATCTTCATCACGTTTATTATAGTCTGCTCCTCTGTCTAACAACATCTTTACTATTTCTATATGACCATTTTCACAAGCCTTCATTACAGGTGTCTGACCGCTCCAGTCACATTTATTATAACCTGCTCCTCTGTCTAACAACATCTTCACTAAATCTATATGACCGTTTTCACAAGCCTTCATTACAGGTGTCTGACCCCTCCAGTCACATTTATTATAGCCTGCTCCTTTGTCTAACAACATCTTTACTATTTCTATATGACCATGTTCACTAGCCTCCATTAAAGGTGAACTGTCATATTCATCACATTTGTTATAGTCTGCTCCTCTGTCTAACAACATCTTAACTATTTCTATATGACCATGTTCACTAGCCTCCATTAAAGGTGAACTGTCATATATATCACATTTGTTATAGTCTGCTCCTCTGTCTAACAACATCTTAACTATTTCTATATGACCATTTTCACAAGCCTTCATTACAGGTGACTCACCATACCTGTCACATTTATTATAGTCTGCTCCTCTGTCTAACAACATCTTTACTATTTCTATATGACCATGTTCACTAGCCTCCATTAAAGGTGAACTGTCATATTCATCACATTTGTTATAGTCTGCTCCTCTGTCTAACAACATCTTAACTATATCTGTATAACCATTTTCACAAGCCTTCAATACAGGTGACTCACCATACCTGTTGTATTTATCACAGTCTGCTCCTCTGTCTAACAACATTTTCACTATTTCTGTATGACCATGTTTACAAGCCTTCATTAAAGGTGATGAACCAGCACTATTACATTTGTCATAGTCTGCTCCTCTGTCTAACAACATCTTAACTATTTCGGTATGACCATGTTGACAAGCGGTTATTACAGGTGACTCCTTATATTTGTCACATTTATTACAGTCTAATCCTCTGTCTAACAACCACTTGACAAATGACACATCACCTAAATAACAACAATGTAATAAAGAAGTTTCATAGGTATAATCATCCTTTTCATCATCATCATCATCATCATCATCATCATCATCATCATCATCATCATCATCATCATCATCATCATCATCATCATCATCATCAAATATATACGAATAACGGTATTCATGTTCATCACAGATATTTGCCAGTTTTGTCTGGTGGGATACATCTAGTGTTTTCAAATAGCAGAGCAATTTCTGCCTGAACTGAGGTATATTCATATTGATGTTACTAAATACATCTTGTAATTTTCCATTTGACCAGTCATCAATCATTCTCTGTATGTACATCTGATGATATTTTGCAGGTACTACAGTAATAAACGGATCCATGTTATCTTTTGTTTCTAATACAAATCGTTCCTTGATTAAACCACTGTCTGCATTCCTTATCAAGCAATATGTTATGTGTTTACCATATATCTTAGCAAGAAAGTCAAATATCTTATCATGTACAATTTTGTATACATTGTTTTCTTTCTTTATAAATGTATGTGTAAGTGAGTCAAGTTCATCTTGTAATACAAGTCGTGATGTTCCCCTGTCTAATCTGCTTGCCTCACATGTGTTCTCTATAAAAGCCCTAGTTTGTTCATTCAACTTTTCTGTTAACATTTCTTCCTTTAATTTGTTGTTAAACATGACACACAAAGCCAAAGCACAGTATTTAGCGTGATGCCCTTTCTTTAGAAAGTTATCAATCTCTGCTTCATAAATTGAAAATGGATTTTGAAAGAAATCTGTAATAATAAGTTCTGGATTATCATCATGGTACAATTTACATAAAAGAGGAAAACAGTCATACATATCATAAAAGTCACTTATCTCAGAGGCTTTTGTATTGAGATACAACTTAGCTATTAATTCTTTTTCTTGTTTTGACAAGCAAATCTTTTTAGATAACATGTTACATACACATGACTTAAAAACTGTCAAAGAATCAAACTTTTCGTCTTGGTATACTTGTAACCGACATGCTGCAAGTATTTTTGTTTGTTTTTTTTCAAGATTTTGTCTTATATCTTTTAATATTGGTTCCCAACATTTAATGTCACTCTGGTCTAGCGAAAAGTTTCCACATAAATCATCAACAACAAACAATGTTTTCTTATTTGGATTGCAAAACCTCAGAATGTCACCTGGCTCTGTGACCACAAGTACATCATATTCTTCTCCCATTTTTAAAGCTACATGTCTCAGTGTTGCTGTCTTCCCTACACCAGAATTAGCTGTTATAGTTACACAGCTGTTTTCCTTTATACATTTGAAAATATGCTCTGCAGCTCTTGTGTTAACAAACATCTTATCATCACTGTCCTTCCAGGTTTTGAGTAATTGTTCATTTTTTGCTGAAATAAAAATAGATTAATCAATCACCTCTGTACAATACATGATCAATATAAGTCATTTGTTTGTTTACAGTTTTAAGGGTTTAACAGATCTGTCATTATCAATGGTGCACTTTGTTGAAACTCACAAATCTCATTTTTATTCTTGGAATATATTGTTGTTAATTAGTTTTTATTTCTTTTCAAATTTCTTCTTGGAATTTCTGTAATATGCATTTAGTAAGCATCAGTTTTCCCAACGACTGAACAGTGACAATATATTTGTAATAGGTTTAAATAAATGCTTCTCATGACACAGCTTATTTGAAATAGGATATTAACCTATTATGGTCCAATAATTGCAATTTCTAAATATATGGTTAGATTCAGCATATCACAAAAAAACAAAAAGTCAATATTTTATGAAATCAAACAAAGTTTCAGCTTGGATCCTTTGGACCTCAATGTGCAACAATTTGATAACAGAGCACAAAATCCAACATATAAATAATTAAATTCAGCATACATTTAATTTTTGTGTTGAAATCAAACAAAGTTTAATTTTAGACACCAATTTGTTCCAATTAGAAAACTGGGCCAATATCAAAATAGATAAATACATGCTTATTTTTCAGCATACGAAAAAAACAAGGTTTTAATTTTTGGTAAAATCAATTTCGGACTTTCTGATCTTAATGTTAACTTCATAGAAAATATGGTTGCCTATTGTAACTGGTTCCTATCAAACCAACTTTAGCAGAAAACTTAACAACTTTTCACCCTGTTGTCGTTTCAAGAAAAGCAATACCTATGTTGATACTCTTGATTTTCTTCACAGACAAGATAAAAATCTAAACACGGTAAGAATCAGCACATCCAAAGAACTCCAATAATTCCATTTTTTCTCAAATCTAGCAAAGTTTAATTTTGAACCCATTCGACCTCAAGTTTGACCAATTTTTAAAATGGGGCAACAGCAACAATCTAAATACAGCTAGATTCGGCATATTAAAGAACACCAAAAATTCAAGACTTTGAAATAAATCACATTGAAATAGGTACCCGTAAGCATAATTCCTAGACGGTAAGGACAATAACCACACAAATCAATCCTACACGTCCATTTTGGAATGGAACATTGTGGTACATTTTTATAGATTTGAATACATAAGTTATACTCAAGTAACTGCTCTGAAACAAGATGAATGCTTTCGTCACCCTTTTTGTCCCTAATTTCCAACACAGCTAGGGCATAAACCCCAAAATAAATACCAATCTTTATTCGTAGTATGAAAGCTTGTGGTACAATTCCTCAAAAATCCATACACTTTTAGACTTCAGATATTGTCAGGAAGCAAAATAGCTCAACGACGAAAACATGGTCATATCATTATACGGCTGTTCTGAGTTTTCATTCATCAGAACTAAGATATCAATATAATTAACAACTTACATATTTCTTATTGATTCAAAATCAAATATTGTTTTTGTATTACTATATTATTATTACATACAAAATCAATATTGACCGGTTCATTCTTTTGGTATAAGTATCAGAGCTTATCAACAAAACTTATGTGGATTACTGATCCATGAACTAAGGTAAAGGTTATGAGAAGGCTGTCTAAAGGACATGTATACCTTGTAAAGATTTTGGTAGTATACTGATTGATTTATTTGTCTTAGAAACTTTTGTTTTGTATAAGATGTTATTAGATTTGAACTAGCATTAAGTAAATGCAAGTACTCTCAGATCTGTACATTGTGTCTTTTGTGTTTTTGTTAGCCATTTGAAACAACTTTTTCTGAAAGACTGTTGATTAACTGACACGATTAAGATATTTCAATATTGTATTATTCAGTACTTCATTTGTGTTGTTATTAATACATTATTTATAATTAAAACATGTATAAATATGCATTTTTGCGCTTGTCCCAAGTCAGGACCCCTGGCCTTTGTTAGTCTTGTATGACTTTAAATCATTTTAGTTTTTTTGTGTATAATTCAGAGTTAAGTATGACGTCCATTATCACTGAACTAGTATAGATATTAGTTAAGGGACCAGCTGAAGGACGTTTTCTCGCTGCATTGAAGACCTATTGGTGACCTTCTGTTGTTGTCTGTTCTATGGTAAATGCCGTCTCTTTGAAACATTCCCCATTTCCATTCTCAATTTTATTACTATCCAATTTAAATCCTGTATGGTCATATATCCAGTCAATATCTATTATTAGCTTTCGTCTGTGTAATATGTCTAGGACGCATCATTTTTCGGTCTTTGAGAGGGCTTTTATAAATTTTGACTACTCTCAGATTAGTAATACTGTGTCTTCTGCCAATTTGTATTTGTGGATAATACCAATACAATGAATCAATTCATTTTCAAATATTTGTTTACAGTTTGTGCTTACTTTGTAATATTAAAAGATGTTGAAGGTTAGGTTGTGACATAAAACTTGCTAACAAGTATATATATATCTGAAAATTTAACTGAACAACCAGAGGGTGAAAATTATGTTAACATAAGGCAGCAACCATGCAAAAAGTCGAAAACAATTTTTTCTTTTAATTCAAACACTACATATAGTGGCAGCTGAGGGTGAAAAAAAACAAATTACTTTTTTCTCCAAAAACTGGAAACAAATTTTTTTTTCTTAAAAAAAACCAATAGCCTATTATAAAGGTATAAACAGTCTCAAAAAGCTGACGCAATATAAACTGAACTGCCTGATTTGACATTATGATTAATTTAAAAATAAAAAGGTTTCTACCTCTTACCAACCAAAAATCCCACAAAATATATTGAGAAGATGTACCCCAAGTCCCTTCAGACTGTTTACCTCTTATATTCCATGGTACAGTATCATTCTGTGAAGTTTTTATTGTTTCCATTTCTTGTGTTACTTTCCTATGGTCATCCTGTAATATCTCATGGGATTTCTTCACTTCAGCATGGTGTTTTTGCAGTAATTCATGCGATATTATCAAACTTTTAAATGATTCTTTTAGTTCCCGGATTTCATTATTGGAATGTTTGATGTCTATCATTATTTCTTGGTTAGTTTGATCTAATGGTTTGGTTTTCAGATGATCACACTCCTGCTTCATTTGCTGCCCACCCAATCTATCAACAGCCTGCAAAATAAAGGATGACACGTGTTACTGTAAATGACTACAATAAAACTGATTATCAAAACTTGTAGGTTCAAAAATGGGTCTGCATAATTCTTGCATTACTCCGAAACAATAACAAACCAGTAATATATGGCATATCTTAAACATAAATGCAAAAGGTAAATGATAGAGACTTAGTGTCTATTGATTAAAAGTCCATGGTAAAAATGAGGTCAAGGTCAAATTCTTATATCTATTTTAAACTTTTGAGCATGGAAATGAAGTGTTAAGTCAGTGAATACAACAGTAAAAGTGCTGACAAAAGATGTTAGTTCTTAATATGCATAACTCAAGATCAGTTAGAATGAAAAAGTGAGCAATCCAGCAAAACATTGAAAGTGACACCACAAATATAACTAGAGGCTCTCAAGAGCCTGTGTCGCTCACCTTGGTATATGTGCATATTAAACAATAGAGACAGATAAATTCATGACAAAATTGTGTTTTGGTGATCGTGATGTGTTTGTAGATCTAACTTTACTGAACATTCTTGTTGCTACAATTATCTCTATCTATAATGAACTTGGCCCAGTAATTACAGTGAAAAATATTTAATAAAAATTTACAAAAAATTATGAAAATTGTTAAAAAATGAATATTATGGGCAATAACTCCTAAAGGGGTCAATTGACAATTTTGGTAATGTTTGACTTATTTGTAGATCTTACTTTGCTGAACATTATTGCTGTTTTACAGTTTATCTCTATCTATAATAATATTCAAGATAATAACCAAAAACTGCAAAATATCCTTGAAATTACTAATTCTGGGGCAGTAACCCACCAACGGTTTGTCTGTTTGTCTGAAAATTTCAGAGCAGATAGAACTTGACCTGATAAACAATTTAGCCCATGTTCGATTTGCTCTTAATGCTTTGGTTTAAGAGCTATAAGCCAAAATCTACATTTTATCCCCTCTGTTCTATTTTTAGCCATGGCGGCCATCTTGGTTGGTTGGCAAGGTCAAGCCACTCATTTTTTAAACTAGATACCCCATTCATGATTGTTGCTAAGTTTTGTTAAATTTGGCCTGGTAGTTTCAGAGAAGAAGAGTACATAAATTTAAGAAAAATGGTTTAAAATTGACAATAAAGGGCAATAACTCCTAAAGGGGTCAACTGACAATTTTGGTCATGATGACTTATTTGTAGATCTTACTTTGTTGAACATTATTGCTGTTTTACAGTTTATCTCTATCTATAATAATATTCAAGATAATAACCAAAAACTGCAAAATATCCTTGAAATTACTAATTCTGGGGCAGTAACCCACCAACGGTTTGTCTGTTTGTCTGAAAATTTCAGAGCAGATAGAACTTGACCTGATAAACAATTTAGCCCATGTTCGATTTGCTCTTAATGCTTTGGTTTAAGAGCTATAAGCCAAAATCTACATTTTATCCCCTCTGTTCTATTTTTAGCCATGGCGGCCATCTTGGTTGGTTGGCAAGGTCAAGCCACTCATTTTTTAAACTAGATACCCCATTCATGATTGTTGCTAAGTTTTGTTAAATTTGGCCTGGTAGTTTCAGAGAAGAAGAGTACATAAATTTAAGAAAAATGGTTTAAAATTGACAATAAAGGGCAATAACTCCTAAAGGGGTCAACTGACAATTTTGGTCATGATGACTTATTTGTAGATCTTACTTTGTTGAACAGTATTGCTGTTTACAGTTTATCTCTATCTATGATAATATTCAAGATAATAACCAAAAACTGCAAAATTTCCTTAAAATTACCAATTTAGGGGCAGCAACCTAACAACGGAATGTCCGATTCATATGAAAATTTCAGGGCAGATAGACATGACCTGATAAACGATTTTATCGCGTCAGATTTGGTATAAATGCTTTGGTTTTTGAGTTATAAGCCATAACTGCATTTTATCCCTATGTTCTATTTTTAGCCATCGCGGCCATCTTGGTTAGTTGATCAGGTCACTGGACACAGTTTTTAAACTAGATACCCCAATGATGATTGTGGCCAAGTTTGGTTAAATTTGGCTGAGGAGTTTCAGAGAAGAAGATTTTTTTTTATTAAAGTTTACGGACGCCGGACGCCGCACGACAAGTGATGAGAAAAGCTCACTTGACCTTTCAGGTCAGGTGAGCTAAAAATTCAAAACTGTCTAGGGTTATAGGGAGGGTTGGGATCTGGCTAACATAACGTTTAGCCCCACCACTTTCTGTATGTATGTGCCTGTCCCAAGTCAGGACCCTGTTATTCAGTGGTTGTCATTTGTTGCTGTGATACATATTTTTTTTTCTTTTGAATTGTTTTACATTTGTGATTTTGAGATCTATTATAGCTGAATATTTGGTAGGGTATTTGTTCATTGTTGAAGACCGAACGGTGACCTGTAGCTGTTAATTTCTGTGTCATTTGGTCTTTAGTGGAGAGTTGTCTCATTTGCAATCATACCACATCTTCATATTGATATCAGATATGTCAAATGTTTTTTTGTCACATTGACTTATCTAGGTTTTTATAGATAGTTCTTATGTTGTACTGTTATACCACTGTCCCAGGTAAGGTCGAGGGTGGGGAACCCGCTAACATGTTACACCCCATCACATTCTCCATGTATGTGCCTGTCCCAAGTCAGGAGCCTGTAATTCAGTGGTAGTCGTTTGTTTTTATGTGTTACATATTTGTTATTTTCTTATCCCAGGCATAGATTACCTTAGCCGTAATTGGCAAAACCTTTTGGAATTTTGGATCATCAATGCTCTTCAACTTTGCACTTGTTTGGCTTTATAAATATTTTGATATGAGCGTCACTGGCAGGCGCCACAAAAATCAAAATCATATATTTTCTATAAAATAAATTTAATAAGTGTGTTTAAGGCAAATTAGTTCTATTTGGTTTCTTGTAATTTGGTTTCAAATATCTACTGACAGGTGACCTACAATTAGTTAAATGAACCTTGATATAGATACTTACACAAGTTATATCATTCCAAGCAGTATTGAAGAATCCTGTGTCTAGTTTGCCATCATCCAGATGAGCCAGGTAATTCCTGTAGTGTTTTATCCTTGCTAAGTCTGCAGCTGGTGTGGTTTCTATTGCAGAAGGGAGACGGTCAAATCCACAATGAGGAGTCAAATTCCTCAGTAACAGTATCATCAAAGTTACGTCGAATGTTTTAGAATCTGGAACATCTAGAAAATACATTATATAATAAAGATTATAAAAGTAAAAGCAAATAGCAAGTTTGTTTATTAATACATTTTTAGCCAAATCAATACTTGGAAATATTCTTACCTAAAAATTGTATAGTAAGTCCATAAAGTTCATTGATTACAATTGAAAACCAGATGCTCCGCAGGGCGCAGTTTTATACGACCGCAGATTTCGAACCCTGAACATTGGGGCAAGTATTGACACAACATTCAAGCTTGATACAGCTCTGAATTTGGATTGTGATTAAATAGTGACACAACACAGGTTTTTGACACATAATGAATGTGGTCTAAGAACTTAAACTTAAAAACTTTAAATTTTAAATTGGACATTACCTATTATGGTCCAATATCCAAAATCTAAATATATGGTTAGATTCAGCATATCAAAGAACCTCAAGAATTCAATTTTTGATGAAATCAAATAAAGTTCAATTTTGGATCCTTTAGACCTCAGTGTGGACCAATCTGATAACCGGGCCCAAACATCAAAAATCTAAATACATGGTTAGATTTAGGATCATTTAGCATATATCGAAGAACTATATATATACAATTTTTGTTCAAATCAAACAAAGTTTAATTTTGGACCGCAATTTGGACCAACTTGAAAACTGGGCCTATAATCAAAAATCTAATTACAGGTTTAGATTCAGCATATCAAAGAAACCCAAGGATTCAATTTTTGTTGATATCAAACAAAGTTTAATTTTGGACCACGATTTGGACCAACTTGAAAACTGGGCCCATAATAAGAATTATAATTGTACATGTTTAGATTCAGCATATCAAAGAACCCCAAGGATTCAACTTTTGTTGAAATCAAACAAAGTTTAATTTTGGACCACGATTTGGACCAACTTGAAAACTGGGCCCATAATAAAAAATCTTAGTACATGTTTAGATTCAGCATATCAAAAAACACCAAGAATTTAATTTTTGCTGAAATTGAAAACTGGGCCAATAATCAAAATTCTAAGTACATGTTTAGATTCAGCTTATCAAAGAACCCCAAGAATTCATAGTTTAATTTTGGACCCTTTGGACCATAATGTAGACCAATTTGAAAATGGGACCAAAAATTAAGAATCTACATACACTGTTAGATTCGGCATATCAAGGAACCCCAATTATCAATTTTTTGGTTATTGAAATTTTACATACTTGACTTTGTCCATGACATCACAATATTAGCACTCATTTTGAATTTTATATTTCATTACTTTCTTGCATCGGATAGGAAACATATAGAGAGCAGGCGTCGACTAAGAAAAAACTTTTCGCATAATCTTTAATCTTTAATGGCATTTTACATATCTTGCACAAATATTTAGTTTGTCAACCCTGTACACTTTGTTTCCATAGATGCATTTATTTGGTTGAAATCTGTACGATTTTGTAAAATTTTGCCCTATTTGGGATGTAAAATTCATCACTCCAGAATAAAACTTTTTCAAAAAAACTTCTATTTAGTTTACTCATATATCATGTATATCATGTATATCTTTTTTGTCAACTTAAACATAGCGTTAACTCTAGAAATGTAAAAATGACACCACCAAAATTCAAACATGCTTTGTGTTTTTAAGTTATAAGCATTGTGTCTAAATTGTCTGTCATTTTGTTGAGACAAACTGAAATTAGAGAACAGAAACTCAAAATTCAGCAATAACTCTAACTAAATAGTAAGAGTGATGCCACTAAAATTCAATCTTGATCTGCATTTTGTTGTTCTTAGCTTTGTGCAAAATTTTAATAGCATTTGGTTGAGGCAAACTAAGGTTAGAGAGGGTAAAGGGGCATAAATTTAGAACTATAAAAGGGATGCCAGCTCAAATAAAAACTGAGCTATTTTGTTGTGGTAATAAGCATTTTGTTTAAATTTCATTTGGTTCAGGCTAACTAAAGTTAGAGTACTGAAACCAATTTCGGGATGTGAGAAGGGACGGATGAAAGGAAGGACATACATGTACAGACTGACATGGAAAGTCAACGGTATACCAAAATGCGTTCTGAAATTGGGCGTATATAAAAACTGATACTAGAAAAAGGATATTTAAATTATCTCCAATAACAAATATTTTGGAACAGAAGGTTTGGCTATGAACAATATATATAAACATCATGTAAAGCACAGTTTTGTGTATACTTTTTTGGAATCTAGGAAAGGGAAACATTGTATTATGAAATAAAACTTTCTGTACTCACCGGGAAATCTAGGACACAGAAGGTTCCACTGTGATTGGTTGATTCTATGCTTCATTTTTAAGTCAAACAATTTGTTATACTCCTTTTTTATTGTCGCTTCTAAACATGCTGGAGCAAATTCACTATCAAAGAAAGTTCTTGCTGCACGAGGAGAAATTCCAGTTAATAACAAACTCATTCGAACATAGTTTTCCTCCTCTACAGAAAGAGATGCCATAGTAAAGACTTCTTTATTCCTTTACTAATTTTAGACAGAATTCTCTCAAGCAAAATATATTTATTCTAATTGTCAAATCATAGTTATTCACTATATATATGACAATAATTTATGACATTCAAGTTGGATTTAATCTTGGTTGTTGCCACTCTGATGAAGAAAACCACTTGGAAATCTGGTTTATTTACCATGTATTTACTGAAAAATAAGTTATACATGAATTTTAATGTCTGCATGAACTGGTCAATTGGATGCTTTCTGGTATAATTCATGTATATACTGATATTTTAGTGTATTTTGCATATATAACATGTATAACAACGTAAGTAATTTTTCAAAACCCAGTAAAAGACTTCAAGTTCATGAAAATTATTATTTTCAGGGCAGTAGGAATAACAATTGATTGTTCAGTTATATTTGACTCATTCTAACATTATAAAGCATGCATAGTTTTCTTCCTCTACAGAAAGAGATGCAATATTTAAGTCTCCTTTGTTCCTTTGCTAATTTTAAACAGAATTCTATCAAGCAAAAGATCTTTACTACAATTTCTAAATCATTGTTATTTGCTATGTGACACTATTACATGGCAATCAGGTTTGCTTAAATCTTTAGTGTTATGAAGAAAATACTATGATATCTGGTATATTTACTGCAAAATAAGATATAAATGAAACAAAAAGTCTGAACAGGTCAATTGGATGCTTGTTGACCAGTATAATATTTGTCATGTTTGTACTGATTTTTTTAAATCTCCTTTATCATGTGTATGTGCATTTTGTTTATTAAAAAGTAGATAATATCTAATAAATCGCTTCGCCAAGCGCAGCTGGATATGACAACCAAGGTCCAACCCTGAACAGTTGGGGCTAAAATGGACACAGTATTCATACTTGATACAGGTCTGAATTTGGATTGGTATTAAGTATTTGACACATAATACGTTTCTTAAACAGAATAACTGCATTTAAAGAACTTGAATTGGTCATGTGATTTGAATTGATAGTTATTTTTTTGCTTTTGTGCAAAACACTTTGCTGTTGCAAATTGCCCCCCCCCTTTTTTCCCTTTTTTCTGCAAAAAAAAAAAAATATTAATAGAAGAAATTTTTTTAATTTCTGGAATCTTGAGAACATATTGTCCCTCCACCTTTTTTCCAAAAAAATAATCTTTCCCGATATGGTCATAATCTCAATTCAAATTTTGCAATAATAACCCGACATTTAAATACATCATAAAAGTCTTAAAATAGAAACTGACATTCATAATCATGGCTAAAATCAAATTACACTGCTTTTAAATTATGTTTTGTACTTTAGTAATTGTCCATTAACAAGGACCCTAATTCAAATTCATGGATTTCAGAGATCCATACACCATTCCACGAGTTATTGTCTGGAAACTAAATAAAATGCTTATTTGGGTCCCTTTTTGACCCATAATTCCTAAACTGTCCGGACCGTAACATCAAAATCAATCCCAACCTTTCATTTGTGGTAATCAATGGTAATAGACCTTGTGTTTAAATTTCATAGATTTCTATTTATTGATATCAAAATTATTGTGCGAAAACCAAATTTCTTCGGGCCACGACGACGACATGATACCAATATAAGACCATTTTTGCAGTCGATGAACTTTAAAGTTCATGAAAATTTTCTTTTAATAGACAATAACTCCTATAATTATTTCTGGTAGATCTTAAGATTATAAACAAACCATCAAATGTTTTTCTCATTGTTCATTGTTGTTAAAGACTGTATGGTGACCTACATGTATAGGTACTAGCTTCTAAGTAATTTGGTCTCTGGTGGAAAGTTGAATTGTCTCAGTGGCAATCACACCACGCCTTAATTCTTTTTATATGATATGACACCTGCATTAACTCCTTCTCTGACATTGTGACATTACTAATAATGTCTGAACACGTGTCAAAGCTATGAAACAAGAATTGGATGGACTGAGCAGAATGATATAAGCAAAGGGAAGGATGATTATAAATATGTTTGACTTACCATTGGCAGTTTCCTTTTAACAGTTAATGATTAAATCACCAATTTTTAAAGAGGGACGAAAGATACCAAAGGGACAGTCAAACTCATAAATCTAAAACAAACTGACAACGCCATGGCTAAAAATGAAAAAGACAAACAGAAAAACAGAAAAACAATAGTACACATGACACAACATAGAAAACTAAAGAATAAACAACACGAACCCCACCAAAAACTAGGGGTGATCTCAGGTGGTCCGGAAGGGTAAGCAGATCCTGCTCCACATGTGGCACCCGTCGTGTTGCTTATGTGATTACAAATCCGGTAAATAGTCTAATTCGGTAGGTCACATTCATGAAAGGGAAGGGGATTGTAGTTACGACGCAAAGAACATATCCGATATCATTTGTGAAACGGTTATTCCATAACGGTCAACCAACTCGTGATGGCGTCCGTAAAATTTACGAAGGGATGATTTCAACTTCACCATTTGGAACTCTTGGTTTAACATGCAAACTTAGTAAATTGCTCAAAGTCAATAAACCATGACTTAGGGTCCAGGCCAAATATTTAAATAAAACTGAGATGTGCCAATGACGATAATGGTTACTCTGAAACTTACCCCTAATCACACACTAATACATTGTTGGAACCATCGTCGCCATCAGAAACAGCATATATATTAAGGTCTTGCCTTCACAACTTTGTCAAAGTTCATCCATGTCACATATTCAGGTGCCTGCCAAAAAAGTTAGAAATATTGTTAGTGGTAGGTTGTACTGTGCTGTGATAAAGGGCATGAAGCGAATTTCTGTTTTACCGATTATAATATCAGGTAGTAATTAATGCACATATCACAAGTCATGCAAGTAGTTCTTATATAAATCAAACTGATTTAAGCAGAAAACCTAACATTTTAACATGGTTAACTCAGTCACTGGAACAAGACGAGAGGGCAGACTAAAATTAGTTGTCAAACTTATATGTACTGATAGCTAGTATTACAACTTTATAAATAAACAGCTGCGCCATGAGCATATGAAATGCCCGTCGTTTTGTGTGTAAAGTTTTGTGCAATAATCATTTATAGTTTCTGAGATACGGCGGGACATGTGAAAATCCTCCTTTTTCACAAAAAACTCAATAACTCTAAAATAAAACTTTGAATCATCACCAAAAGATATACAGATCTTTGGATAAATATAACTAAGAAGTGTTTTAAGTTTAAAGCAAATATCATGACTTTTTTAGAAACGGCGCGACATGTGAAAATAACACACCCCTGTTTCAGTTACAAAGTCCTGTAACTCAGAAAGATTTAATCTTATTTAAAAAAAAAATAGTATACAGATCGTTTGACCATCATACATGTCATAAGTAACAACAATGTTAAGTTTCATGAAATTTGGATAAGTCGATCTCAAGTTATGGTGCGACATGTTATGCCGGACAGACATACATACAGACAGACAGAAAAACAGATACAGACGGATGCCGGACATTTGTATACCATAATACGTTCCGTCATAATTGACATCGATGTCGCAAAATGGCTGAAAAATTCATTTTTCGCAGAAGATAAATATGATCGTTTAATGTACATTAATTGTTTCCATATTTTCATTTAGTCAAAAATAAATTACATGAGAAATCTGTTTTTCTAGTGGTTATGCTGCCCATTTTTTTTTAATGTTGAACCGCTTATCTTTAGAATTTTTCAGCATTGCAACCCCCTCTTTTTGGACAAGAAGGGAGCTTCCTTTTGATTTTTATGAGAAGTATGAATTATAATGCCCTGCATATTTTTAATTGTAATCTCTGACTTGCCTTGTTATTTTTTACAAATCCATTCTCATGATCTTAGATTATTTTCATTTGTTCATATCCTACTCTTTTTTTTATAGATTTTCATCCTTCCTTTTTTTCCCAGTTGTTCATTCATGTTCTTTCTGAATTTTTTAATCAAGAAAATCAAATGGTAGCCTCCTAATTCTTGGTTAGGGTTGAATCTCATCTTTTTAAGTGACCTTCTATAAAACTAATCTGCATTATAAACTAACTTGAATAATGGACATTGAAAGGGTGAAATAAAGCTGGTGGAATAATATAGAAAACTATTAATCTTTTTTTGCAATCACTTAATTTTTTGTATACTTATATATATATTGATGTACAAAAAAGACTTGTAACATCAAAAAAATCATTTGGGTTAAAGATACATTAAAACTATTAAAGATAGTGAGTGCTTAATTGAAAAGGGTCAAACACAGCTCATGGGGGCTGAGGTCAGGTAATAGAAACAAAATGACTCTTAGTCAATCGCTTAATTCTCTAAAGCTTACAAGTAAAAAGTAATAACAATCATTTCACTCCCAATAGTACGGTCTCACTAATTAGCGACAAGAAGAATTTTAGCGACAAGAAGCGTCAAGAAGCGACAAGAAGATTAATATTAGCGACAAGAAGCGACAAGAAACTATTTAGCGACTAGAAAACATTTCCTTTTTATCAAAATTACTTATTCCAATTAAATATGAAAAGAATATACAAAAGAAAACAATTTCAACGACAATAAAGTTAATATTGATAGAAAAATAATTGAAACATAGATACATAGATCAGCGGTTTTAATTTTGCTTTTCTGTTTATTTCTCTATTCTATATTTTGTCATTATATATCATTAAGAATTTATAATAATCATTGTAATAAATTGTTTGTAATTATACTGCCCTCTTAGGGCGTCCTTGATTTGCGCATTATTGTCCAGAAAATATATACACAAATTGTGAAATACAAAGAACTGAAATCAAACAATAATTAAACATAATTAAAATGCGAATATTTTTCATCATTTAATTTCGGGTATTGCCTCATTTAACGATATTTATCATGTTTATGCATATAGATTGAAGATTAAAGGAAATTAACGACAATCTTGAGTTTTCAACTGGTGTTCACTATTTACAATGATTGTATATTCTAGCGCGTGTAATTGTATAGTCTGACGCGTGTACAAAGTTGAATGTGTTATTTGGATGTTATTGTAGCAATAAAACAAGGGACACGCGCCTCGTTAATCTCATTTGATGTTCTACATTGTGTATTACCTTAGGATGAAACCACAGCTTACGTTGGTCCTATCAGGAAAATATTGTACAGTTAGAAAGGAAAAAATATTTCATGTATTTGTTTCAATAAATTCTTCAAAGGAAAGGTGAACAATTTTTGCTTTGTTTTTATTTTCATTTTATAGCGTGTGCATTTCCTTTGCCCTTACAAATGTTTAAATTCTTCATCAATCAATATAATAATAAAAACTACATAATCCCTATTTCCCAAATGTTTAATTTCTTCATCTATAAATATTATAATAAAAACTACACAATCCCTTCCTCACAAATGTTTAATTTCTTCATCTATCAATATAATAATAACAATTATCAATTCATTTCTGCCCGTGTTTTAAAAAAGACTAAATGCATTTTAATATATATATTTAATAAAAAAAAATGTTTTATGTAATGAACTTTCATAAATAATTATGGTACCTCCAAAATAGCTAAACATTTACAATATGAATTAATAGTATTGGTATTTACAAGTGAACCATAATTTATATGCAGTTTTATATCCTTACCATTTAGTCTAGTCTGATTTGATATCTTAAATGATGAAACAAATTGTAATGTGTAGTCTGTCACCAAAGGATACTAAATGTGTGAAAAAGAAAAGCTTTTTTCAAAGTCATGGTAAGATTAGAACGACATTCGAGAGAATATGTAAGTAAAGTGATTCTGTAAATAATGGTTTTACATATAGATTACCAAAACATAGTAACTTACCTTGTTCTTAAGTTATTTCAATATACTAAAACACAAATTTGCTCCTATAATGGCAACATCAGCAAGGTTTCAAACGAATTCTTACCCTTCTGATAATTTTCTTTTTAAAAATACTGTATGTGTATAATATATAAATCTATTTCGTTTCATAACCATAAAAAGGTAGAATGAAAAGAATCATATCAATAGATTATGTACTGAAAAGCTTTTTAAAACGGGTTTTAAACCAGTTATTGACGTGAAACGGTGCTGAACGAGAATCAGTCAATAAAAATTCAAAAAATCACTATTTACACAATTGAATGATTATATCTAATGTTAAAATCAGCAGTATTCGTTTAAATGACTAAGATGTAAAGTTTAAATACGACCTTTATGTTATTAAAGTGTACACGCGTAGAAATGTGTCATTACTAAAAATGCTTTAATGTCTCAATTGTCTATGTGAATCAAACATTAGATTGCTACGCCAATAAATGTAGCCGTACTTACTTTCCGACTCTCTTCAAAAATATCTTTTATATTTGTTACAATGAAAAATTGTGATTTCCGAAATCAGATATTGCCAAGTGCAAATTCAACAAATAAGATCAAGGGTTTCAAGCGGTAAAGAAAATATGTTGTAATGTTTATTGGCAACTGATTGACCGTAACGAAATATTTGTGTCAGAGATGACCGCGTATATTGTTTATCGTGACAACATACCCGTTCCATATTCCTTAATTGTAACATCATCGAATGTGTTATTGTATTAGCAGCATGACTTGTGCAATGAAAGAAACAAGATCTGCGTGTCCTTCCACGGGATCTGAGCTAACTTCTCGTTTGGGAGGGTTTGTGTTGCTTAGTCTTTACTCCATAATATTGATTGTCATTTAATGTTTGTCCAATCGTCGTTTTTTGTATTTACTCATGAGTTTGAATATAAAATATGACTCTCTATTTTTTTTTTAAATATCTCACTAATGAAAATGTAAATTATACTCAATTGAAAAGAATGAAAACAACACTTCATGCATTTTATGAGCTTTTTATAGTTATCTTCATCAGATACGTCAAAAGCCGAATATTTGATAAACAAGGATGTACAAAACGTAAACTTTCGAAGAGCTATGATGTAAATAAGGACCTAACAATAATAGCCAAATCCACACAAAGACACCTTAAAAAGATGCAGTTCTAAGTTCTCAAGTCAATGTAATAAAAATAATATGCAATGTGTAGTCTATGTAAGAAAAGAAAAGTTAAGGTATAAAATAGAATATCTTATTTGTGAAGCCATGGTCACAATAAAAACTACGACTGTCATGTCATTCTACAAATAATTGCGTGGCATATTGATAACAAATAAAAAATAACTTACTTTATTCTCATTTCGATATATCGAAACGAATGTTGATATTATAATGGCAATGTCAACCAGGTTTAACAAATTTGCATATCCAACTAATTATTTTCTATTGAAAATACTGTATGTGAATATATTATACTCCAAATCCGTGTTTGTTTTATAACCATTAGATGTAGAATGACTAAATGCATATAAATAGTAATTGTACTAATAAGCTTTTCAAAACTGGTTTTAAACTAATTTATAACGTGAAATGGAGCTGAACGAGAATAAGTTATTTAAAAAACCGCCCTATACAAAAACACTATTTCTAAAAAAATCAAATACATTTTACCTCATTTTGAAATCATGGCTAATTATCATTTAAATGGCTTGAACGCTAAATTTAAAAACGCCCTTGCTTTTTGTAAAGTTTACACGCATAGAAATAGCTCACTACTATCACTACTAATAAGTTTTTGTGTCTAAATGTTTAATCATTAAAGTTATTGAAGAATTAGGACACTTGGCTAATGATTTAAATTAACAGTGCAAACTTTCATCATACATTAAAGCTATCCACATGATTTCTTAAAATGGAAAACCAAGATTTTCCAACAAAGTGGCATTAAGTTACAATGCATAAACAAACTCATCATGCAAAGAACCTATCAAAGAGAGACAAAAGATACCGAAGGGACATTCTAACGCATAAGCCGAAATTAAATTGAACTCGGGGTTCGAAGTGTTAATAAATGTTATTCTAATGGTTTACAGACGTGATCACGTGTTGATTGATAGCTCTGGCGTAGCTGTGTTACAGATTACCACGTATATTTTCGAATGATGGTTATCTAATTCACGTTCTTATTTACTAAAATGTGACATCAGACTAATCATTGAATGTGCCCCAAACCAGAACATCTAAGATCAACTATCGATCAAGGAGAGATTTTATTAATAAATCATACTTATTAAAATTGAGTTTTGTAAATATTGGCTTGTCCTAGTGTCGTTTTCATTATCTGTTAGTTATGGGTTTAAATGTCTCTTTAATATCCTGCTCCTCTTCATTTAAAATATTGCATGATTGAATTTATTCTCTAAATGAAAATGTGTTATGTTGACACGAAATATAAATACATTACTTGTTTTTATTTCGATAGATCAAAACAAAACTAGTGTTTTCAACAACTCTCAACACCGACTAATGACACCTGCGTCTGCTTATCATAACGATATCATTACGATATATAAACTCGGTTTGGCGGTTATATATAGCTACAGAAGATATAATATATATAAAAAGTAAATAACAAAAAATTCTCTATCATAAAATATTCTTAGTACATGTATTTAAATGACATTTCACGTTGAACTGATTAAAAAATTACTGCAATCATTCCGCAACCTAATCAGCTTTCTCTTCAACATTAAGATTATGCCACATGCCAATTAGTATGTGTATCTGTAAAAGTTTTTCTGAAACATAATTACTGGATTGTCTGTCCGTCTGTTAACACACTTGTAAACACGGTCGAGACGTTTTTAAACTATCTAAACCATACCCGATGTACATATTCAATTTTGGAAGGGGTAAAAACATATTGATTTCAAAGGTCGAAGGAGAAGATCAAGATACCTTGTTAAAGTGGGTGTATGTCCTTCTTGGATAAGGGGAGATGTATCAACATTTAAGCAGTACATACGGTGATACCTGCGTATAGAATTTATAATTCAACATACTAGTTATTATAGAGTTTTGTCAATGTAAATTCTTTTTGGATAGTGCTAAGCAGGGGTTGGAAGTCCAATGACTGATTTTTTTCCCTCATTAAATTATAATGGTCGAACTGATTGTCCAATATAATTGCCCGTGTGAAAAAAAAACAGTCGCTGTCCTTATTATCTTAGAGCCATTCCCCAGTTCTCGAAAATGACCTCTGAATTTCTTGCAAGAAGCGGGAATTGCTTTGGAATGGAGTTTAATGTGGTCCTTGTTGATCAAGTATCGTTGGTTTTATATGTTACACTGTCATTGCTCATGATATTTTATTTTGTTGTCAATGGCCAGAAATTGTTTCGCTGTTTCTTTTTTCCTTGACAAATATTTGCCGGTTTTATAATCTTTTAAATTTTATTCGTACTAATGATTCTTTTTAAATTTTGTCTATGACCATGCATAAGGGATTTTTTTTATCTAATTAGATTTATATTAATTTAGTAAAACCCCGTCGCATGTTTTGTGCGCCTGAACCAAGTCCTGAAAATGTTGATACTGTGTATGGCCTTCACACGGTGGATATTTTAGTTAATGATATGATATTTTGACTCTGTGCTTCGCCTTCATATTTGATTCCTTTTTAGTCGATCGGAGATCGCTGCTTTTTTTTGGGTTTTTTTATCTGTTTTTTCTTTTCTTTTTTTTTTCACCGTACATTTGATCTTTGTTTTTTCCTTCTAAATTTAAAACCACATGCAAATATACTGTGTTGGAAAGTTATATCATTGTCAATCAAATAAATATTAAGCATTACATCTCTAAGTGATGTATAGTATTATTTTCAATTTTTATTTTTGAGACGACCCCTCACATCTTACCTGTCGTAGTCGTGCTCAACCGTAGGTGTAGACAATTGTTGAAAAGGTCTAAAAGAAAGGTCAGCCCGATCTTAAAGCATTTAAACGTTCCCTTTAATTTACTATCATTTCATTTCAAAAACTGTAAGTGCAGTTTATTTACAAAATTCATTGTCGTTTAAAAACCACTTTCGATAACGAATGAATAAAAATATATTCTATATCTAAAAAATCTTTGACAAGAAAGTTGAAAACAAGACTTTGAAGTCATTATTGTGGAGAATGAAAATACTTAAAAACAGTAAAATCGTCAAAAGAAAAAAAATGAAAACAACACGTTTAATAATTTTTTGCGTCCGAAGCGCTTTTACTGGATTCACCTTCATCAGGAACGCTCAAAGCCAAACATTTGAAATCCGAAGATGTATAAGTACCGAAACCGTTGAAGAGCTATATGTCAAAAATACCTAAAATAAATAGCCAAATTCATCTAAAGACAACTTTGCCTGAGAGAGTTGAAACCTTAGTTTCTTATTAATTTCAAAATTTATAAACGGACATTTTTAGTAAAGTTTGTTAAATCATGTCAGTACCGAAGTACTGACTACTGAGCTGATGATACCCTCGAGTACTGATAGTCCACATTCAGAGGTATCAACCCAGTGATGTAAAAATGAAAACAACACGTTTAATAATTTCTTGCCTCCGAAGCGCTTTTACTGGATTTACCTTTATCAGGAACGCTCAAAACCAAACATTTAAAATCCGAAGATGTAAAAGTACCGAAACCGTTGAAGAGCTATATGTCAAAAATACATAAGATAAATAGTCAAATTCATCCAAAGCCAATTTTGCCTGAGGGAGTTGAAACCTTAGTTTTTTTTATTAATTTCAATATTTATAAACGGACAATTTTAGTAAAGTTTGTTAAATAATGTCAGCATCGAAGTACTGACTACTGAGCTGATGATACCCTCGGGGACTGATAGTCCACCAGCAGAAAAATCGACCAGGGATGTTAAAAAAGGAAAACAACACGTTTAATAATGCTTGCGTCCGAAGCGCTTTTCTGGGTTTACTTTCATCAGGAACGCTCAAAGCCAAACATTTGAAATCCGAAGATGTATAAGTACCGAAACCGTTGAAGAAATATATGTCAAAAATACCTAAAATAAATAGCCAAATTCATCTAAAATAGGGTGAAAAAGGGGAACATTCAGAATTAAACCAAATTTGCTTTATTACAGATTTTAAAGAAATTAACTCAAATAAGAAGTTTTATAAATATTAATGAAGATTGATAGAATCCTGGGCCTTAAATATGATGACTCAGCATAAATTCACAGTTTACAGTATGCATAGTTTACTTAAAGTCCTGGATACAAAATTAAATCATAATATTTGCATATTTATAAGTTAAATTGTTAAGAAGTGCTTATATTTACTCTTCGCAGTCATTGAAACTCATAGATCCTTCCTGAATATTATTTATGGGGTATTTGTGTCCTTTCGATAACCCAAAAGTAAGCCGCAACACCTAAATCTGCATTTTTGTCACCACGGCATAATAAATACAAGCTAGAAAAACAAAAATATCTCAAGAAAACTTACAATAGTGTGTTCTATCCTGAATATGTACTAAATATTCCAAATTGCTAGAAACAGGAGAATGATTTAGGAAATTTGAGGCCCCAGGGTAAAAAAACTTCGAAAATTGCCTACCCCCTGGGTCAAAAAACAAATAATTTAACTTGTAAATGCTATGATTTTATGATTTTAAAGTTCTTGATATAGAAAACAATAACTATGCTTGGAAGTTATGCAAAAATCAGATGTTAGCAGTCATCTATACAACATTTTAAGTGAATTTATATCTCAGACTGGTATCTGCATACATACAACTATTGCAAATATGGCTTTGTTTGAACACTTCTATTATATATAGTAGCTAAATTGTGTCAGATATATGGTTACAGATGATACTGTTGTGACAAGAATTCTAAATTGACCATTTGAGGCAGAAAATGTGTTCTTTAATTGACAAATAGGCATACAGTAAGATGTGAACTGGAGATAGAGGTTGGATTGGATACTTTATATAATCTTGAATGTTGTAATGATTGATTGCTAAACATTACATTTCTGATATTCTGATATGCTTTCAATATGTTATCAAAACAGTTTTTAACAGGTTCTAGGCATTTTTTATCAGAAAATATGCAAATAGGGTAAGCTGGCAATAATTAAAGTCTTGTTTTCAAATTCTCTAAAAAATTGAAACAGGGGAGGTGGTATAAAATGTATAGTAAAGAAAAACTTAGAGTATACACAGTGATTTCTTTAAGACTTTAATTCTGATAAAAGAGTATTAATGTGAGAAAAACTGAGTTTAGAGAGTTTTCTATTTGAATAAATGTCTGTATAGGTTGCACTTTGTAAATACAGCTGTTTCTCAAAACACGCCTCTTTTGGGGAGTAATAGAATATTCATAGAAAATTAATTTTGTTTACATACTGGTTCCCAGTTATGCTCTCTGTGTTCCATATCGCAGAGACAGAACTTGGGAATGTTACCAGTAAATAAACACGTGCATATTGTTTACATTGAAATCTGTGGTAACCTTTCATTCGAGGTAGGGGTAGTTAAGAAAATTAGTGCAAGTTTAAACTCTGAGAAGTTTAGGGCATATAAATGTTGAAAATATGCCGCACAGCCCTATATTTTGACCTTTGAAAAAAATTGTGGTGCATATGAACTTTCAATTCTAGGATAAGATTTTTTTCAAAACTTCATAGTAAAAGTGGTACAGTTTTAGCCGTAAAAGGAGTTCCTATGGGAAATTGCATTGTCAATATTTACAGAAATGCAACCTATAGCCAACTTTGCCTAAGGAAGTTGAAACCTCAACTATGTACACAGTCGAGACCTTTTAAATTCATTTGTAAACTGATTTTCAAAATATCTAATGATATGTATGCTGTGAGTTTCAATAAATTCATCATTTTTTCTGTTTTCTGAGGCCCGGTCGTGTTTAACTCAGTTAGATGTGTATGTCTGTCGTCACTGGTCATTGATCGTGTCTGTTACCATCTTTGTCTCATTACATCTCTTGCTGAAGTTGACGACATGCCATTTTGTGCCTTTTTCAAATTAATATTTTGATGACTTTCAAGCTATAAACTGCTCCGTTTAAATCCAGAAAAGAACGTCAATAATTTTAAAACCTTTCCAATTTTTAACTATCTATCAAATTTGTTATTTTACTAGCAGCGTCAGTCTGGTCTTAAAAAAGTTTAAACGTCCACTGAAATACTCCTTCTTCATATGATACTGTATGTGTTATTTGTACATTACGAATCAATTGGCGTTTAAAAGCAAAAGATAATGAATGATCATGAGGACTAAAAATGTATTTAATATCTATAAAATCTCGCTCGACACAAGTTTTGAACCAAGTAATTTGGTGTAAAATTAAAATAGTTGAATAAAAACAAATTGTTTGCGACTGGTCAAAAAAGTCGAGGCCTAAAGTTGTTTTTATCTTAACCACAATACATTTTTTTCTATTGATATGTATTAAAAGTAAAATCACAAAAATACTGAACTCAGAGGAAAATCTAATCGGAAAGTCCATAATCACACGGCAAAATCAAATGACAAAAAACAAAAAAAACGAATGGACAAGAACTGTCATACTCCTAACTTGGTACAGGCATTTTCAAATGTAGAAAATGGTGGATTGAACCTAGTTTTATAGCACTAAACCTCTCCCTTGTTAGATGGATTCAGCACTTTTATTATTCGACGTTCATTTAAAGATTTGATGGTTCGTCAATTGACCAAAATAAAAGGGCGTCTAGTGACAAGAAAGATTAAAGTTTTCCCAGGTTTGTATGTCTGTAACGTGTGCTGTCTTTAAGCTCTAGTTGAAAATTGACGTCATGCCATTTACACGATTGTCAAATTGAGTAACCAAAATTTTGCTGAATTTAAAGCAAAATACAACTTCGCTTGCAATCCCGAAAAAAACCTAGTTCAACTAATTTAGACCCTCTTATATTTTATACTTTCTATTATATTTGTTGCAATGGATTACAGAGATTTCTTCGAAATAAGTGTTGTAAAAGGAAAATATTGCTGAAATAATTTGTTTATTTCATATCATTATGTATTTATATTTATGTCAATGTGATATAAAAGAAAAACTAATAAATAATGTATTCAATATTAGAACTATGTATTTGATTTTGCCTTCAAATAATTTTTACTGGAGCGCTACTGATACAGGTATCTGAAAAAGTAACAACAGCAGCTGACAGTGTTATATATTTCTGACCAAAAACTAGAATTTCTTTAGTTTCACAGTGTTATATATTTCTGAAAAAAAAAATAGAATTTCTGTAGTTTCCTGAAATCATTTGACTTATGTATAGAAATTGAAATTTGACGTAATTCTTGATACTACGAAGTCGATGTTTTCCATAATTTTTTCTTTATCGGTAAATTGGTTGTATTTTTTTTCTTCTGCCACAAATACATCCTCTATCTTTTATTCTTTAATGAAAAGGTCATGTCTGGTGAAACAGCTTAGAAAACAAGCTGTATTTCCTTACATTTTAAAACTAAGGATGTTTTTATCCTTAATCGTATTTGGCACATCTATTTCGAATTTTGGATCCTAAATGCTCTTCAACTTTTACTTGTTTGGCGTTATAACTATTTTGATCTGAGCGTCACTTATGAATCTTATTTAGACGAAACGCGCGTCTGGCGAATTGAATTATAATCCTGGTACCTTTGATAACTAATTGTAATGCATGTATGTGAAGGTTAATGTAATTAAAAAGGATGTGTAATGTGTGGTAATTAATACATATGTTATGGTTAAAATAGAATAACGGATTTGAAAAGCCTTGCCAAAAATACCAATTGAAAACGTTCAAAAGAACGCTTTATCACAGCGATTCTTTCATAATAGTTGTATGTGTACAAAACACATCAAGATAAGTTTTGTTATTATTTAGAAACATACAAGACGAATATTTGAAGCTTTGATCAACAAGGTTTCAAATGTTTCCATGTCCAACAGATAATTTTATTTGTAATACTGTATTTGGATACATGATACTCAAAATCCGTGCTCCATTAATAATTATAAGATATACAATGACTAAAATAAATACATATGAATAGATATTGTACTGATAAGCTTTTTAAAAAAGGACGTTTATCAAAATACGAAGATGTTTATATCCCATAGTATATCATTGAGAGAGAACCAAGTTATAGTGAACTATGTTTAATATACAGCATGGTTAATCTCCATTGTTTACGAATTAAGAATAACATATGTAGCACAGTTGGGCGGAAGTGCCAGTGCGCATGAGTTATTACACGTGCATTATCAAGGTACTGAAATACTATATATGTTACAAAGATTAGGTATGATTGTCAATAATATACCTCTCCACAAGAAACCAAATGACACAGACATTATTATATTTACCAATTATTTATGTAAAGAGGCACAGAAAGAGAATATGTTAGTCTCACAAAGATGTATACAATGACACTATTTACATAGTCTTCTTTTCATAAATTGGTTTAAACCCATTATTAACGTGAAATTGAGCTTTACGAGAACAAATTAATGCAAAATGTGTTACATTAATCACAGAGTCGAACGAAATCTGATATGTTCATTTAAATAGCTTCGATTTTAAATTTAGAAACTATCTATTTTATAAAGGTGTACTACTAAAAAACTGTCCAATTGAATATGTTATTTCTACATTATGATGCTTTGTTTATAAATTCAAAGTATAGCAGTGCAGTTTATACAGACCCTTATACATTCAAAACTATCTATTATTTATTCTGATTGTCGTAAACACAATCTCGTACTCTTGTCTTCAAATTTAGCACCATCGAATTAATCGTATCACCGACTTTGTAATAAAATGAGCAAAATAAAGGGTGCAAGAAAAAGTGAATAATCTGCTCCCCACTCTTTGCCAGATAGGTGACTTTGTTTTGAAAAGAGTTTTTGTTACTAATATAATATGAATATATGGTGTGATTACCAATGAGACAACTCTACACAAAAGACGTTTTTTGTACTGCTTTTATTTTCCATAATGAACATGTGAAATTACAAACTACAATATACAATTATGGCCCGTTGAAGAGGTGAATATCCAAAATTGTCAACACGAGAAGGTTATTTCATTGAGGGCGCAGCCCGAAGTGAAATAACTTTTGAGGGTTGACAATTTTGGATATTCATCGATTCTAAGGGGCCACAATTGTTTTATTATACCGAACTAACAGTGGAAAGGCCTTTCGAACACTTAGTTACTATATTCTTTGGACTTTTTATAACACACACAAAAATACCTTTGACGACTTTGTGTTCTAGAATTTCTCAAATGTACAACAAACTTAAGGTAGAATCTTTTTGTAAAATATTGATGGTCCTGAAAAGGACCTTTTTATAAGATACATCATCGGCTGCTGGCACTCTTTTCATGTCCAATGCCTTATTTCCTCTTCTCTCGGTGGGCTTCCAGTCTAACGTGAACGCTGCGATTTTGTTTATTTACGTCTGTGACGTCATTTTCATGGGAGTTAACTCAAGTAAAAAACAACAAACTCAAAAGGTTATTCACCGGTGAATAATAGGGTTATTCACCGCTGGTGGAAATTTTTAGGGTTATTCATCCTTCCTTGCAATTGAATGAAAAACAACTGAATTATTCCATGTCACGTGATAACTTTTCACCCAATAGAATTGTTTAAAATATATGTAAGGTATAATAATATTATATAAACGTTATTAGAAAATAAAGTAATACTTGAAAGATCAATTAAGTCATAAAGATGTAATAAGATATACATATAATAAATATTACAATTGATTTTGTTAATTAATTAGGTAAATAAAAAAATAATTATGAGTGTGAATGTTTTCGTCTCTTTTGGTGTTATCCGCTTCTTCTTCCAAATATCTATCCGGAGATTTAACAATTTATTTGATGTGTTATTGTTATGATCCGAGCGACACCTAAGTATCTTTTGTAGACGAAACGTTTGTCCGGCTAACAAAATTCGAACCTGCAAACGGGGATTCAAAAGGGGTACTGTTTGAAAATCTGTCTTTTTTTCTTAAAGCTTTGCCTCGGACCATGGGTTTTCACCTTACATTGTATATTTTATGGATTATTTAGTTGTTCTTTTAATATCTCTATCACTTAAAAGACACCGTTGTAGATTTAAAAAAAAAAACACCAGAAGAAGTTTCATTGAAATAAAACAGTAAGGGTATGTTTGAACTTTCCACAATTTATCACATTTCTATAAAAGAAACAGAAATTTAAACCCTCGGTGCGACTGAACTTACGTCCCACATTTGGTCTATCAAAATCAACACTAGTATTAGGACGTTTACAAGTAGGCGCACATGTCGTAGAGAATTAACAACATTGGTAGAAGCTGACCTTTAAAACTGTTTTCGTATGAACCTTTCCGATGAAATCGTCGAAATATTGTTCTTTCTGAAACTTCTCTATGTCTTTGAATATCCAAAAACGTTATCGCCTATTTAAAAGATTACAGGCAGATATATTTTCTTGGTTAGTTATAATTCAGTGTGTAAATATTATGTAAACTTAATGTGCGTTATGTATTACTTTCCTGGATCTATTTGCCACATCGCAGAACACTTAACTTGTCCAAGTGCCATTTCACGACTAGAAGACAATAATGAATGTTAAACAAAGGCAACAACAGTATACGGCTGTTTTAATAAACGAGGGCAATTTTTTATACTCCTTCCAAATATTTTTTTCTTCATAACTTATGCCTCAAATAGCAAGTAGCTTTATATAGGGGGGATAAAATTACAATCTGAACAATTTGGGTCATGCATTTAAAAGTGAAGAAGTGATTTGGTCCAACTGAAAAAGATTAAAAATTGGGATTGTCAAAAGATTACAAGACCCCCTTAACAATACAATTGTCTATTTTCTGAGTTAAATCTGATGAGGTTTTCTATAATTTTGATATAATTTGTCTCAAGAGTAGTAAAACACACTGTTTTGGGCCATCTGAAGGCGTCAGAAATGAAACAATTTCTTACCGAATTCGTATCTGAACACAAACTAGCACTCAATATCCAAGCAAAGAGTATGAACAAATAATATTTGATATTTAAACAGGAACAAGGAACTCTCAGAAGAAGATGGTGATCTAATTTATTTTATTAAGTGGAAAGCAACATTTTCTAAAACATTTAAATGGCATATTTTCGAAAGAAAAACCATACAGAAAATGTCTTTCCTTAGAACACAGAATGCTATTATTAGCAAGAGATCAGAGAATACATTTAACATCAATACATCCTATCTCCATTGTCAGTGTTATGGCTGATGAGTGTGATGAAAGTTTTAAACAAACTCAGGTATTAGTGCTCGATGTATTTACAGAGATAATTTGCAGCAAGTATATCACCTGATAATGTTGTAATTTTAAATCGATACATCCGATCTTCATTTTCAGTGTTACGGCCGATGAGTATGATGAGAGTTTAACTAAAGCTCAGCTTACGATTATTGCTCGATGTATTTACAGAGATAATTTCAGCAAGTATATTACGCTACAGAAGTTAGCATATTTTCGATGCATAAACACTATCACAGTGTGTTGGCAAATCTTCGTAACTTGGGGTTCGATCTGACAAAATTTAGATGGTACAAGGGTACGGGGGATTTATTTTTTAGCGATGTCAAGTATTAACGAATTGTTTGATACAAAATACTTTGTATAATGGCGATCGAAATGTTTGACTTGTGTGAAGTCCATTGTTGCCATCCAAATTGTCATACTTTTACCTAAGAAAATGACTTTATTTATCAATGGTTCCGTACGCGTTATATAAAAGAAAAATATAGAATGTAAGTTGAAAATCGTTCAGAAGATGTGGTATGAGTGCCAATAGGAAAACACTCCATCGAAGTCCTTTTTTTGTAAAAGTAAACCACTATATATCAAAGTATGGTCTTGAACACAGAGCATTGGCTTACACCGAACAGAAAGCTATAAAGGGCCCCAAAACAACAGTAAATTCATTCAAACAGGAAAAACAACGGTCAATTATACATAGAATACGAGAAACAGTAAGAACAAACAACAACCACTGAACATCAAGTTTTAAAAGGTGCAAACAAATGCAGATGGTTTAAACGTTTTATAGGTACTTATCTTCACCCTCACTTGAAACAATATTGAAACATCACTACATAGAAAGACACACTATAAAATAGCAAATGAAATGGCTTAACTCAATCAAAAGACGTATCAACACAAGCAAGTGAACATAAACGAATTGATTTGATCTGTGACACAATGTAATTATAATATCAATAACATAAGGGATTAGATTCTAAACGATATCAGAAAGACAACAATGACCTTGTATGACAAAGAGGGGCATATTGTTTCATCTAGATAAACGGTGTTTGTCTGTTTACACTTTGTGAAAACCAGATGGGCCTCAATAGTAGACACTTTGACACGACTTTTCAATCACAATGAACAAACTCTTGACACATAACGAGAAATCGTGTACAAAGCAAATGAACTTTAATTTATAAAAAAGCTTTTTAAAATTTTCCGTTTATAAATTTTGAAATTATAAAGAAACTTAGGTTTAAACTCCCTCGTGCAAAATTGACCTAAGATGGATTTGGCCCTTTTTAGGTATCTTTTTGTCATATACCTCTACAACTGTATCCGGTACTTATACATCCTCGGCTTTCAAATATTTGGCTTTTAGCGTTCCTAATGTAGGCCAATCCAGAAAAGTGCTTCGGACGCATAAAACTATCAGACGTGTTGTTTTCATTTTCTTTACAGCACATCTTTGATACCGCTGCTGGTGAACTATCAGTCCCCGTGGATATCATCAACTCAGTAGTCAGAATTACGGTACTGACATGATTTATAACAAACCTTTTGTTTTTAATTTTCCGTGTACAAATTTTGAAATTATAAAGAAACTAAGGTTTTCAACTCCCTAGTGCAAAGTTGACCTTAGATGGATTTGGCCCTTTTTAAAGGTATTTTTTGTCTTATCGCTCTACAACTATTTCGGTACTTAAAAATCCTCGGGCTTTCGAATAGTTGACTTAAAACGTTCATGATGAAGGTAAATCCAGAAACGCGCTTCGGTTGCATAAAATTATAAAACGTGTTTTTCTTCTTCCTTTTTTCAAAGCACATCGTCGATAACGCTGCAGGAAGACTATCAGTTCCAGAGGGTATCATCAACTCAGTAGTCAGTACTCCGGTACTGACATGATTTAGAAAAAACTTTTTTTATATTTTCTGTTTATAAATTATGAAATTATAAATAAACTAAGGTTTCAACTCCCCAGTGCAAAGTTGACCTTAGTTGCATTTGGCCCTTTTTTAGGTATGTTTTGTCTCAAAGCTCTACAACTGTTCTACATCCTTGGCTTTCAAATATTTGGCTTTGGGTGTTCCTAATGAAGATCAATTCAGAAAAGTGCCTCGGACTCATAAACTACGTGTTGTTTTCATTTTTCTACAGAATAGGATCATAACGCTGCTGGTGGACTGTCAGTCTCCGAGGGTATCATCAAATCAGTAGTCAAAATTTCGGTACTGACATGATTTATAACAAACCTTTTTAGAATTTTCAGATTCGAAATTTTGTAATTATAAGTGCAAAGCTGACCTTGGATGGATTTGGCCCTTTTTAAAGGTATTTTTTGTCTTATCGCTCTACAACTGTTTCGGTACTTATACATCCTCGGCTTTCAAATATATGAGCGTTCCTGATGAAGGTAAATCCAGAAGAGAGCTTCAAACGCATAACATTATTAAACGTTTAAAAACAAAATTATAATTCAATAAAAGTCTCAGCTTCAGAGTTTCAATACTTTGATAGTCGCTAGAGTACTCTGAGCTGTTGCATGTGATTTTGTGGTACCTCATATCTAAGCAAGACTTTTATTTGACATAATGGGTCATATACGTAATCACTGTACTGAAAATGAATCTTTTATTTGAAAAGTCATCTTTCATTGTAGCAGAAATTACGATACACCGAAACCGCGCACAGAAGGGCGACACAAACACAGAGCAAACGCAGTAGAAGAAACAGTTAAAGAACATTTTGAAATAAATATATTTGATCTTTTTGCTAATCATGTAATCAGTCATTTGAGACCAAAAACAACAGAGACAAATTGCTATTTCTAAAATTTTATTTGAAAAACAAAATCATAGAAGATTTCGTTTTCAGCCTATCTTGTGGCAGACATTCCGTTCTTTAATAATTTGGCCTATATTCTCATGCATATGTTGGCTTATATTGTGGTGCATACTTTGACTTATTTTCTGGTGCATATGTTGGCTTATATTGTGGTGCATACTTTGACTTATATTGTGGTGCATATTTTGGCTTATATTGTGGTGCATATGTTGGCTTATATTGTGGTGCATATGTTGGCTTATATGCTGATGCATATGTTGGCTTATATGCTGGTGCATATGTTGGCTTATATACTGTTGCATATGTTGGCTTGTATTCGGGTGCATACTTTGACTTATGTTCTGGTGCACATTGTGGTGCATATTCTGGTTTATATTTTGCATCATATCCGCCATATCCAGGTTCTGGAAAAAAGATGAGCATGAATTGAATGAGGTGTGGGCGAAAATAGTAGACATTTCATAACTGAAATATCGCAAAAATCAAAACTCGTAATTACACATTTTAATTGATGGTCATATAGTTCTATAACATGTTTATAAGTAACATATGAAATAAATATTCCAAATAATAAATATACTCATTTCATTAGACAGCAAATATCAACATGAAGGAAACCAACAACAGAAGTAAACAAACTTTGATTTTCAGACTTCAGCGATGGACGGGAGCAAACACACTCAGAATTGTTAATAAAATTGAGAATGTAAATGGGTTGTATGTCAAAGAGACAACAATACGCCCAAACAGTCGATAACATCTGAAGGTCACTAATGGTTCTTCAACGCAGCGAGAAAATCCCTTACACGGAGGTGGTTACAAGCTGGCCCATAAATAAACATGTGTACTAGTGTCAATAGTTAGTTTGTCCATTAGATAAACACAGACAACCCAATTTTATTTAGTGCTGATAGTAGTTATCAAAAGTACCAGGATTATAATTTAGTACGCCGACGCGCGACGGTCTACATAAGATTCATCAGTGACGCTCATATCAAAATAGTTATAAAGCCAAACAAGTACAAAGTAGAAGAGCATTGAAGCTATAAAATTCCAAAAAAATTGTGCCAAATACGGCTAAGGTAATCTATTCAATGGACAAGTTTTCTTAGTTTTTCGAAAAATCCAAAGTTTTGTAATCAGGAAATTTATAAAAATTACCACATAATTGATATTCATGTCAACACCGAAGTGCTGACTACTGGGCTGGTGATACCCTCGGGGGACGAAACGTCCACTAGCAGTGGCATCGACCCAGTGGTGTAAATAGTTATCAAAAGTACCAGGATTATAATTTAGTACGCCACGCGGGTTTTGACGCTCATAATAGTTATAAAGCTAAACAAGTACAAAGTTGAAGAGCATTGAGGAAAGTGGCATTATACACCAACAATCAATCGATTGCTAAATCAATCATACAAGGAACTTTCAATGTTGTATTTATACTGATTGTAAATGAAGGATTATCAACTAAGTATTAGTACTTACTGTTACGTCGACAACAATTTTTATAGTCATTACAATCACTAAGTTTTGGGTCCGTTTCCAGGTAGTAACCATATTTACAATAGTGACGGGTGCAATAGCCATTTCCTGCACTTTCACGCTTATGGAACGAGTACCCTTGTTATTGAAATTTAAATGAACTTAGTTAAGAAATAATATATATATAAAGAAAACAAACTAAATGTGTCATGGATGTATAACACATACCATTTGACAGTTTGTTTTTCTATCAAGATAGAATAAATATAAATAAATCAAAATGATTTTGATCTCTCTTATTTTTTATTTTTTTGTTGTTGTTGATATCCTACTTTTTTTGATATACTTTTATTATTACTGAAGTTGTAATAAGCAATACAGATAGCGAATGTAAACAATAAATAGTACTATAGATAAGAAGAAACAAGGCGCCAGATTTTTTTTCTTATTGTAAATACAGATCATTTTATAATTATATTCCAACTTAAAAAAAACTGTATTAATACATTACGTCCTAGCAAAATGTAACAAACTTGAAACCCTGTATTTAGTACTAAATTTGAATGATTGTGTTTAACAGAATAAATGTGTGACCCATATACCCATTTCCTAAATACAAGCACTTCAGCATACAAGTATTACTAATCACAACATAGTATGAACCCTTCTAGTGATAGAGATGTGAAGTGATTGGTCCATTTTCCTTTTTTTTTATTTAAAACAACCACTCTAGAAATAGAGGAAAGTCAGGGTTTGTTTTATTAGACAGAGAACTTACCTGTACCGCACAAAGCGCCGATTACTAAAGTTTCGAGGAGTATTTGCGCTGCGATCATATTGGTGCTGTAGAGTACTGATGTGGTATCTGTGTTGAGTACGTTGCTTTAAATATAAACGTAACATTGATTTTTTAAACAGATGTGCCACTAATTACATGCACGATTTCGCAAGTTATGTTTTTAAAAAAAGAATTAAAGTGCTTAACAATAACGCACAACAGATGAGTTCCGCCTTATAAAAAATACATAATAAGACTGTGGAAAATGTACATTATATTTTAAAACCAAAGGCGCAGTTGAGTCTGTACCGCTCATCTGGCTTACCAACTATGATAAGATATTGCTGCTTGCGTCATGTAGTTCTAAAGAGTCGATATGTTATGAATCAGCTTTGCGTTACGATAATTCCGTCTACGTCTGTGGCTCTCCAAAAATAAAATGACAGTTCTAGAAGTCGTAGTAGAGACGGACATGTGGGGGACAACGGTCCATTTGTATATCAGCACAAGTCAAAGAATAGATGTAGATGGTCTCACAGGAACTAATTTCAATATATTTTTGCTAATAGTTTTAGAGTACAGAGTAAGCACATTCATTAGGTATTATTGTGACTTATATATAGGTCATCGTAATATAAAGTTAACCGTGTACGACAACTACAAATTTGTTGATGTATAAACAGTTTAATAATTAATGATGTTGTAGTTAACAAGACATAACCAGTTCATAAAAACGGAACTAACATGCACGGAAAGCTTTTTATAAAAGATGTAAATCCCGCAGTAATAAATGTTGTTACAAATATCAAATCAATCAGCACTCTGATATACAATAAGAATAAAATCTGACTCATGTTCCGGTCTAGTAGTGTTAATATAGGTTTTATTCTGCAATTATATTGCACGAAATGAAAAATATTTAACTAATAAATTCAAGGGATGACCTTGTGGAGATTGAAACTTATGCTATCTGAGTTAGCAATGGTAAATCATAGAAACTATTTTAAGGTTTACTGTAATTTTTCAATGGTCGGTTCAATGAATATTCTCACAACTAAGATTGATCGTAAGTGATGAACAGTTCAGTATACTCAAAATCAATATTAGTCGTAAGTCTGTTAAACCGTCTCTTTGTTCGTTATAATTCATCTCCAGACGGTGTAGGATATCTTGGTCGTAAATTTTTCTCAGGCGATCCTCGTTACTATCAATATGTAGTTGAAAGATGTGAGGGAGACATAACTGAAATTTTGTATCCTTTTATTCCTAGTTTGAAAGATAGATGCGTTTCACACAGCCACCATACGTTGAATTGTCTAGTAATGGGACATCATCTATACAGTGGAATGTAAAGTTAAAGGATAATGCTAGCTCTTTTGTCATGTTCATAAGAATGAGTTATGGAACAAGTCGGTAAGAAGAGAAGCACATATTGTTCCTTGAGAATGTCATTTTTTTTAATGACAAATAGCGTACAATTATACAAGAGAAAGTTTATTGAGTACCATGTCGATACATAGCATATTCAAGAGTATTTACATACAGACGGAAGCAGTCCTAGCCGGTACAGCAACTATTTACAAGTCATTTTGATCGGTTAAAGTTAACCTTTGGCAAAATTTGGGACAACTCTGTCCGGTCCTAGGACCACACTCAAGTTAACTTGAAAAGCGGATTTGGTCATAGAGCTTTTTTTATGACTGCCAAAAGAAAAATTGTATACTAGTTCACTACAATTATAAGTTAACTTCGACACCAGGTCTGTTTTATTTTAACTTGTTTATGTTTGACAACGCCGGTCGAACCAGATCTGATATTAATTTAACTTTTGACTGGTCAGCAAAGTTATCTTTTAACCAATACCGCTCTACATTCTTTTCATAAAATATTTCAAACGTCTTTGCTTCTTGATATAAACAATACAGATGAATTACATTTGTAAATAAGGTACACATAAAACTTTGCTAGTTATACAAATTTCTCCGTCATCTATCTTCAGGTTTTTTATCAATTGAAATTGTTACACTTCTTATCTGCATTGGATATATTGTTCAATACATATAAAGTTCTTTAAGTCGAATATGCGTGTATTTTACTCATAGCAGTTCGATTGTATAGAATAATCAACATCAATGGAAGCTCTTTTGGTAAAATATACCTATCTATATGGTCGGCGATTGTTCAGAGTGACCACATTACTAATGTGTCTTTTTATTCGTAAATTTACAGTGCCAGCATGTCCTCTTTTAATTCAAATAATTGAATTATTTACAAAAATCACCAGTTTTTATATCTCATCTGCCTGGTATAACATAACTATTTGACCACATTGAACAATTCTTCCATATTTTTACCGTTACGGTAGTATTTGAATTTTTATAACTGAACAATGAATAAGTAATTTTAATTTTTGTTTTGTTTATGTCAAAACCGATTATATTATACAAATGGCGGCAGTGTTTAAACACAAAGACTTCAAAGTTTTGTCCGCATCAATTCAGAGTGCCAGCATGTATTCTTTTTTTTACTCGAATAGTTTTCTCGTAACAAAAAATCAGTAGTTTTAAACCCTCAGGCTGGCTCGTATAACACATTGTTATTATTATTTGATCGCATCAACCATACCTGAATATATTTGTACTTTATTTTGAAAATTTATATAGCCGCGTTAAAAATCAGTAATTTTTATGTCAGGATGGATTGTATAACACAAATGTCCCAAAAATGTGAACACAATGACTATTAAAGTATTTCTGCATTAATTCAGACTGCCGGTATGTCCTTCTTTTATTCAACATATAGTCGCTTAACAAAATCTCAGTAGTTTTCATACTTCAAGATTGCTAGTATAACAAACTTATTTCACCGCATCAACCGAAATTAAATATATTTGAACTTTATCATGTAGGTTAACATAGCCACATAAAAAATCAGTAATTGTTAGTCAGGATGAATTTTATAATGAAATTGACAGCAATATGCGAAAACAAAAATAACAAAATGTTATCTCGGCACAAAATTCCCATTTGAAAGACGGCCGATTCATTCATCTATCTAAAGAATTGATAAGTTTACCCGGATCACACCTTAATTTTTAAGCTCAGTAAACAGCATTTTCGTTAAAATTTGAATATGCTTTCCTGTTTGAAATTTAAACTAAAATTCCAAACCAAATCTTTATATATTTTTAGTAAATGTTTAAATTAATCTGTGATAACGAAATATTTGATTGAATTATTTGAAATTTGAATTCTGGTATCTATGATTAGTTTATTTAGCAGTGATGCATAGATTACGTTAATTAAAAATACAAAACGTCACAACAAACACAGGCATAGTGAACATGTTGTGATATAAGAACAACATACGAGGGTGCCAGATGAACATCTTTATTCAAAAGAGAAACATTAACAATAGGGAATGAAAGAAAATCACTTTGGTCGTAAATTTTAGTGATGAGATTCACGTGTAAAACATAAAAATCTAATAAACTGTTATCACAGAGATATGTCTCGCCGTTTTGTAATTTTGATTATGCAAATGTTGAAATCCAAATAGCAATACTCTAACATCTTACACACGTTATGCAAATATTCAAAGTCAATGAACAATGACTGAGTAATATGGCTAAACAATCTCTATGTAAATGAAATGTGCCAATGCTAATACAACTGCATACCAAATACCATTGACTTATCATAAGTCGTTCCCAAATCTAAATACAAACATTTAACTTGTAAACTATGTAAAAGTTTCAAATTCAATGAATCATGAAGAGGGGGTAGGGCTATATAATCTCCATGGAAACAACACTTGCAAATGCCAATAAATTTGCATACCATATATCATTGACTTAACATAAGCAGTTCATCTAAAATTGATCTAATCACAAACTAATACATGTAAACTAAGAAAAGTTTCAAAGTCATTAGAATGAGGGACAAGGCCAAATATTCTCCATGGAAATGAAATGTGCCAAAGCTTATGCAACTGAACATCAATTAGCATTGGCCTACTACTAATGGTTCTCCTTGAACAGACATAATCACAAACTAATACATGATAACTTAGGAAAAAAAATCAAAGTCAATAGACCATGACTAAGAGGGCGGAGCCAAATTATCTTCATGGAAACGAGATATGACAATGTTTATACAACTGCATACCAAGTATCATTGACCTATCACTTGTGGTTCCCCATAAACTGACTTAATCACAAACTAATACATGTAAAATAAGCAAACGTTTCGCAGTCAACAGACCATGACTGAGGTGGCAGGGCCAAATAATCTCCATTTGCCGTTCATAATAATCTAGACCTAATCACAAACTAATACATTGTTGACGCCATCGCCGTCGCCGTCGCCGACGCCGGAAACAGCATACCTATGTCACGCTTTTTGACTCCGTCAAGGCGAGACAAAAATGGACAGTATTTGGTGTTTTTATTTGATTTGTTTAAAGTAAGTTAGACCTGTAATAATATATAATTAATCCGGTAGAGGTTGAATGTGAACTTCCCGAGAGAACGCTACATTAAAACCATCTAACCTTAAAATGGATAAAAGAAAACATCAGATATATTAACTCTCATCCGAATCTCATTGTCAATTTACATTCATTTGTTTTATTACTTTCCATTAACATATTCTGAGTGCCAATGAAAACGCAACACTTTTGTTTTTCCAAAAAATCTTATAATTTTCATTTTATTTATATTAGAACTTTGTATAGTTGGTTGAAAATGTTTTTTAAGACAATTTTCGACAACTTTACGGTTGAGTGATTTTTGGAACAAATGCGAAGTAAGGGTTATATTGAACGAACAAAAACCGAGTTCACCGCTTTTCAACATACGCACCATTTTCACGATTTTGTCATTTAAAGCTTGGCTAATGTCATGAATTTTCCCACCCTTATTGTTAGGAAACTGCAATACACATCTGAGTAAATGCCAGGACTTTCCGACAACCAGCGACATGCAGTTTTGGGCATGATCCAATGAAGCCTTTCACAGCATACAATTACGAGAAGACTGAAGTTGTAGCCTCTACAATAACCCAAAATCATCCACAAATTCAACCAAAATGGATAATTAACTGATAAACCACATCCCGGGGTACAAAAAGCAAGAAACGTTCAGCAAGACCGATACATTTGGTCTTTCACATATCCGATATCGACTATGATGGCTGTCCAAATGTCAAAGAGTTCAATGGTGGTCACGGTAGAACCTTTTGAGCAATTCAGTTGAAAGCACCATTTGCGCCGAAATTGTTTAAGAGCACCACAGTCTTTCCTTAGTGACATTTAAACGGCCGTCTGGCGTAAATATCGAATTCTGTAGACCAACAATCTTTCATTATGTACAAAAAACGTCACTGGAGGTTACATAAACATTTGGTACCCGCCTTGGCTAAAAGTCATGCTTTTCGCCGGATTTTGGTCCGATCGACCAAATTTTGCATCAGATTTGACATGTTTTAGACGATGAAAACCACCTTCAATATCAGAAAGTTAGCTTGAGTTTGATTTGCGGAACAAGTGGAATAACATTCCTCGGGATCACATTAAACGTCCGGGATGATCAATTCCACGGCACTGTCGAGATTGCGCTGCACCACGGGGTTGTAACATTTTTTGTTAGGACTGTTAGTTGATGATTCGACATTGGATGTTTCGTTTACCTATTGCGCCCGAAAGATGACAATAAAACATTTTTGTTTGAAATCGATCTATTGTTAAAATAGTTAATTTTCAAGAACAATTTATTTTGAGAGATTATCATTTCTTATATAAATTTTATTTTTGAAAAACCAAGTGTTGCGTTTTCATTGGCACTCAGTATATTTCCAAACTTTTTTTTCTTTATGGAAGAGTGTGAATCAAAGACAAGTCTTGCTTCTTTTGTTGTTCTTGAGAAGCCCTTGCATAAGGTCTGCTTCCTATTTATAAATGAACAAGTCGTCGACAAAGAGAAGCACGAAACAAGAAGACTCGAAGGTTGCGTACCTTATGATGTACTATCTCTGATGAGTTTATTTAAATCCACGGAGTCGATGCGACTTCTGGTGGACTTTTTTTCCCTGAGGGTATCACCAGGTTAGCAGTGAGCACCTCTGTGAATTAAGGGATACCTGTATTGTATTTAAAGCTTTGTGGACGTCCATCGGTTATTTTACTGTCGCAAATTGAGTTTACCTGGCGACGTGGAGCGGAGTCAGGTAAACGGATATTTGCGACAGTAAAACTACCGATTGACGCCCGCAAAGCTTCAAATACAATACAGTTATCTCTATTCTAATTCAAGTTCTCCTAACCTAGCTTAACCTAGTTTTATTGATCCAATTTGAATGTTTACGATGTACGTTTCATGGCTATTTACGTTATCAAACTGCCAAGAAATAGTTCCTTTACCAGAAGTCAAATTTAAGCTTGTGTGAATAAATTTTTATATCATAGTAATAAGAGGTGAAAAAGCATACTTTTAAGAAAATTCACAATTTATTAAACAAGAAATAATAACGTAAATTCCAAGTCCTTTCGGCGAGTTTTGTCGAACATTGTCAACTGTCATGGCTGATCACGAAGTGGTGCGAAGAAGATAAACAACAAAATTATTCTAATGCAATTATTTTGTATCAATGGTTCTAATTGGATGACAGTTAGCGTAAAATTCTCTATCTCCTTGTCTGTAACTAAGGAAGCCGACATTTTGAATGGCTGAATGTATTAACATGTAATTTCTACAATAATAAGCCAAAAAACTCACATTTTGCACCTAAAAATCTTCTAATTATCAAAATTTTATAACATTCTGAAGCGACAGGGAGCCCGAAAACACCCGGTGTTTGTGTTTGACGCCGGAAGCATACATATGACGTCAACTAGTGTAAGGACCAAAGAAAATAACATCTTTTCGTAGAATTTTCTTTAATGAAGATTTAACACTGAAATAATGATTGCATTTAATTGTGTACTTGTTTTGCATTAGAATAGAGATAACTGTATTGTATTTGAAGCTTTGCGGACGTCCATCGGTACTTTCACTATCGCAAATACCCGTTTATCTGTCTCACTCCGCGTCGCCAAGGATACTAAATTTGCGACAGTAAAACTACCGATGGACGTCCTTAAAGCTTCAAATACAAAACAGTTATCTCTTAAATCTACGACTGTGCAGCGTTCCCGGTTATATTGTAGTTAAAGACTTGGGCAGTTGAATTATGGACTTCAAACTGTTTTTTATACAAAACAGGTAATGACATCTGATTGTGAATTTGTGTGTTTGTCAAATTCAAACAGTGCGTGTTGAAGGAAGTACATGGATTTGACGGCAAGGGCATTGCATTTGGCTGTGTACAAATTGGCACTGGTGCGGTTGAACCCGATTTATCACTTCCATTTTCAGTATTGCCAAGTAGAATGGCAGAATACTGCCTCTTCTGTTTCTCAGAGGAGTCCTGATAGTTGGATTCCAAACTGGCCTCTTGAATTGTGTCCTGTTATTTTCATAATGTATGTATTTGGCACACCTGATTGTGCCAACACAGTTACAGTTGTTGCTCTCACACAATGGTTTGTGTATATCTGAATAAGTCCAGCACTTTTAGATATGTCGACCATCATGTTGTTTAACAGTCTTTCCCCTACAGGCCTTGATGTGTACCAAATCTCGTCCTCATTATTTACTTTGACTCTGGGTTGTTAAAAGAATATATTAGATGTAGGGTTCCTTTTAGAAAGATATTTCGTCAAGACAGCAACAGGACAGTCTGGCTTTTTTGTTTCGTACATCCTAGGTTTTATAATGTTTTGATTGTCATCTAGTCCCCCTTTAAGATTCTTTGTCGTCTCACTCACTGCCATATCTACGTAACGACAAGCACAATCATCTGATTGAAGAACAAATGTTTTGTCAGTGAAAAACCTTTGGTTTTCCCGACCCTTCCTTCCAAAACTCAAAACTAGGTCAAATCAATTTTTTCTTTGAAGAGTCTTAGGGTTTAGAGTTGATAAGTCATCTGATGACCTCAGTTTATGCAAATCACCTTCTGAAATGGATGAATGATGTTTGGTCCTGTCCATTCCTTCCCTCTGAACCTTCTTTATCATGGCCAAAAACATTTTTTTTGATTTAAGGAAAGCTGAATCATCAGACATGATGGAATACGTCTTACCAAATGGTGGTGCCTTAATGTGTCTATTTATAGATGCCCGGATCCCAACTAAAGTACTCTTGGCATACTCTTCTCCTCTGTATTTCGGACCTCAGCATAGAATTCAATCAAGGCATCATTCAATTGTTCAATTGTATAATTTTCAAAGGTTGCATCTTTCTATCTATCGGTTAATTATATATATATATAACCACTCTGAAATTTAGAATTATGATACATGTATTGAAATTATTATACTTTATTTTATGCAATGTATGCATGTGGCAAAAAATCAACAGTAAAACTACCGAGGGATGTCCAAAAGCATCAAATACACTAAAATGTATCTCATCAAATTATTTTTTTCAATACTCATCTAAAAATTTGCACTTTTTACGAAAAAAAATCTTTTTGTCAGTGTTTTTCATGCGTTCTTAATGCAAGAAAACACCCAGCTTATGTACATGTAGTCATAAACAAGGGAAATTTACCTATGACATTTATTTGACATTGTATGATATAGCGTGTAAATTGTTGAAGAATTAAACATTGTGTAGTCTAATTTGGCTTTTTTTTTTAATTTAGCATTAAAACGATGACTAGAATAAACTTCTTTATATATTTTGCAGGTGCTACATGTAGATGAAAATGGCAGTCTCGTAAACTGCGTAAAACTTAGCAGCATGCGAATGATGTACATATAGCATACAAGGGCAACACATGATTAAATTGGATATGAAAAATTCATATAAAAGGCAATATTGGAAGACGTGACGGAAGAAAACATTTTAAAATCTATAAATAGAAAGGACCAGTTGACAAAGTTTATAATTTCAAGGTATCTTGTGTATCTTGTGTAATACAATAAATTTGAATATACGTGTGCAAACAGGATGGTGAGATGTATAAGGCAGCAACCATTTTTTTTATTTTTTTTTGGGGGGGGGGGCTATGCAAAAAACAATCTATTATTTTTTTAAATGGAAAACATTTTTTTCTTTCAATTTTAGCATGACATATATATAGTGGCAACTGAGGATGAAACAAACATTTTTTTTTCTCAGGGTCAAAAACAAATTATTGAAACAAAATTTTTTTCCAAAAACATCCATAGCGTTTGCAATGTATAAAGTTTAGTTTTATGGACAGTATACCATGGCCTAAATGGACAGTTAGCAGTGATTACGGAAACTAATATAAGCTACATGTAGATCGATTTTGTTTATGATTACAATTACATTTTTTTATGTTGTTTTTTTAAAGAAAAAAGAATTCCGAAAACATACAAATCTTTAATATATACATCAATTTATTTTTTTTTTTACACATACACCAAAATATCTTTACTCCAAATTTAGTTTTCTTCTTGGTAGATTTGCTCAGTGCCTCGTCTAGTATATTTTCTTTCTCATTTCATGATACTATCGGGAACCTCCTGCCAGTTGGCTTCTCTTTGTTTTCTTCTGCTATACTGTCAATTAAATCTTGATCTTTTTCCGGATCATTCACCAGTTCCACTGTAATAAATATGACTATGGTCAAATTATGAACTGGCTTTTTACTGTAAATTCAGAAATTATTTCGAGCATTTATTAGTGCGATCTAGTCATTTTATACATGATGCGATTTGAATTTTTGCAATATTAAGAAAAATCCTGTTAAATTTGATTCTAAAAAAAAGCAAGTTTCAATTTTTTTAGTGATTATGACCAGGGCTGTCACCGTTTTCGCAATAATTAAAACGTCGCAATGATTTATGTACATTGTATTTACAGTACATTTTGTATTTGTCCATTGTTGTGTCAATTTTTTAAAAAGTCTGACATTTTTATGCAGTTAAGCTGCATTATGCGAGCACCCTAGATTTGTGTTCCACCCAATAACTTGCCGTTGTTATTATCTAGCTGGCTACTATGTTATATATAACTAATTGAACACTTTTTTAATACTTTTTATTCTTGACTACAAAAAATATGTCCAGAAAAACTTTAAATGATCGTCGAATCATCCAAAAGTTTTCAAGTTACACATAGGAAGTAGTGCTCATTAGGAATACTTGTGTAGTTTATTATGACCTGTGCTTTTGGCTAAGATGTCAAAGAACCATTGTATGAAATATTTAATCGCCGAAAATCTCTTAAGACAAAATAGTTTAGATTTCCCAAATGGCAAAAGTCGTAGGAATATTGTTTGTCAGCAATACGTAGTACAACATCAGTAGTCTATTATATAATAAGTTCAACTGTTCATGCTGTTGGCGGCAATTTCAAATTAGAAGACGAAATTTTCATCTTTTTAATTCGGAGACAGGGGTTTAAATTAGCGGTGGTCCGAGGTCCACGACCTTCCATTTTTGAACGCGGAAATTCGACATGGTTTCAAGCTACGCCCGACGGAGTCACCTTCGACTGGAAAGAAAATAAGAAATAACTTTGCAAACCATTTCACCTAAGCCTCCAAATAAACGATCTAAAAACTTATTTTCATCATTATAATTCATGACAGCGATGTTCATTTTGTTCAACCGCTAGCTTTATACAGAAAATCGCCGACAAATAATGTGTAAATTCGAGTAAAATCGTATCTGATTGACAAAAACGGCATTGTAAACACAATAAAATGGCTGCCGTGAAGACAAAATTTTATAATATCGGATCCGTTTCCGCAAGCGGATAAGGGTAATTCCGGGTTTTGGCGATCAACCAGAAAAAAATCCAGACAGGTGACAAAATACATTTATGCATAGTAAATGAATATAGACACTAGAATTGAAAACCAAAAGATATATGTTTAAGAAAGAAACAGCAGAAAATATTTTATACAGACACTCAAAATTACTTTTTAACAAATTTAAATTCAAAATCCAATACAATGTCACAGCTGGGAACAGTATATCTAACAATATATATGTTCATGGTCACGTCACAGTATAAATTTTCTTTATCAGTGATAAATGATGATAATGCATGTTAGATGATTTTAAAGCGTAAACAAATTACTGCAATTTTAAAGGGGTATTTTTTTCTCAATTTTGAAGGGTCAATTAAACGGTAGCTGGAAGTTTCTTACTTTATTTTCACAAATAATGCAACTATATTATATAATACCTAAATATAAGCAAATCATATGATATATAAGTGGCGTCCTTTATGCCATTCTACCCCCTCTTGTTTGATAACTTGAAACGGTCGAAATCCCAACCCCTAAACCATATATTCAAATAAAAAACAATATAATATATCAAATAAAATATAGGGAGAGTCCCCCATGTTTTCAATTTAAAAAAAATCAAAATTCGAACGCTAGTTTCAGATTGTTGAACATAGCGCCACTTGAAACCTTGCGCAACGGATGCACCTGTTTCTCCTCTATAAGACCTATATAGACATACCCCGTGACACCCCTCATTACTTTCCTTGTTTTTCCCATTTTTTTCAAATTTCGAACCCTAGTTTCAGATTTTTTAACATAGCGCCACTTGAAACCTTGGGCAAAGGATGCGCCTGTTTCTCCTCTACAAGACCTATTTAGACATACCCCGTGACATCAATAATTATTTTCCTCTAGAATCCATTGAATAGGCCAAGTCCTCTGATTTTTTCCCATTTTTTTCAAATTTCGAACCCTAGTTTCAGATTCTTGTGCATAGCGCTACTTGAAACCTTGCGCAAACGATGCGCTTGTTTCTCCTCTACAAGACCTATATTACCATACTCAGTGACACCCTCCATTATTTTTCTCTTTAATCTATGGAATAGGCAACCGCCCTTGTTTTTTCCATTTTTTTTTAATTTCAAACACTAGTTTCAGATTTTTGAACATAATTTATAAGATATCTTATATACTTTATAAGATATCTTATATAGTTTATAAGATATCTCATATAATTTTCTCCATAAGATATCTTATAAAGTATATAAGATATCTTATAAAGTATATAAGATATCTTATAAAGTATATAAGATATCTTATAAACTATATGAGATATCTTAAATAAAAGATATTTATAAGATAGATATCTTATAAACTTTATAAGATATCTTATATCCTTTCGAGATATCTTATATAATATATAAGATATCTTATATAATCCAGTTTTTATAAGATATCTTATAAACTTTAGAAGATATCTTATATACTTTATAAGATATATTATAAACGTAAGAAGATATCTTATAAACTTTAGGAGATATCTTATATACTTTATAAGATATTTAGTAAATTTTATAAGATATCTCATATAGTTTATAAGATATCTTATATAGTTTATGAGATATCCTATATAATTTTCCTTATTAGATATCTTACAAAGTGTACAAGATATCTTATAAAGTTTATAAGATATCTTATATAATTTATAAGATATCTCATATAATTTTCTTTATAAGATATCTTCTAAAATTAATAAGATATTTTATAAAGTATATAAGATATCTTATAAAGTAAATAAGATATCTTATAAAGTAAATAAGATAACTTATAAAGTATATAAGATATCTTCTTAAGTTTATAAGATATCTTATAAAGTAAACAAGATATCTTATTAAGTCTATAAGATATCTTATATAATTTATAAGATACCTTATATAATTTATAAGATATCTCATATAATTTTCTTTATAAGATATCTTTTAAAGTTTATAAGATATCTTTTAAAGTTTATAAGATATCTTCTAAAGTTCATGAGATATCTTATAAAAACTAGATTATATAAGATATCTTATATATTATATGAGATATCTTGAAGTTAGAATAAATAGTAAAACACCTTTCCATATTACACTTACAACTTATGCATTGACAGCTGCAGATTAACTGTGTACTGAATTTTAGCCTGAAAAGGAGGTTCTTGTTTCATCAATAGATGTGATAAATGCTACTTCATGATAGAGTTGAAATTGCAATTTCTCGACGGAATTACATAACTGCCTTTTTAAATATTTTTTGTTTAACGGTTGTTACTGTTTATTTGATTTTTTTGATTTTTAACAATTCAAACCAGAAAATTAACGGCCTACATGTAATTTAGATTTTAAACAAAAAATTAACGAAAAACAAATATGTAACACACCAACAAACGAAAATAACTGATATACGGGATCCTGACTTGGGACAGGCTCATACATACAGAATGTGGTAGGGTTAAACATGTAAGCGGGACACCCCACTCCCCCCCCCTAAACCTGGGACACCCCCCCTAAACCTGGGACAGTTGTGTAGAAGTACAACATAAAACGAACTATAAAAGTAAGTTGAAAACGGCCTAACTCATCAGATGGATACACATAGAAATACATCTATAACAAAACACAGAGTGGACGTGGACGGGAACATGTATGTGCGTACGGAAGTGCATGTAATATTATCTGCAGCAGCACAAAAAGTCACGTGTTATCCGATCACTGATTTTCAATTTTGAGATCATGGCTTAAAACGGCGATATCAATATTTGTCATTTTTTTTCAGTTTTCATATTTTGACAAGGTTCTATGATATCATGGTATAAAATTCATAGAATGATATTATTTTATAACAGGAACTGGAAATTAATTGAAAGCATAAGGAAAAAGGGAAATAAAAGGTGGGGAAATTTAATTTAACCAAATTATTCGGTTTGCTAGAGCTGTATAAATGGTGGGAAAAATTTTCAAAGCAAGAGTAATTAAGAAATGCATTTACAATTTAATAAAATTTAATTATATTCCGAAAATAAATCTTGTACGTAGCACCCGAATAGCGAAAGGGGAATGGCCCGGATTTTTGGAAATGGTAAGTTACAAAATGTGTGGATTTTATAAAAAGTTGAATTTTGAAATACATGGGACAATATGAGATCTGGGGGAAAGAAAAGAAGGATTTGGGAAAATGAACACCCCGTGTTAACCCGATCCCTCATTAGATAAAATAAAATCCCACTTGGAATTTCTAAATAAGATTTATACAGTGTTGTTTACTTTTTGAGGAATAAATCTCCCACCCCTCACTCAAAATATAGATATTTTATAAATAATGACCATAACTCTCTTTGACAGCTTCATAGTCAGTCACATAATTGTTTTGTACCATTTTTCAACTAGACCAAATCTTCACGTCAACTTAAAATGTATGAGTCAATCACGACCCAAGTTAGTTTTACAAGTAATTTCTTCCCTCTTCTTACAATGTGAAGCCATATTCAAGAAATAAATGTGGAATAGATATACGTTCTCCACATTGGACTATATAAAAACAACAGTTTCAATTACCAGTAACAAGATTTTAAGATTGCAAAACATTGCATTTAGATGTCCATATGCCCATATATATAATTTGCTACCCCCTGGTGCACCTGAACAAATATTTCACGAACTTAGACATGCGCATTGTATTGGCCGGACAAATCGTCTTTGTAGTACTCGTCCAGTCAGCCGGACAAACAGCAACTGCCTCAATATAATGTGCGAACTTCGCAGAATACATCTATTGTTGCCCCAAACATGAACACACGATAAAGAAAATATTAAAATTTGGGTTTTATGGTAAATAAATTGGGCAATTTTACAGTTGTGGGGCATCGTAAGGGTTTGTATGGCAACCAGTTGCATTTTCCAGGCTTCGGCAGTAGCTTGAGCGGTGCAAAAATCATTGGAGTGAAGAAAAGAAGAAAAGAAATTCAGAAAAAACCTTTCGATGATTCATGTTAATGTAAAATGCGTGTGCCCATGTTTCATTGCATATGATCATCGTTGGGATGAACACCATGCCAACTCGTGTCATCCTTGTCTGTTCTATGTGTGATCATTGGTACCATCGAGTATATTTCGCCACACGAAGATAATTTAAAAGAAACAAGAAGCTGCTCGATTGACTTGAAAATTACGATCACATAAAGACCTCGTAATGCCGTCGTGTAGTCATTGTTAGGTAGTACTATGACATCGCGATGAGAATAACGAAGACAATCAGCTTATAAATTGATCTCACAAAACATATCTTACCCCTGTTCAAAGTCAAGAGCCTCTAGATTTGGTAGTCATGGGTTTTTTTTGTGTTTTTTTTTTTTACATTTTCAATTTTAATTCAATTATATTTTTGATTTTAGTGTGATGTCAATTTTCATTTAAGAAGTACTTGTTTGTTAATGGGTCCAGCAAAACATATCTTAACACGCCTGCAGGTGCTGAATTCTCTCACTGTGATGAAGTCCCATTGGTAGTGACTCCCCCTTTGGCGCATTTTTTTCCCTGGAGGAATCTGCTCTTTTCGGTCATATGGCAATAAGACTAAATAATTGGCATATTACCCTTTTAATATACCTAAGTAATTTCTAATACATATGTACATATAAAAAATCACTGTTGATAATTATTAGATTGTTTCGGGACAGTAAAGAGCATGAACAAGGTTGTGGCAGTAGCCCTACATCATATATCAGCACAAACTGAAGTTCAGAAAATAACAATATTTCATACCAAGGAAACTTCTGAGCAATGCATATCATTTTAAATGCAATGACTCTTTAAAAGAATACTATCTAAAAAAAAACAACAAAATATTAAAGAAAAATGACGTACATAATGTAATATAACTCAGTCACTATCGAAACCAATATAATTACACAGAGAGAAGTCAATATGAAGTGGGATGAAAGACATAACGAGACAAGAGTAGAAGATATTTCAAAACATATAAAATCAGTTGTCATATTGGCAATTATACAACATCTCCTTTTTTGTGTACTGATATACATGTATCCATCTTAAATGTGGAATAAATAAATCAATCATAAACAAGTTCTAAAGCTATAAATCTGAAACCGTGCAAGTTGCACCAAAGTCTCAAAGAGTTGCTAACTTTCAATTTAATTTATATTGAAAAACCACAAATTTCATTTTTGCATGAAGTTTGAGTAGACCTCCAAATAGCTATTGGGATTGTGCTGCTGGTTTGCTGTTTCATTTAAGTTTATCCCAATGCTCATATTTGAAATACATATTATAAGGAAATAATTAGATTTATTTCAATTTTAAGCTAAATGTTTATTAAAATGATGACTCTCATTCTTTTTTCACTGTTGTTTCTTGTACTTCTACATCTGAAAAAAACACAAAATACCAAAAATAAAATAAAATAGTTGAAATTAGTGTGTGTTGTTCGGTTGTTTCTATATTTAAATATCTAAAGCTTACTGGTACTTTGAAATCAAGACAACAAATATCAAATGGATGAAAAAAATGTTATATGAGTAGCTGTTAGCTGTTTTCATAGATTTTATGTTTTTTCAACTGTTACTCTTCTATAATTGCTATCTTGCAATTTGTCTAGTCTGTTTTGTAAAACCTTAAATATTGATCAGTTTTTTTCCAGTCAAATGAGCTAGTAAATACATTCAGCATAATTCAACAACATACATGAATACATCTACTTAAAGTAATTGTTAAGGCCATTTACAGTTATTTATTCAAATATTAATTATCAAATTGTTTTTAATTTTGAGTATATGATCATGTTGTTTGGTTGCTGTCTCGACAACATATGACTAATTTAAGTGTTGTCTCTATAACATATTTGTTTCATGATATGTCTGTATGAATAACCACCTACCCGATACATTTCCCAGCCTAATCAAGATCTCCAAGTTAGACATCGTCAATCTATCATATCAGTAGAGCATAGTCAACTAGGCAAGGATAATTCTCCATTCTACTTCAAAATAAATAAAATACTCAATTGAAATAAGTCATATGTATGAAATGACTTTCAAAAATGTATATGAGGTTTTGTATGTGCATAATTGTGTGTGTTCTCATAAACAGGTCACAAAAAGGACGGGCAATAACCATATAAAAAATAAATAATCAATTATGGGTTAAATGACATAATACATCAGTAATGAAGCAACTAAACAATACAAATCTAACAAAAATGTGTCAATAAGTACATGGATGCCTCACTCACACTATCATTTTATACATGTACATGTTCAGTGGACCGTGAAATTGGGGTCAAACATCTAATTTGGCATTAAAATTAGAAAGATCATATCATAGGAAACATGTGAACTATATTTCAAATTGATTGGACTTCAATTTCATTAAAAACTACCTTGACCAAAAACTTTAACCTGAAAAGGGACAGACGGACAATCTTACAGAGGGACAATCTTACAAACAGACGAACAGACCAGAAAATATAATACCTCTCAACTGTAGTAAGTGGGGCATATAAATTCTTGATATTCTTTCTTAGTCAAAAATATTGTACGTACAAAGCACAAACAAATTTATTGAGTTTTTTGACACAATAAATCAGATTATTTTTATTTTCATTTTGTATAAACACTACCTTATTGTAATGGAAATGGAAAAAAAAAGAAAAAAATCTGAGCATTCAGAATATTTTTATCTTTGCAAATTGAGGATCAGTAACGATTGTAAACATAACACCCCCCTCCCCCCTTTTCTTCAATTTAGTTAAGTGTTCAAATTAATTCAAAGTCGATTTATAAAAATATATTTGGGGCCGCAAATACCCTGCCTGTAACATACAGTCAACCTCCGCATACAGATGCAGGATTAATTTCATTAAGGACCTTTTGTAATTATAAGCATTGTGTATAAATTTCATAACATTTAGTTGAAGCAAACAAGAGGAAGAAAAGTCACCAACAGATTAAGTAAGTGCTTCATTTATAAAGGAACATACGTCATGAACGGTAAAAGTGACGCAACCCGATTTTAAACATGATCTGTATTTTGTGGTTATAAGCATTGTGTACCTATTCATTTTATAACATTTGTTTGAGGCAAACTAAAGTAAGAAAACGGAAACTTGGCAATTTTTTTATTTAACTTGTGCTATAGATAAAGACTGTTTGTTTTTCTATGCCACATTGTTGTGTTACTGTTTCATTGAAATTGGTTTCAGTGGCTGAATAGTCTTAAGTAAATAACTTCTCTATCACTATCCTGTCAACACAAAGGTTGTGAATTTCGAAGCACACACTGGGCCTTTCAGTTTGACTACAATATTAATTGCCTTAGCTAGCTTGTCAGTTTTACTATCTTAGATCTTGGTTTTCTACAAGCATTATTTTCTCACTCAACCAATAAAAACCGACTACTACGAAATAGTACATAATGCTGAAAGTGGCATTAAACACCAATTTACCATTGACATAAATCACACATGTGACAGATTAATTAAAAATTGGACACCTTTAAATGTTGTGTTTTTTGCACTCGGATTTGACTACAAACCATTAAAGTCTGAAATGGCCTATATCTGTACTCGACTGTACTGATTTTTACTCGACCAGTCTGAATTGGTCTGACTTTTACTTGACATTACTCGAACCCAGTCTGAACCATACTCGACTGTATTGAATCGTACTTGACCCTTATCTTTGCCGTTGAAAATAGCCTGAACTATTACTCGACCAGTCTGAAACAGTCTTAACCCATTCTTGATCTGTACTCGACCTATTTTTTCAGTCTAAACCACACTTAACGAAAGGTCTGAACAATAATCGACCACTCTGAACCATACTAAACCAAATAACCTCTTTTTTTTTAACTGTTAAAATAAATTTCTTTTTAACGGACATATATAACAACAGCCAACAACATTTATAAATTGTTTAACCTTATATTAGAAATATATCTATTATTATATTTAGGATAAAAAAATAATATATTTTATATAATTTATATCAAAAAGGGATAAAATTAAATAATAAATAAAATTGTTTTTCTGAGTAGTGGTGAAATATAAAGTATAACCTCTGCTTGGGGCAGACTCATAAATAAGATCACACCTGGTCAGAGGTATTAAATTCTAAATAACATTTATGCAAAATTGTAACATCCTGTTTAACTTAAAAAAACAAGGCCTTTCGAATATACAAGATAAGTTATACACGAATTTACAAAAATAGGGCTTTCTTTTTACCTACAGGTAAAACACATATGTACTGAGGCAATGAAACTATATTAAAGTGCTTATGAATGCCATATCTTTAATTTGACAAAACAAACAAAAATTCTTAAATCAATTGAAATAAATTTTTACTGTTACTTTGGAACACATTTCCTTTTTAAAAAGGTTATCAAGGATCCCTATGGAAATTCTATTATCATGATTATATTAAATTTTTGGCTTAATAAAACAAAACAATTGAGGTCTCATTCTTTTTTTCTAATTTATCAAGTTGTTTTATATACTATTTTATATAAATATTAATTAAAAAAAAATTCACTGCATTATTAACTAAAGTCAAATGACACCATAAATCTATACTAGATTTAAATTAATGGTGAAAATAGTCCAGTTACCATAAAATACTTCAGAAATATTCATAAAATTTTTAATAATATTGAAAATATTAGTCACACTTCATTTTTTAGAAGATTTGATCAGCTTTTTTTATTTGTATTTTAAAGTTGATATATATTATTATGTAAGTGTTGATTAATATTGCGTTGAAGTTATATTATGATTGATTATTGTGAAATTTATTGTGTCAATACTATATTGAATACATTTTTAATATCAAGTTGTTGCTAAAATTTCATTTTTATTTAAACTATTTCCTAAATTGATAAAATTCAGTTGATAGATACAAAGAGTAGGTCTACGTTAAGAATTGGTCAAGTATGGTTCAGACTAGGTCAAGTATGGTTCAGACTAGGTCGAGTACGGTTCAGACTAGGTCGAGTATGATTCAGACTAGGTCGAGCATGATTCAGACTAGGTCAAGTATGGTTCAGACTATGTCAAGTATGGTTCAGACTAGGTCGAGTATGATTCAGACTAGGTCGAGTATGATTCAGACTAGGTCGAGTACGGTTCAGACTAGGTCGAGTACGGTTCAGCCTAGGTAGAGTACGGTTCAGACTAGGTCGAGTATGATTCAGACTAGGTCGAGCATGATTCAGACTAGGTCAAGTATGGTTCAGACTATGTCAAGTATGGTTCAGACTAGGTCGAGTATGATTCAGACTAGGTCGAGTATGATTCAGACTAGGTCGAGTACGGTTCAGACTAGGTCGAGTACGGTTCAGCCTAGGTAGAGTACGGTTCAGACTAGGTCGAGTATGATTCAGACTAGGTCGAGTATGATTCAGACTAGGTCGAGTATGATTCAGACTAGGTCGAGTATGGTTCAGACTAGGTCGAGTACGGTTCAGACTAGGTCGAGTACGGTTCAGACTAGGTAGGTCGAGCATGATTCAGACTAGGTCGAGTATGATTCAGATTAGGTCGAGTATGGTTCAGACTAGGTCGAGTATGGTTCAGACTAGGTCGAGTATGATTCAGACTAGGTCGAGTATGATTCAGACTAGGTCGAGTATGATTCAGACTAGGTCGAGTATAGTTCAGACTAGGTCGAGTACGGTTCAGACTAGGTCGAGTACGGTTCAGACTAGGTAGGTCGAGCATGATTCAGACTAGGTCGAGTATGATTCAGATTAGGTCGAGTATGGTTCAGACTAGGTCGAGTATGGTTCAGACTAGGTCGAGTATGATTCAGACTAGGTCAAGTATGATTCAGACTAGGTCAAGTATGGTTCAGACTAGGTCGAGTACGGTTCAGACTAGGTCGAGTACGGTTCAGACTAGGTCGAGTATGGTTTAGACTAAGTCGAGTATGCTTCAGACTAGGTCGAGTATGATTCAGACTAGGTCGAGTATGGTTCAGACTAGGTCGAGCATGATTCAGATTCGGTAGAGTATGATTCAGACTAGGTCGAGTATGATTCAGACTAGGTCGAGTATGGTTCAGACTAGGTCGAGTATGGTTCAGACTAGGTCGAGTATGATTCAGACTAGATCGAGCATGATTCAGACTAGGTCGAGTATGATTCAGACTCAGACTAGGTCGAGTACGGTTCAGATTAGGTCGAGCATGATTCAGACTAGGTCGAGTATGGTTCAGACTAGGTCGAGTATGGTTCAGACTAGGTCGAGTATAGTTCAGACTAGGTCGAGTATGATTCAGACTAGGTCGAGTATGGTTCAGACTAGGTCGAGTATGATTCAGAATAGGTCGAGTATGGTTCAGGCTAGGACGAGTATGGTTCAGACTAGGTCGAACACGATTCAGACTAGGTCGAGTATGATTCAGACTAGATCGAGTATGATTCAGACTAGGTCGAGTATGATTCAGACTAGGTCAGGTATGGTTCAGACTAGGTCGAGTACGGTTCAGACTAGGTCGAGCATGATTAAGACTAGGTCGAGTATTATTCAGACTAGGTCGAGTATGATTCAGATTATGTCGAGTGTGGTTCAGACTAGGTCGAGTACGGTTCCGACTAGGTCGAGCATGATTCAGACTAGGTCGAGTATGGTTCAGACTAGGACGAGTATGATTCAGACTAGGTCGAGTATGATTCAGACTAAGTCGAGTATGGTTCAGACTAGGTCGAGTATGATTCAGACTAGGTCAAGTATGATTCAGACTAGGTCAAGTATGGTTCAGACTAGGTCGAGTACGGTTCAGACTAGGTCGAGTACGGTTCAGACTAGGTCGAGTATGGTTTAGACTAAGTCGAGTATGCTTCAGACTAGGTCGAGTATGATTCAGACTAGGTCGAGTATGGTTCAGACTAGGTCGAGCATGATTCAGATTCGGTAGAGTATGATTCAGACTAGGTCGAGTATGATTCAGACTAGGTCGAGTACGGTTCAGACTAGGTCGAGTATGGTTCAGACTAGGTCGAGTATGGTTCAGACTAGGTCGAGTATGATTCAGACTAGATCGAGCATGATTCAGACTAGGTCGAGTATGATTCAGACTCAGACTAGGTCGAGTACGGTTCAGACTAGGTCGAGTACGGTTCAGATTAGGTCGAGCATGATTCAGACTAGGTCGAGTATGGTTCAGACTAGGTCGAGTATGGTTCAGACTAGGTCGAGTATGATTCAGACTAGGTCGAGTATGGTTCAGACTAGGTCGAGTATGATTCAGAATAGGTCGAGTATGGTTCAGGCTAGGACGAGTATGGTTCAGACTAGGTCGAACACGATTCAGACTAGGTCGAGTATGATTCAGACTAGATCGAGTATGATTCAGACTAGGTCGAGTATGATTCAGACTAGGTCAGGTATGGTTCAGACTAGGTCGAGTACGGTTCAGACTAGGTCGAGCATGATTAAGACTAGGTCGAGTATTATTCAGACTAGGTCGAGTATGATTCAGATTATGTCGAGTGTGGTTCAGACTAGGTCGAGTACGGTTCCGACTAGGTCGAGCATGATTCAGACTAGGTCGAGTATGGTTCAGACTAGGACGAGTATGATTCAGACTAGGTCGAGTATGATTCAGACTAAGTCGAGTATGGTTCAGACTAGGTCGAGTATGGTTCAGACTAGGTCGAGTACGGTTCAGACTAGGTCGAGCATGATTCAGACTAGGTCGGGTATGGTTCAGACTAGGTCGGGTATGGTTCAGACTAGGTCGAGTACGGTTCAGACTAGGTCGAGTACGGTTCAGACTAGGTCGAGCATGATTCAGACTAGGTCGAGTATGGTTCAGACTAGGGCGAGTATGGTTCAGACTAGGTCGAGTACGGTTCAGACTAGGTCGAGTACGGTTCAGATTAGGTCGAGTATGATTCAGATTGGTCGAGCATGATTCAGACTAGGACGAGTATGATTCAGACTAGGTTGAACATTATTCAGACTAGGTCGAGTATGATTCAGACTAGGTCGAGCATTGTTCAGACTCGTATAAAATGGTTAAGAACTGGTCAAATACAAATTCAGACTGTTAAGTATGGTTCAGACTAAAGTCGAGTATTATCAAGTAAATTTCAGACCAATTCAGACTGGTCGAGTAAAAATCAGTACAGTCTAGTACAGATATAGGCCATTTCAGACTTTTACTGGTTTGTAGTGAGCTGGCTTTGAATATAGTAAATATTTGATACATGTATTGACAAAAATATATAAAGCATAGTATAACTTACAAATAATTAAAAAATCAAATAGCATCATAATATTTTCTTAAATCTCATGCGTTTTGTACAGCGGCTGGTATTTAATCTAAACATATATATTGTAATAATTCCATCTCAAGATTTATAGCATATAAGTAATAAAAAAGTTTTTGTGGTCTCTTTTTAAAAGTGCACATGGTTTTAAAATATATTCTTTAATCTTAGCAATTCATCTCATATTTATTAGGACAAACACTTACCTGTTTATATTATCAAAAAGGGGAACACTTCATGAAAACGAATTTATTAAACAAATACAGCTGTGTTAAATCTGAGTCTGATGATACTGTTTTCTTGAAGCAAAAAAAATGCCTTCAAAATATATTTATTTTTATTTTTGTAGGTATTTCTATCTGAATTATATAGCCAAAAATTGTAGGTGGCATATTTAACTGCAGTGTGTTGTAGTGTGATGTCCAACAATCTCTGCCTCAACTCTTTGGTGGTTCTCGTAAAAATAAAACACATCCCCAAGTCTAAAGACAGTAAAGTGTAATTTAGGAAAAATGTAATTTTAGCCACGTGTATTTAAAATATCTAAGGGTTAGCTAGCATGAGACGGCCCCTCACTCATGCGCAGCCTCGCAGAGATAGTGACCACATGGCATTGTGATCAGCTTTCGTAAGCATGCAAGCACATTTTTTCTTAAGCTCCTAAATTATGGCTAATACAAGAGAAAAAAGATATAATGCTCGTTATAAACTCAAAAACATAATTGACAATTTGAAGCCGAAAACAACATAACAAAATGAAACACACGACAACAACGAAGATAGCGACAGTGAAAGTGATGGGGAATTTGCGGAGTCCTTTGAAAAATTAACTGAGGATAATGACAATGAGGAAATTAATGCCTTAGAAAACGAACTTAAACGTTTAAAAACCGAGAAAAGAAAAGTGGAGTTAAAACGAAAAATTGAAGAGGAAAAGGACAATCTTAAAAGCCTTCAACTTCTGCCAACAGTTCAACCGTCCGTTGCCGCGATGGTTCAAAATTCTACAAAAAGTGAGCAAAATCATGAATTTTTTGACATTATTGCATGTAGCACAGAGAAATCAGGCAAAGCAATGCAGATTGTTGATTTTCTTTGGTCAGAGCCTATCCCTCTGTTCCAAACCATAACACTTGCCGTGGATATGGCATTTCGGGTAAGCAAAACGAAAACCTTAGACAAAATTTCTATCGAAGAGTGGGATTACGCTAACATTAGAATTTTACAGGAATTGCTAAAAAGGAATACCGCGTTAAATGTTAATACATATCTTAACTATACAGTTGACATATTCCGTCTCGCCTCAAAATATGTTGGTACTCTGTCTTGCTCTATTACAAAGAGTACAGAGACATGGAGGCGGAGGAAAAACTTACATGGGGGACTTATCGTCAGGATTTAAGAGATTTCCAACTTGTGTCCAAACGTGAAAATCCAACAACGAGAGCCATGAACGATGTTACAAAACCGCATGGAAAACAATCTGCTAATAACGATCGTCGCCGAGGCCCCTTTTTACCTGACGGGCGAGAAATCTGCAGGAACTTTAATAATAACTCTTGTTACCGCCAAGATTGTCAAATGATGCACCATTGTGCCATTTGTATGTCAAGCAGTCATTCTGCTATCTCAGGTCACGGACACAGCAGTGCCACTCATATTAATTTGATAAAGTCTCAAAAAACCCGTATGCGCCTCACAATTAGGATTAACCCATGCAGCCAAAAACTTAAATTGTTTACGTTTTGTGGCGTGGAACCGATTGCTGCCTGCTTCTGTTGACGACAGAGATTTTATTTTAAACGGTGTAAAAGATGGTTTTAAGCTTAGTGTTGTTTATGGTCCGCATCTGCTTGTAGATAAGAACAAGAGGCTCTAAAGAGCCTGTGTCGCTCACCTTGGTCTATGTGAATATTAAACAAAGGAAGCAGATGGATTCATGACAAAATTGTGTTTTGGTGATGATGATGTTTGTACCTCTTACTTTACTGAACATTCTTGCTGCTTACAGTTATCTCTATCTATAATGAACTTGGCCCAGTAGTTTCAGTGGAAAATAATAGTAAAAATTTACAAATTTTATGAAAATTGTTAAAAATTGACTACAAAGGACAATAACTCCTTAGGGGGTCAATTGACCATTTCAGTCATGTTGACTTATTTGTAAATCTTACTTTGCTGTACATTATTGCTGTTTAAAGTTTATATCTGTCTATAATAATATTCAAGATAATAACCCAAAACAGTAAAATTTCAGGGCAGTTAGATCTTGACCTGATAAATAATTTTACCCTTTGTCAGATTTTCTCTAAATGCTTTGGTTTTTGAGTTATAAGCCAAAAACTGTATTTTACCCTTATGTTCTATTTTAAGCCAGGGCGACCATCTTTGTTTGATGGCCGGGTCACTGGACACATTTTTTAAACTAAATACCCCAAAGATGATTGTGGCCAAGTTTGGATTAATTTGGCCAAGTAGTTTCAGAGGAAAAGATTTTTGTAAAAGATTACTAAGATTTACGAACTAGAGGCCCTAAAGAGCTTGTGTCGCTCACCTTGGTCTATGTGAATATTAAACAAAGGAAGCAGATGGATTCATGACAAAATTGTTTTTTGGTGATTGTGATGTGTTTGTACATCTAACTTTACTGAACATTCTTGCTGCTTACAATTATCTCTATCTATAATGAACTTGGCCCAGTAGTTTCAGTAGAAAATGTTAGTAAAATTTTACAAATTTTATGAAAAATTGTAAAAAATTGACTATAAAGGACAATAACTCCTTCAGGGGTCAATTGACCATTGCGGTCATCTGGACTTATTTGTAAATCTTACTTTGCTAAATATTATTGCTGTTTACAGTTTATCTCTATCTATAATAATATTCAAGATAATAACCAAAAACAGCCAAATTTCCTTAAAATTACCAATTAAGGGGCAGTAACCCAACAAAGGGTTGTCTGATTCATCTGAAAATTTCAGGGCAGATAGATCTTGACCTGATAAACAATTTTACCCCATTTCAGATTTGCTCTCAATGCTTTGGTTTTTGAGTTATAAGCCAAAAACTGCATTTTACCCCTATGTTCTATTTTTAGCCACAGCGGCCATCTTGGTTGGTTGGCCGGGTCACCGGACACATTTTTTAAACTAGATACCCAAATGATGATTGTGGCCGAGTTTGGATTAATTTGGCCAAGTAGTTTCAGAGGAGAAGATTTTTGTAACAGATTACTAAGATTTACGAAAAATGGTTAAAAATAGACTAAAAAGGGCAATAACTCCTAAAGGGGTCAACTGACCATTGGGTCATGTTGACTTATTTGTAAATTGTCCGATTTATCTGAAAATTTCAGGGCAGATAGATCTTGACCTGATAAACAATTTTACAACATTTCAGATTTGCTCTCAATGCTTTGGTTTTTGAGTTATTTGCAAAAAACTGCATTTTACCCCTATCTTCTATTTTTAGCCATGGCGGCCATCTTGTTTGGTTGGCCGGGTTACCGGACACATTTTTAAAACTAGATACCCAAATGATGATTGTGGCCAAGTTTGGTTAAATTGGCCCAGTTGTTTCAGAGGAGAAGATTTTTGTAAAAGTTAACGAGGACGGACGACGACGACGGACGACGGACGACGACGCCGGACGCCGGACGCAAAGTGATAGGAAAAGCTCACTTGACCCTTTGGGCCAGGTGAGCTAAAAATTACTCGTCCGCTTTCCGTTTTCGTCGTGCTGTTGAAAAACAAATTAAACTAGAAATTGAACTTGGGAATTATGTAGTTACTAAAACTAAACCGATTATAATCAGCTCAATAGGTGCAGTAGAAAAATCAAATGGCGATGTGCGTATCATTCATGATGCTAGTCTACCGACAGTCATTTCTCTTAATTCATACACTACTGATACTAGTTGTTCTTACATGGATTTACGACACGCATTGAAGATAATTAAACGTAATGATTATCTCGGGAAAATAGATTTAAAGAGCACTTGTAGATCTGTAAAGTGTCATGATTCTGATTATCATTTGACATGCCTCCAGTGGACGTTTAATAGGGACGATTCTCCAACATATATGTATGATGCTAAACTTCCGTTTGGTCACGCGAGAAGCCCTAAAAATTTTCAGTAATTAAGTGCTTCTGTCTGTTAAATCATGAAATGTACATAAAATATTACTTGCTTGTGATTGAAGATACGTTTCATATGTGTCAAATAGGAATTCCTTTTCTAATCGCTACTTTACGTAGATTAGGTTTCAACATCAGCTGGAATAAAATTGAGAGTTCGTCTCAAAGTTTAACATTTTAAGGGATTGCCATAAACACATGTTCTCTGTCTCTCGCTATGCCTGATAAGAAACGACGAGAATTCCATGATGTCATTTTATCTTTTCAAAACCACGAACGAGCCAGTGTGAAACAACTACAATCTTTGTGTGGCAAACTAAATTGGGCTTGTCAGATGGTAAAGGGAGGTAGAACTTTTGTAAGGCGATTAATTGACATCCTATCAAATGTAAATACAACGAATAGGAATGCAAAAATACATTTATCTACAGATTTCTTTTTTGATATTGCATGGTGGGTTAATTTTATGAGTGTGTTCAATGGAACAGTTACTTTTTTAGATTCTAAACCAGTTACTTGCTTGCAAACTGATGCTTGTTTACATGGTGGTGCTGGATATTATGAAGGTGATTTTTGTTATGTGAATTGGGACACAGATTTACCGAATTATAAGAACTATCACATAAATATTAAAGAGATTAAGTCTATTGTGTTGTCTGCGATAAGATGGGGACATTTGTGGACAAATAAACGTGTTGTCGTATCTACAGACAACATGACTACAAAATGCATCATTAACAAAGGTAGTTCTAGAAACTAAACTTTAATGACTCAGTTGAAAGAACTTTTCTGGTTGTCGGCTACACACAATTTCGACATCAGAGCAAAATGTATCAGTGGTCATAATAATGTTATTGCTCAAGACTTCATGAACCAGGACAATTATCTAGGCTTAATGGTAAACTTGTGAGCCACTTATTTTATATACCGTTTACAACTATCGAGCTACTAAATCACATATCTTTTGACTTTTTTAATTCCAGATGGAGAAACAATGGAAACGCAAATGTTGGAGATCAGTGTGGTTCGCTTGAAAAGCAAGGGGTGGGCTAGTTCAACTCAGGAACTTACCGTACCCATCTCAAGACTTATCTCGAATTCTGTGAAAATTATGCCCTAAAACCAGTGCCATGCACAATCAAAACTGTAGAACTCTACATTGCGTTTCTTGTAAATTGTAAGGCACCTGTTACGCCAGAACTGTTGTTAAGATTTAAGTCAATTTTAAATCTTGAATGTCATAATAATATTGTTTTTTGGGCTGCTTGCCTTATGTTTTTATGTTTTTTGCGACCAAACAATTTTTTAGTTAAAGGTCTTTTTGATCCAGAAATCAATTTGCGAAGGGTAGATGTGCTGCCTTGTAGCTGGGGTATGCTTGTAACGCTCAAAGTAATTAAGACGCTGCAGTTTCGTTCTAAGCCTATTTAGGTAATTCTCCCTGTGTTACACGGTCACCAGCTTTGTCCGTATGCAGCCTTATCCCGCGTGCTTGCCTTACCTGGAGATCCTTTAGATCCGTTATTTAGGTTGTCTGACAAAAGTTGTTTGTCTTATACTGTTTTTCTCCAATGCCTTCGTTTTTTGTTGCAACACCTTGACTGTAATCCTTAAAATTATGGGGGATACTCTTTTCGTAGGGGTGCTGCCACTTGGGCAGGATCTGTAGGTCTTTCGGACAGTGACATTAAATTGCTAGGTTATTGGTCAAGTGATTGTTTTTTACGCTATATTGATTCTGATAGAGACCAGCGTCTCAAAGCCATGACGTCTTTCTGTTCTTTATTACCTTCTTTTTAACAAACTACTCCCTTCTTGTTTGGGTTTGGGGTTGTATTATGTCATATATCATGTACAAAGAAGGTGTAAGGCTTGGGGTTTCCAAGCTAATAAAATTGCCATTATATTATTTGTTGTTATCTTAGACAGCCTTGTCTCACATCTACTTGTCATTAACTAGTGAGGTAAAGTGTAATTTAGGATAAATGTAATTTTAGCCACGTGTATTAATATCCCAGGGTTAGCTAGCTTGAGACGACCCCTCACTCATGGGCAGCCTCGCAGAGATAGTGACCACATGGCATTGTGATCAGCTTTCGTAAGCATGCAAGCATCATGATCATAAGTAAAAATTTTCGTTTTAATGTCGAAATTGTTTCTCAGATTAGAAGACATTTGATTGTTTTAGGAATTAATTTACTCAGTTTAGAAGACATTAGTAATGACAATGCCTAACATGATGCTTGTCATTGATTTGGGCTAGATGAGCTAGAGAGTAAACTTATATGTTATTTTATATTGATTATTTGATCATATTTCCTCCAACATGTCCAAAGCAGGTCAAAGCAAAAAAAAATTAAATTGGCCAGTATGAAAATGATATCATCAAAAGAACCCTTGTGAGCATGCTTCAAAGACTCATACAAAATATAACTGCTACAGAAGCCATCTGATAAAATTTCAAGTGGATATGAACATCAACTTGATATGTCTAAAGATCTAAAGAGTTATAGTATTCAATATGAAAAAGGTATTGCAAAAATATTCTCTTTTCAATTCATTTTGTGACATGGATACAAATATAGGTAATACCAATACAGTAAGGCAGTTTTGTTGTGGTATGAAAGTGTATTGTAATAATTAATAATTGCTGTTAATTCACAAAAATTAAACAAATGAATGATAAATGTTAAACATGTACAATGAAATATAGTTTTAGAATTCAATTAATAAGCCAGCCTTATAATTTTTTGTTTAACATACTGGATGACCATTTACACTCAGGACTAAGGTGTCATGTAGGCAGTATAGATGTACAAAATAAAGTGTAACATAACAATCAGGCATCATATTGCTAGTAGCAAGAGTAGCGTTGTTTGGTAAATTTGTGTTTTTTTTTATAAATTTGGCTAATGGACAAAAATGTGTTTATCTCCCTATTACTTACATTGTACATAAAATGGATACAACTTTGATAATTCCTTTTACATGAGAGTTGTCTGTCAAATCTTTATTTCCCAATGAAAGAATTGCATAACAATGAACTGAGCTCAAAGCAAAGCACTTTCATAATACACTTGGACAAAGAAATCAATCAAGTGATATACTTTGTACTTCGTATATACAGGTCCTTCATTAACATCCATCGACCAAAACCATATCTCAATAAGTACATGCCATACTACGAATACATGGTTGGATCAGAAGTCCTGAAGTGAAAGACCTGAATTTTATCATTGTATTTTAAGTATAAATACCGGTTAAAACTTTCACAAATTTGTGGTAAAAGCATTCAGTATCTATCAACTATCTATCACTTCATGCACAAATTGATATAGGTTGAGTGTCCCTCTGTTGGAAATAAGAACATATCTCCACCTAATTTTAGTTAACTGATGATGAAGAAACATTCAAAACTATAAAATTTTATCTTAGATTTGTGAGTTTCTATTTATCCTCACCACTGAATCAATAATATATGTATTAAACCTCTAAAAGGATAAAACTGACAAACACATACATAAGACTAAACATGCTTAAACTGACATTCAGGCTTTACTCCACCATCATTTCTCAGGTCCATGTTCAAATCTGACTTCATGATAAAAAAAGATTCCATATCGATGAAATATCCCTCTAATAGACTAGCCGCAACGAAATACCAGTTTTAAAATGATAGGTGGAACCTAAATTTTAAACGATATATTCTAAATATCGCTAATACATTTCATAATAACATGAATAATTCTTCTCAAAACTTTGCTATATTTTTCATAGACTTAAAACTGTGTATTGACCTCTAGATGTCTTTCAATTACATCCAGGATGGCTTGGGTTGATGTCTGATTATTGTACATGTTATACATCAATGTGGGATTTGTTTACCTAAATAACAACTACTAGTATTCCGTTAATTCAAATAAAATGGATGCAAGAAGTTAAAAGTCATCAATAGGCATTCTACTTTCAATAACTGGGCCATGAGCACATGATAGGCTTGTCACATGTACTAAGAATAAAGTTCAATTACTTGTCAATGTCATATAAGAAACTTAAGAAAATCAAACATGGAGTTTACATCAATATAATGAGAATTGTTGATTACATTATCAGACACTTGAAAATTCCCCCTTTTTAATATATAAAACCCCATAACTTGGAAATGTAAAATTTATAGGATTCTCTCTAAAGGCAACAGCTTACATCACTAGATATCAACCAATTACCAATGTTTCATGAGAACTGCTGAAAGCAACTTTGAGTTAAAGTTTGATTGCTGGAATATCCCCCCTTTTTTAGGACTCGGAAACATACATTTGTAAATTCTAAAATTTGTAAACAAAAAGAAAAGGGAGCTCTCGTCAATAGATATAAACAATTCACCAATGTTTTATGCAATTTTATTAAAGCCTTTTAAAGTTAATGTCTGACATGTTAACAACGGACGGACAGACAGACTGACAACAGTATTCCATTATACTTCCTGTAAACAGGCCTATACAAATGAGAAAACCTTATACTGTATATTCTGCTGCAGAAGAGCCCAACATGTTCATATTGGGATACAGTTAATATATTGATGTAAAGATTAGAGATTTATACACAAAAAAAAAACAACTTTCATGGCATCAATACTTTAAGTATTTGCATTTGTTCTGTTGATTGATAGCTATAGTGGTACATGGACATGAGGACTGGGATGAAATCAATTATAATGTATACATGTACATGATGTATAGTTCAATTCTGATCAATAGTTTCATGGTAAATAAGTTGTAGTAGGCTGTTTGAAGTTTGCAGCATATTCAACTTTGGACATCTTTTCAGGTCTGCAATCCATATAGAACAAAGTATATGTGGTATGATTGCCAATGAAAACGACTATCCACAGAGGTTCAAATAACAAAGTGAATATAGGCAACTATACAGCCTTCAAAAAATAGAAAAAGTAAAAGCCTTATTTACAACTTATAAACAACAGGTTCAAACCCTCCCCCCCCCCCCACAAAAAAACCCCAAAGTTCTAAAGAAGGTAAGAATTAAATAAAGCCTTTTCAACTTATTGAGGAGGATCTGGAGGGGGTTCATTTCATTCCTAACAACTTTTCTTTAGGGTGGATACATACATATATGTCTGTTTTAAGTCAGGGGACTTTTTGATATAAGGCGACACAATCTTGACTTTTGACAAGAGTTCAGTTTATTTTTCGCTTTATGACTGATAAAATAACTAAGGGTCGGCACTCAAAATAGGGTGGGTCGGTAACCGCAGACAGACATATATATTTTTTTTGGCCTTATATCTAATATGATTGCCAATGAGCATGATGAGACAACTATCCACAGAGGTTCAGATGACATAGCAATTATAGGCAACCACACAGCCTTCAAATATAAGGAAAATTGTCCCGACATGAAAAGTATCCCCCCTAAAAAATTAGGGATATTTTGCTGCTTTAAAATAAGGGTAAAAAGATGTAGCCTTTTTAACTTATAAAGGGCGGGTCATTACCATAAGAACAACTTTTCTAAAAGGTGATTCCACATATATTCATTGTATTTTCAATGAATAATAAATATTGAAGTGTAACTCAGGCATCTGAAAACAGACTATTGAATTGAATCGGTACATCTATACATTTTTGTTCAGGGTCAATCGACATAAAATATTTAAATGGCCACTCTAATCGACGTCCAATTTTTAGCTGCTCGAATTGATTTATGGCCATATGCAAAGATCTAAACGCCGAGATATTTTGCCTGACATGCTGCATTATATGAAAATGTCCAAAACAAATGACATGAATGAACAACACTGCAAATTAGGACCAAAAAGATTTATACATGTTATACCAACTGAAACTTTAATTGTCTGAGAGAGATGTAAAGACAGTTCTAGGTCAATATTTCACAACAAAAACAAACATTAACTGTATGGTATTATGTATTAATTTTCTAAATTTATTACCGATGTTTACAGGTTGTCACATCAATGTTTAAGTAGTTTAAGAGATTATTGAAAAACAAAACAATGAGATGGGGTGTGATTTCAAATGGGACGACTATCAACATGATGTCAACAATCAATTGGAACTACAAACTACCCCGTCTTGCTTATAACAAAACAATTTCAAAAACAGATATGACAGACATAAACCAATGACAACCACTGAACTATACAGGCACACAAGATATTTGGCATGTTTTGGCGTGTAACCCTTTGGAACAGTTGTGTAACAGCACAACATAAAAACATAATGCCAATTTATTTTGTACGTTTCACTGCATGTGTAATGTAAACCTATACATTTGTTGAAAAATATCTAACGAAGTTCGAATTATAATACTCTCAAAACAGTTAGCTTTACGTCATTATTTTGTCCATTGTTGAAGACTGACTGTTGCCCTCTATGTCGTTTTGTTTTCTTTGTCATTAAGTCCTCATTGACGTATACTCGCATGTAATTGATCGATGTGAATATGAATTAAATTCATCAATGTAGAACGACCTTACCACACCCCCTCCCCGTCCGTTTCTATATATATAAATACCTCCCTATTGCTTAATTCTACTGTGATAGTCGAGTTTGTCATATCCTCACACCGTCGTTGCTAGGATTTCAAACTTCTGTGACTATACATGTACATATATTGACTATACATGTACATGTATTGACTATACATGTACATAGATTGACTATATATGTACATGTATATATTTGTTTTGTAATTGGTAAATTCGATATGGCAGTATGGTATTTGAGAAATTCCCACGTAAATGCCATCAGTAAATTGGGATATACCATTTTCATGGCTGTAATGTAGGTCATTTAGACACACTCAAGTGTAAATAAACTGTGTGTCATGTTTCTGTATAATAAAGTATCATACAATTCAGCTCTATTTTCATTAAGAAACATATACAAACATACGTTTATCATACAACTCAAAATGTAAACGACCCCTGAAATACAATGTTATATGGAATCATCCAACATGATACATGTTATACCAACTGAAACTTCATTTGTCTGAGAGAGATGTAAAGACAGTTCTAGGTCAATATTTCACAACAAAAACAAACATTAACTGTATGTTATTATGTATTAATTTTCTAAATTTATTATCGATGTTTACAGGTTGTCTCATCAATGTTTAAGTAGTTGAAGAGATTATTGAAAAACAAAACATTGAGATGGGGTATGATTTCAAATGGGACGACTATTCAGTGATGTCAACAATCAATTGGAACTGAAAACTACCCCGTCTTCCTTATAACAAAACAATTTCAAAAACAGATATGACAGACATAAACCAACGACAACCACTGAACTACAGGCACATAAGATATTTGGCATGTTTGGCGTGTAACCCTTTGGAACAGTTGTGTAACAGCACAACATAAAAACATAATGCCAATGTATTTTGTATGTTTCACTGCATGTGTAATGTAAAACTATAAATTTGTTGAAAAATATCTAACGAATTCCAAATTATAATACTCTCAAAACAGTTAGCTTTACGTCATTATTTTGTCCATTGTTGAAGACTGACTGTTGTCCTCTATGTCGTTTTGTTTTCTTTGTCATTGGGTCCTTATTGACGTATACTCGCATGTAATTTATCGATGTGAGTATGAATAAAACTCATCAACGTAGAACGACCTTACCACAACCCCTCCCCTTCCCTTTCTATATAAAAAAAGGATGGGGGTGGGGGTGTACCTTTGGGTGTACCTCCCTATTACTTGATTCTACTGTGATAGTCGAGTTTGTCATATCTTCACACCGTCGTTGCTAGGATTTCAAACTTCTGTGACTATATGTGTACATAGATTGACTATACATGTACATGTATATATTTGTTTTGTAATTGGTAAATTCCTTATGGCAGTATGGTATTTGCGAAATTCCCACGTAAATGCCATCAGTAAATTGGGATATCCCATTTTCATGGCTGTAATGTAGGTCATTTAGACACACTCAAGTGTAAATAAACTGTGTGTCATGTTTCTGTATAATAAAGTATCATACAATTCAGCTCTGTTTTCATTGATAAACACATACAAACAAAAGTTTATCATACAACTCAAAATGTAAACAACCCCTAAAATACAATGTTATATGAAATCGTCCAACATACATTTATCATACGACTCAAAATGTAAACAACCCCTAAAATACAATGTTATAGAGAATCGTCCATAGCAGGTGAAAGACATAGAATACACGAATGCACGGTTTCCGCTGATTTTGTCAGTTGGTATGACTGACATTTGATGAAATAAAAATAGATATGTCAGCTGATAAAATATTCAATAGTTTTTTTGTGGGTTAAAATGTCCCTGAAATGTGATGAGATTATGCAGCACATGTATCATCGTGTAATATGTTTCGTACTAATAACAATATTCATTGTTTACGGTTTCACTGGAGTTTTTATTCAGGTGTTTACTCAAATTTAAAAAAGCATGTCCTGTAGATTGATTTTACCTGTCTATTTTTTTAGTCAAGACTTACTACGAGTTTTTACTGTTTCCGATTACTTTGCGGTTTTTGTATGTCAAAAAAACAGCGTTATATGTTTTCGTATGAAATAAAAATTGAATCAGTACACGGACAGGAAATAACTATAAAATCCGGAAATTAATATTTTCCAAAGTCGTGGTTCTGGTGATCGATTGAATCAAAAAAAAATCTTATACTTTTCAGTACTAAAAATTACTAGTAAATAGTTTTGGTTGGTGTTTCATGTGCTGAAATTGTTAGATTTTTATTAATTTCAGACTGGCACCTGGTTTGTACAAAATACATTATTCTTCCTAAAATAAAATGCAGTTTTCAAAATGAAAGTTTAAATATAAAAAGTTAAGACTGTTTTCATCTTCATGTATCAAGGATTTATAAAAAGAATTGTCAATAAAATATTGAATAATTAGATTTTGAACAAACATTTTATATAAAAACCCTGTTTATTTTAGCTCGCTGGTTTGTAATTAAAACGAAAAAAAAAAACACATGACATGTCTTGAGGATCCGGTGTCTGCCAGGTAAAAAACGTATCTGTGTGGTGTACGTCAAGAATACAACAATGGCTGACTAACAATGCTGTAATAACTAAAGGGGAGTAACTCTGATACATGACGTTTAGTACATAACTATGGAACACAATACATGACAATCTGGACTTTATTTTAACCCTTCAGAATTTGTTTCCACAACTATTCTAGTGATGCATATTTTTGACATTAAATAAAAATGGCTAAATAGGTCAGTTTTATTAAATTTGTTCTAACGTCTAAAAAGCGACGTTAAATATGTTTTAAATTTGTCAAGTTGTAGTGGTGTTGTTGTTCTAAATATAGAAACCGAAAAACACGCCACAATGTGCGCGTATATATGCAGTCGATACCGACGAAATGTGGTTGATTCGAAAACATATAACATACGAAAACATATGGTTCACTGGCTTCAGTTTTGAATATAGACTAGAGTGAAGACTATAAATGTGTACAAACCTGACATCTAGCTATTTTGTTGAAAATGTGATCATCAATTCTTCAAAAATATACACACAGAGAACAATATATTTCACAATACATATGCATTAATCCAAATTCACATCCATTCGTACGGTCTCGATAGAAGAATTTCCCGCGGAAATGTCATGTGATATAAACATGGAATTATCCACACCGATACGGGTGAAATACGTAGATTAACAATTGTGGACACAGCAATAAGATCAGATATAAGACCCTCATAAGCTCGGTGTAAAGTACAAAAAAAGTAAAAATCAATTATCAAATAAATTTGATCGATTGACCCTGGAGTTTAGACTAATAAAAAATTGCGTCTATCGAGTGAACCCCCTAAATAAAATAATACTGTGTTCTTGACGACTTCCCGCCTGGATGATCGATAAAAATGATATATTCTTATAAAGTATGTTAAAAATCAAAATGAAAAATTGTTTAGGTCAGCAATTCTAATATTTGCTGTTTAGCATGAGAGTAAGATATGATTTTTTTCTAAATCAAGCAAATGCAAATACTTTATTTTATTCCAACTGTTGGTAAATCAAATATTTTTTAACACCAACTTATCATAATTTTTTTTTAATATCCTCGTGAAATAAAAAAAAAAAGTAATCTCATGAAACTACAAATTTCAAATCTCACTAAGAAAATGATTTTTATAAAGTGACGTCAAAAGATTTTTGTTACATTTTTCAAACCTTGCAAAGCAATTTGCAAAATGTATTTTTCATTTTAAAATGACAAATGTTTGGCGAAAATGTACACGGATGAGAATTAAGTGAATAATATATTTAAGTGTTCTATGAAGTTAAAATTTCCCTTAGACTTGTATGAAAACTTTAGCAAAACCATGAAATCAAGTCTCTACGAAAATTAAAACACAAACATAATGTATTTAGATATCCAAAACATTGTATTGTCGTTTGTTTATGTAATTTATACGTGTTTCTCGTTTCTCGTTTTTATATATAGATTAGACTGTTGGTTTTCCCGTTTGAATGGTTTTACACTAGTAATTTTGGGGCCCTTTATAGCTTGTTGTTCGGTGTGAGCCAAGGCTCCGTGTTGAAGGCCATACATTGACCCATAATGGTTTACTTTTTTTAAATTGTTATTTGGATGGAGAGTTTTCTCATTAGCACTCATACCACATCTTTCAATATCTATATTCAATCATTGAAGAGTTAATCAAAATTTAAAGATGAAAGTTAGTAAACAATATCATTTTGTTGAAGCGTAATATAATAATATAATACAGTTTGTAAAAAACATCATTTTATTGAGCAAATTATAGCACTCATTGATGAGCATAGCAATCATTCACATATAAATCCATTTCACAAAATTAAAATCTTAGATTAACAATGATAAGCTAGAATGAAAAGACAAATACTTTCAAAAAGAAACAAAACTTAACATGTAAGAATAAATGGGGGACGAAAGATACCAGAGGGACAATCGAACTCATAAATCGAAAATAAACTGACAACAATCACTGCATGAAATGATACGTTTACAAAATTTATTAAAAAATTAAATTTCTAGTTTTGAATTTAAGGTCTGATTTATGAAGAATTATTTTAGTAGTTTATGAAAATTTAATAATTTTTTTAAATTTCTTATTTTCTTAAGTTTAATTCCGATTTATGGGTTATTAAACTTGTTATTTATTTGAAAAATAATAGCAGTTTAAATTTGTTATTTAAAAGGTTTAAATCTAGTTTATCACCGTTAAATTTTTCGTTTAAATATACGTTTATTTTTTATCACAACTACTAATATCAGACGATTTAACTAAAATGTAATTTAGATTAAATAACAAGTTTATAATGATCAATTTTTGTTCGGTAAATTTGAAATTTAATGCCAGTTTTGGTATACGTTTATTTTTTTATCAAAACTACTAATATCAGACGATTTAACTGAAATTTAATTTAGATTAAATAACAAGTTTATACTGATCAATTTTTGTTCGGTAAATTTGAAATTTAATGCCAGTTTTGGTAAGTGTTTTTCGTTGTCTTTCATAGCTGACTATGCTGTATGGGCTTTGCTCATTGTTGAAGGCCGTACGGTGACCTAAAGTTGTTAATGTCTGTGTCATTTTGGTCTTTTGTGGATAGTTGTCTCATTGGCAATCATACCACATCTTCTTTTTTATATTATGTTTCTTGTTTAATTTCAATGATGAAGTAATTCTTCTTCTTAAGGGTCAACAAGACTTCACTACTGTCAGATGAATACATGTTGTACAAAATAAAATGGAGCGAAAACGTTATTAAGAAAACAAGACGATTTTACGATCGGGCTTATTATAATTGTTCAAAAAGAAGAAGAGGAAAAAAGAAACTTACGTTGGAAAAACACTAACAACTTACGTAAATCAATATTTAAATCTTGAAAATCCCCAAACCTTTAGAGATTTTCAAGTAAGTAAATGTCTTCGTCAGATTTCCATGGACGTTCTGGTTATCTTTTATCCCAATAACAGAAAATACAAAACACAACAAATAACAAGACCTTGAATAATGGCTAAATTTCATTAATTGATTTGTATCGTCTTTTATAAGGAATAATTCAGTTATGAATAGTTTAAACAACATGTATTTATCGAAGTACATATGTACATATCAACAACACAAATAGAATATAAATTATTTTTAGAAACAAACAGTTTTGATTATCCCCCTTATTATAAACTAAATATATTTTGACATTTTGACATTTTTCTTTCATTTGATATTTATGATAATCATATATATACGAAATTTACTTCTATACAGTGCACTTTGTCAGATATTTCTTAAATATCGTATTACTTTTTTTGATAATAATTAGGATGGGATGTAACTCTTTTTGTCAACAATCATCTGTTTCAGAGGAAAATATTTATTTTAAAAATAAGTTATCTCCCATTACATTGGAAAAGCGTAAAGATTAAGATTATACATTTTAAAAATTGTCTTTCTTTTAATATATTCAACACAGTTTTACAGATGGATGGATAATTCTTTAAAAAAAAAATAACCAAATGTGCCGCATACTAGTATAAAAGGGCACACTAATAAAAAGTAAAAGCTGTTTTAGCGCAAATTTCACAATATTCACGAAGTAAACGGGATTTCCCCCCCCCCCCCCCCCCCCAGTCGTCGTATTTTGCTACTGACTCTTTCGCAAATAATGATACCCGTTTGTACAACATAAATCGCTTTTCCGCAAGTGGAAGTTATGCGGACGCATTTCATTTGCATTTCATTTGCGCGCATTTTGTGATTAACTCTTTTTACGTTTGCGCAATTACATTTTTTAAATGAATTGAACATTTTCCAAAGTTAGGGACATAATTTTTAGATGATTTGATTTGTCAAGAAAAAAGAACTTTCACATAGAACATAATTATTTTTTTAAAGTTAAGTACGTTTAAGTTGAATGCAAAATCTTACAAAAATCTAATATATATCTTCTATTCGTTATTTGTTCGAATGAAATAATGTGATTATTGAATTGATTTACATTAATTTTATATATAAACTTGTAAATAAAAGTGGCATATTTAGTCTGTCTTTCTGATCACAGATTTCTTGACAAAATGAAACATATAGTTTTGGACTAGTAATGTCTCAATATAATGGAACTATATGTTTCATATGGTCATTTCATTAGCTATAAATACATTTCTTAACAATACTTTCTTGTCTATTCAACGTAAATGCAGCTTTAAAATAGAAACATGTGTGATAACTATTCGTTATTTAACAGATATTATTATTTACAATAACACTCGTCTATATACTTTAGTAACACGTGATCTTAATAAAAGTAAAACTTAGTTAATCGCCTTGGTTTACACATCAATAACCTCTAGAAAAAATGTGTTTAATCCTTATAATTCTGAAGCCAACTATTCCTGGTTTTTATTAACATAAAATCAGCATCACATGAACAACTGACAGGTCGTTACTAGGGAGTTAGCCGCCATATTGACTTTCTATAATCCATAAATGTTCAATAAATGCAACGGACGGATCTAAAACAAAAATAGCACCTACCTCCAAAACTTTCTTTAAATGAGATATTATCCGAAATTGAAGCATAAAGGTAACGAAATAATATTTCCCTTAAGTTTTCATTCGTATGACGTCGTGTTTTGCCATGACGTAAATTCGCAAAATCCTTTATGAAATTTCGCGGAATTTTATTTAACTGTTTTTCGTAGCTTTAGTGCATTCACTTTATTTCTGTTTTCTTATTATGCATAAGAATAGAAACAACTGTTATCCATTTGCTTTTTTAAATCCCAATTTGCGAAAATCCCAGTATCTCAGCAAGAATGTGTATCGCGCATAAATATATTACGAAAGTAGTTTCGGAGACATGGTTTATCGAATTGTAAACCAAGAGAAAAATTTCAATTGACCAATCCAATTCAAGTATTTATAGATATGCAAATCATATAAGAATTAAAGTCCAATGTCCTTTTGACTATTCAATGTATTGTCATGCTAATGTGTATTTATTTTTAGAAGAAAGCCAGATATTAATAACTAATTCTAAATTAAATACAGATTTCTCTAATAGGTTAAGTAATATAACAATAACAGGTATGTCTCTAGACAAAAAGGTAGACTGTCAAACTTTCTATAAAACAGGTATTAACATATACCACACACAAGTTTAAATGTCAACATATAGTCTTAGATGCATGATATTGTTTTATCAGTTGTCAGTGGCTTTGAACTAGCTGTCAGTAACTGCGAGTACTCTCAGATTTGTACTTAATGCTTTTTTGTTGTTGGTATATACAAGTACTCGGCCCCGTCCACTCTGTGTAGTATTTCTATTTGTATCTATCTGATAAGTTAAGCATTTTCAACTGTTTTTTTATAGTTCGTTCATATGTTGCAATGTTACACTACTGTCCCAGGGTAGAGGAGGGATGGGGTCCCGCTAACATATTTAACTCTGCCACAGTCTGTATGTATGTGTCAGTCCCAAGTCAGGAGGCTGAAATTCAGGGGTTGTCGTTGTTGATGTGTTTCAAATTTAATTTTGTTCTTGTTTGTACATAGATTAGACCGTTCTCGTTTGAAATGTTTTACATTTGTCATTTCGGGGCTTTAACAGCTGATTATGCAGTATGGGCTTTACTCATTGTTGAAGTCCGTACGGTGACCTCTAGTTGTTAATTTATGTGTCATTTGGGCACTAGTGGAGAGTTGTCTAATTGGCAATTATATCACATCTTCCTTTTATTTAAAACTGTATTCTGATTAGAATAATGATGAATCATAGCAATTATAGTATTGTATTCTCTTTCATAGGCAATGATTGAAGCTGACCTACCCCACCTATTACATTTGTTAAAGTCTGCTCCTCTGAAAAACAACATCTTCACTATCTCTATATGACCATAATCACAAGCCTCCATTACAGGTGAGTTGTCATCTCTGTCACACTTATTACAGTATGCTCCTCTGTCTAAAAGTATCTTAACTATCTCTGCATGACCATGTTTACATGCCTTCATTACAGGTGACTGGCCATTTTTATCACATTTATTATAGTCTGCTCCTCTGTCTAACAACATCTTTACTATTTGTGTATGACCATGTTCACAAGCCTTAAGTAAAGCTGATATGTCATCTTTATCACATTTATTAAAGTCTGCTCCTCTGTATAACAATATCTTTACTATTTCTTTATGACCATGTTCACAAGCCATCATTACAGGTGATTGACCCTCCCAGGTAAATGTATTATAGTCTGCTCCTTTGTCTAACAACATCTTTACTATTTCTGTATGACCATGTTTACATGCCTTCATTACAGGTGACCTACCCCCCCAGGTACATGTAGTATAGTCTGCTCCTTTTTCTAATAACATCTTTACTATTTCTGTATGACCATGTACACATGCCTTCATTAAAGGTGACTTACCCCTCCATTTACATTCATTATAGTCTGCTCCTCTGTCTAACAACATATTCACTATTTCTGTATGACCATGTTTACAAGCCATCATTAGAGGTGTCTTATCCCAACAGTCACACGTATTATAGTCTGCTCCTCTGTCTAACAACAGCTTTACTATTTCTGTATGACCATGTTCACTTGCCTTCATTATAGGTGATTTGTCATCTGTATCACATTTATTAAAGTCTGCTCCTCTGTCTAACAACATCTTTACTATTTCTGTATGACCATGTTCACAAGCCGCTACTACAGGTGATTTGTCATCTTTGTCACATTGATTATAGTCTGCTCCTCTGTCTAACAACATCTTTACTATTTCTGTATGACCATGTTTACAAGCCTTCATTATAGGTGATGTGTCATCTTCATCACTTTTATTATAGTCTGCTCCTCTGTCTAACAACAGCTTTACTGTTTCTGTATGACCATGTTCACTTGCCTTCATTATAGATGATTTGTCATCTTTATCACATTTATTATAGTCTGCTCCTCTGTCTAACAACATCTTTACTATTTCTGTATGATCATGTTGACTAGCCTCCATTAAAGGTGATCTGTCATCTTTATCACATTTATTATAGTCTGCTCCTATGTCAAATAACAGCTTTACTATTTCTGTATGACCATGTTCACAAGCCTTCATTACAGGTGACCGACCCCTCCAGTTACATTTATTATAGTCTGCTCCTCTGTCTAACAATATCTCCACTATTTCTATATGACCCTGTTCACAAGCAATCGTTAGAGGAGACATGTCACCTTTATCACATTTATCACAGTATGCTCCTCTGTCTAACATCATCCTTACTATTTCTGTATGACCATGTTTAGAAGCATACATTAAAGGTGACTGACCTAAATTATCATATGTATTATAGTCTGCTTCTCTGTCTAACAACATCTCCACTATTCTAGAATAACCATGTTTAGAAGCATTCATCAATGGTGAGTGATTTATACGGTCACATTTATTATAGTCTGCTCCTCCATCTAACAACATCTTTACTATTTCTGTATGACCCTGTCCACAAGCAATCATTACAGGAGACCTGTCACCTTCATCACATTTATAACAGTCTGCTCCTCTGTCTAACATCATCCTTACTATTTCTATATGACCATGTTCACAAGCCTTCCATACAAGTGACTGATTATTATTGTCACATGTATTATAATCTTCTCCTATGTCTAAAAACATCTTTACTATTTCTGTCTGACCATGTTCACAAGCTTTCATTACAGGTGACTGACCATTACTGTCACACGTATTATAATCTGCTCCTATGTCTAACAACATCTTTACTATATCTGTATGACCATGTTCACAAGCCTTCATTACAGGTGACTGACCATACTCTTCACATTCATTAAAGGCTGTAAATTGGAATCGTTTTAGCCTTCCTTTAAGACTAAATACAGAAGACATCCATTTATGTGATCTGTCCAATTTATTATAGTCTGCTCCTCTGTCTAACAACATCTTTACTATTTCTGTGTGACCATTTTCACAAGCCTTCATTACAGGTGACTGACCATACCGGTCACATGTATTATAATCTGCTCCTATATCTAACAGTATCTCTACTATTTCTATATGACCATGTTCACAAGCTTTCATTATAGGTGACTGGCCATACTTTTCACATTCCATATAGCATGCATCTTTGCATCGTTTTATTTTTCCTGTAAAACTAAAAACCTTTACTTCACGTGATCTATCCAATTGATTAAAGTCTGCTCCTCTTTCTAACAACATCTTGACTATTTTTGAATGACCATGTTCACAAGCCTTCATTACAGATGACTCATCCTTATGGTCACGTTCATCACAGTCTGCTCCTTTGTCTAACAACATCTTTGCTATTTCTGTATGACCATGTTCACAAGCTATCATTACAGGTGACTGACCATACCGGTCATATGTATCATAATATGCTCCTCTGTCTAACAACATCTTTACTATTTCTGTATAACCATGTTTACAAGCCGTCAATACAGGTGACTGACCCCACCTGTTACATTTGTTATAGTCTTCTCCTCTGTCTAACAACATTTCGGCTATTTTTGTATCAAATGTTATAAATTTGGGTGACTGACCACCATAAGGCGTACAACTGTTTACATTTACCCCAAGATCACAACACCACTTGACCAAAGAAATATTTCCTAAATAACAACAATGTAATAAAGAAGTGTCATAGGTATCAGCATCATCATCATCCTCATCTTTATATTTATCTTTTTCATCATCTTCACCATCCCGCATCCAGGAATAAGGTTTTTTAGACGGTTTACCTTCATTACATATATTAGCCAGTTGTCTCTGGTAAGATATATCTAGTGTACTCAAGTAGTTGAGAAATTTCTCTGTGAACTTGGATGTCTTCATATTGATGTTACTAAATACATCTTGGATTTTTCCCTTTGACCAGTCATCAATCATTCTCTGTATGTACATCTGATGATACTTTGTTGGTATTACAGTAATAAAGTTATCCATGTCATTCTTTCTTTCTAATACAAATCGTTCCTTGATTAAACCACTGTCGGCATTCCTTATCAAACAATACATTAAGTTTTGTCTATAGATCTTTACAAGAAAGTCAAATATTTTATCATGTAAGATTTTGTATATATTTGTCTCTTTCTTTATAAATGTATGTGTGAGTGATTCAAGTTCATCCTGTAATACAAGTCTTGATGTTCCCCTGTCTAATCTACATGCCTCACATGTGTTTTCAATGATTATCCTGGTTTCTTCATTCAACTCTTCTGTGAAAATTTCTTCCTTTAATTTGTTGTTAAACATGACACATAAAGCCAAAGCACAGTATTTAGCGTGATGCCCTTTCTTCATAAACTTCTCAATCTCTGCTTCATAAATTGAAAACGGATTCTGAAAAAAATCTGTAATAATAAGTCCAGGATTATCATGGTACAATTTACATAAAAGAGGGAAACAGTCATAAATATCATAAAAGTCAGTTATCTCAGAGGCTTTTGCATTGAGATACAATGTAGCTATTGATTCTTTTTCAGTTTTTGTCAAGCAAATATTCTCTGATAATAAGTTACACACACACGACTTGAAAACTGATAAAGAATTAAACTTTTCATCATGGTACACTTGTAACCGACATGCTGCAAGTATTTTTGTATGTTTTTTATCAACATTTTGTCTTATATCCTCCAGTACTGGTTCCCAACATTTAATATGATTGCTGCTTAACGAAAAGTTTCCACATAAATCATCAACAACAAACAATGTTTTCTTAGTTGGATTGTAAAACCTCATAATGTCACACGGTTCTGTCACAATAAGTACATCATATTGTTCTTTAGCCATTTGCAAAGCCACATGTCTAAGTGTTGCTGTCTTACCTACACCAGAACTAGCCGTAATAGTTACACAACTGATTTCCTTTATACATTTGAGTACAAACTGGGCAGCTCGTGTATTTATAAACATCTTATCATCATTATCCTTCCAATCTTTAAGTGTATGATTTATTTTTGCTGAAATATAAATAATGAAATATCTGGATAACATACTGTGGACTTATTATAAATCGTGGGATCCCAATATTTGTGGAATTTGTTGGAACAGGCGCAACACATATTATAATGCAATTATTTTGTATCAATTGTTCTGATTAGATGACAGTTAGCGTAAAATTCTCTATCTCCTTGTAACTAAGGAAGCCGACATGTTGAATTGCTAAATGTATTGACATGTAATTTTTACAATATTAAGCCACAAAACTCACATGTTGCAACTGAAAATCTTTTTGAAGAGGCACATGTACAAAAGCCAGAAAACGCCCCGTGTTTATTTTTGAAGCCGTAAGCATACCTAAGACGTCACATAGGAACCAAAGAAGATAACATCTTTTCGCTGAATTTTCTTCAACGAAGATTTTACACTGAAATAATGAATGAAATTTAATTATGAACTTGTTTTGCATTAGACTAGAGAGAGCTGAATTCTATTTGAAGTTTTGCGGACGTCCATCGGTAGTTTTACTGTCGCAAATACCAGTTTACGCGTCGCCAGGTAAACTACCGATGGACGTCCTTACCTTAGTCGTATTTGGCACAACTTTTTGAAATTTTGGATCCTCAGCTCTTCAACTTTATACCTGTTTGGCTTTACAAATATTTTAATATGAGCGTCACTGATGAGTCTTATGTAGACGAAACGCGCGTCTAGCGTACTAAATTATAATCCTGGTACCTTTGATAACTTTTAAAGTTTGGTTAAATTTGGCCAAGTAGTTTCAGAGGAGAAGATTTTGGTAAAAGTTAACAACGACGACGGACGACGACGACGGACAACGGACGCCAAGTGATGAGAAAAGCTCACTTGACCCTGTGGGCAAGGTGAGTATAAAATAAAATAATGGAAGTTTTTAACTAACTTGACTGGCTATACAGCCCTTGCACGATCGACCCTGGCTTGCGCCTTTTTGGTTAATGATTAATTTAGTTTTACAACATGGTAATTGATATTAATTAGAATGACAAACAAAGAAATAAGAAAAAATAGTATAGATTAAAATTATATATAAAATTTGAATAAATAAATGAATTAATAAATTGATGAATAAGTTAATGAATAAAGAAAGGAAAAGTATATAAAAATAGATAAAATACAAATAACATAGACCAAATGACACTTTTTATACTGTAGACGAGAATAGAATTCATGACAAAAAGTTGATCTGCCAGTTTTGATATTTTTTTTCTGTTTACATTGTATCTCTATTTATATATATATCACAATGATAAAAGAGAAGATTTTCTTTTATAAGTTAACAAACGACAAGGTTGTAGGAAAGCCAAATAATGAGAAAGTAACAAATCAAGCATTTACAAAAATGGTTTAAAATATTGTGCCAAGATAGGAAAAAACAGCCTTTCAAACTGAAGCAATATTCTTACATGTTAAAAATATTTAATTTCTAATATAAATTCCAAAGGTTTCTACCTCTAACCAACCAAGATTCTTTAAATATCGATCTTAAAAATGTCCCCACCTGACCTCGCTGTATTACAATCTGACCATTCATGCTATCAAATTCACCTCCCTGTTGACTTCTTTGATTTAAAGGTATTAAGATAACTTTTAAAAATTGATCTCTAGGACACTAACTACTAACCTGGTCTCTAACATTAAAATTTCTCATCTTTTTTCTAACCTCTACGGAAGAAATAAGCCTATCAACAATACAGATGGTTAATCATATTCCCAGGAATCAGTGCAATCTGATCTCTTGATAAATTCATTAGATGTACCCTAAGTCCCTTTTAACTGTTTACCTCTTATATTCCATGGCACAGTTTCCATTTGAGAAGTCTTTATTACTTCCAATTCGTTTTTCACGTTCCTTTGGTCATTTTGTAATATCTCATGAGATTTCATCATTTCAGAATGTGACCGCTTCAAACTTTTCAATGCTTCTTTTAGTTCCTGGATTTCATTATTGGAATGTTTAATGTCCATCATTATTTCTAGGTTAGTTTGATCTAAAGCTTTTGTTTTCAGATGATCACACTCTTGCTTCAATTGCTGTCCACCTAATCTATTTATGGCCTGTGAAATTATACAATATGTATTTTGAGTTATTTTATGAGTTATTTCCCTTTAATCACTCTTTATAATTTACAGATTCAGAAGAGAGTCTTATTGTCTCAATAATCAATGGCAATCGGATATCAGAATAATTGATCTCTTTATGGTTAAATCATGAAACCTGGCATAGTTAAAGTTTA